>NC_143439.1:40442088-40745118 GCF_987193195.1 Phasianus colchicus
TGGACACTATTATAGAGGTAAGTGGAATTCTTCAGCCTTGGAGTTGACCTATATGATACTTATTCCCCCAACAGCATATACATTACCTGCATTTAAAATCATTACCTGGTTTTAGGAAGGAGTTAGTAATCTTGTTTGGAGCCTTTTTTAATTGAGATTGAATGCTTTTGGGGAAAGATTTTAAAGTGCAGAACAGATTCTGGTGTTCATTGTCATCAAAGAGTAACAGAGAACAATCTTCTGTGATGTAATTTTAACCCATCAACAAGACCTGCATCTGATGTGAAATCTATCATACTCTATTCAAGACAGTGGATGCTTGCTTAATTATGTAAAGACAGGTAATAATCTATCACCTATCACAAAACAATTATATTCTTTCTTGGCAGACCTATATCCCATCATTCCTCTCCAATTCCTTTAGGTGTTTACTGTAATAGTTCACAGTTTGGATCTCCTTGAACAGAATTTTAGCAGTAAGCATCTCCTGCTTTCTCACAGGATGGGAACTGGACAGAGAAGTAGCAGACTTCTTTTTTTACTGTTTCTTTTTAATCGGACTGATCATAATGCTGTGTGATGGCCTGACTACAAAACTTAAGTCATGTTCTTTGTAGTAAAAACAATGTAACTAACTGCTTGTGTCCAACAAATGAATGAAGAGACATTATGGATAATCTGTTTCTTTATAAAACTCAGTAATGACTTAGAAAGATTTTATAATGGCATGGGGTTTTTTATCACGTAAAAGGATATCAGTGCTGTCAGAAATACAAATGTCATTAACAATGTAAGATTCCCTGTTAAATGCAATGATGTGCCTATTTGATAATGTCTTTCTAGCTTTCATTTTATTTATTCCTCTTGCCATGAAGGAACTTGATGCTTTCAAGAGCTATTCATTAGTCTTTTAGAGATCCTTTTGCTTGTATGAGGTCACTTCCAAAATTAATGACTCCTATTTTAATATATTCACCCATAAAGCAAAAGGTCAGTAAAATGTTGAATGTGGAGAAAAGGTTGTATTCTTTTTAAAAATGTCTTGAATATTCTGGCTGAAGTTTTAAAAATAAGTGAAACAAAGATTCAAAACAGATTTTTATGTGAAATATTGTAGTTTAATTTGACAAAGATATGAGCAGTTGGAAATTGAAATGGGACGACATTTATAACAGGGGAAATGATCAATTTGCTTGCAATATATACATTTGAAAACTTTAAAACTATCAGCGTCTTTAAGGTTACTCTCTTAAATGTGCTTTAAAACAAAAAATGTTTGTGTGGCTCCAAATTGCTTAACAACTGGTCAGGATGTATGTATGTGTGTGTATATATATACACATATATATATATATATATGTATAAAATATATAATATATATAATATCAATTATATTAGTTGCTTAACAACTGAGGTCAGTATCAATTTCAGCGTATCTGTATGTTTTTATCAGGGAACTATTTTTGTACAAGGCATTTTTAGATGACTATAATTATAAAAAATGATCAAGTTTTAGATTCTTTTAAAACAGTGCAGTATTGACTCCTCTTTGGTTAAAGATAACAATATTTTGCCTTTATAAAATCTTTTTCTCAGAGATCAAAAAGTGTTTTGCAAGTATTATATAATATCTTCAACAGTTATTTTATGGAAAGACTTCTATATTGAATCCTACTATTTGGTTTGCAGGAGCTAAAAGTGAAGTAGTTCCCTTGAGCTTCGTGTAATGATTTGAATTCCTCATATATTGATCTGTAAATGTTCAAAGTGAGTCCACCTCTGCTCATTAACTTATAACTTCTTTCTTCATTTTCAAAACTATTGTGCCCTAGTTATCCAGACAAAGTGTGAGAGAAGGCATGTTTTTGTAGGGGACTGCTTGCAGGCTGCAGGAATAAGGAATGTGTGTAAATTCAGCAGTATTTCAGCTACTCAGAGACTATTAGAATTTTTTATTTGTGGGCAAGTGCTAGTGTCTGATCATTATCCCCACATATAGCTAAGTCTCTGTTATATTCAGTAGATTTCACTCTCTGTAATCTTATTAAATGTTTATTATTTTCTATCAAGTTTTACTACAAATCTAGTTACTAGTATTCTGAGTTAATACTCAGAGAAGCAAGATACCTTTCTAACTCACTAATACTAAACTAATGAGTTCAGTATTTCTAAATTCGTCATTAATATGACAAGTACACATACTGCCTCACACTGAGTGAATATGATGTGCTCTCTTTTCTTCTGTCAAGTTCTTGGAAGACAGGACAGTCTCCCAAAATCAACTAGGAATTTTAGCATTCTTCTTACTTGAAAGTTTGCTGCAGTTTATGAAAAGCTTAGAATCTACTAATGAAATGTGCTAACATTACTGCAATACAGACATAAAAGGTCTGAATTTGAGACAGGCATAATGTTATTTGCTGAATACAATTGTCTATTGTCTCTTCGTTCCCTTGATTATCATTAAAGATTGCATTTTTATTTTTAACATTCTTGTTTCTTCCTCCTGTAATGCAGTACATGCACAGGTTTTTTTCCCCTTTATCACTGTAAGGATCATAATTAAACAGCTACAAAAAACTGTTTTTAAATTCCCAGCAGAAAATTATTTTCTTGATCATAAAAAGTAATTGCTTCACTTTACCTACCTTGCAGATTGGGCCTAATTGCAGTAGATGCAGAGTAAGCCCTTTAGAAGCAAAAAAATACCTTAGTTAAAATGGAATTATTATAATGGTATTATAATTCATTTAAACAAAGCTTCATTTCATGATAAAATTGCTATCTAAACTGATAATAGACTTCTCTATTCCTTCTAAACAAGGAAGTTTACATTTAAATGTTGGAAAACTTTTATAAACCCCTTTCAATCTTGTTAGTAGTGTTCAGATTAGAGAAATAGTTCATGTTTTACATACACGTTAATGGGGATGGTTGGGTTCAGAAACTGGCTCTGAAAGGAAAGCATCCAGTTGTAGTGAGCCTTCTGTGGTTTTCCTATGGAAAGAATTGCAACCATTCATAATCAGATGTACCCAGCAGCTATAGGGATACGTGAGAATTTGTCTTTTTTTCTGAGCTGGTGACCATGTTCTTGTAGCTTTTCTTTCTTCCCCTCATCACAACTCCATCAAAAGGAGTGAATATCAAAGTGGTAGATATTACTCTACAGACAATAGACTCTGCTAAGCTGGCATGAAAATGAAAGCCAACCAAGCCTAGAGTTCTGTAACATTTAATTAGAGTTCCTTTTAGATATTGAACTTATTTACAAAGCTTGGTAAATGTGGGAAATTGTCCTAAGCAGCTGCATGTTTTTTGTGTACAGGGTCTGAAGACTGATTTTAGCTCTTTCAGAACTTTCTCACTGACTTTCCTTATCTGGGGGTGGTTTGTGATTCTCCATGAATAATCAAGATTTACTATACTCAATAGGTGAAGTTGGAATTTTGGTTGGAAAATTATGTCAAAGTTGCTTCATGTTGACTTAAAACGTGATTATTTTTGTACATTTTGTGAAATAAAAATTTATTCACATAAAGTAGTTCAGTTTTAGCAGTAATTTTAATAGGGGAAAGGCAACTATTACAAGAAGCTTCTCAGAGCTTGTCTTTGCATACCTCGGGGCTTTAGGATATTCCACTAGAGTGCAATTCATTGTCCGAGTTAAATTTGAACCACAGATCCATTCCACACCATTAGAATCACATTGGTCTAACTTCCAAGGAAATGGTAATACAGTTTTTGGCTTTTTTTTTTTTACATTTAGGTATGTATCTTTAATTACTTTAATGTATTTTCTTGTCTCTTGTCTACAGAATGCTTAATTTTGATTAACTAGAGTATGTTGAACCAATAGAATCCTATTTTCAGGCTCCCTGAAGTCCAGTGGTTTGTGCACAGAAGCTGTGAAATGTTGGTTCAAATTGTTGCTGTAGATCAGAGTCCTAAATACAGGTCACCAGCACCCTACTTATCTCTGAGGTTTCCAAATTATTGTAAATTATTATATACGTTTAGCCTTGATTGTTAAGCCAACATATTTTGACACTGCCAGAATGAAGAGTTCAGATATGATTTCATATAGAAAATATCCTTTCAAAGCTGTCAGTTGAATTTGATCTGAATTTATGCTATTCTGTGTTGATGAAGGCTTGTTTGTCTAGCAAATAAAATGTTTCCTCTTCCTTTCCTCCTACTCTATTAGATAGTTTGGCTCTTGTAATTTGGCTCATCAGCCATCACAGCATGAATCTCTTCTGTGTATGACACAAAAGAGAATAGCTCAGTCCATCTGCAAATGGGCTCATCGTTATTTTCATTCTAATAACAAATGATCCCCATTAAGAGGTAATACTGGCCACAGTATAAATACTGCTTGTTGTTTTATGACTCCTACATAGGAGTCTGAGCAGAGGCAGTAATCCGACCTAATTCTCTTGCACTACAGATCAGAAACAACTGCACTAGGGGCTGGCACCTTCACAGCCGCTGTAACTTGCATTGAGTGTTGTCCTGGTGTAATGCCAGACTCATCTGATGGTTTGTTTAAAGTCCCTTTGCACATTTCCTTCTTCTTTGTAAGATACAGTCTGTGCCACTGAGCTGTGATTGAGGTCTTGGGTCTATGAATATAACTTTATTTTCAGATGCTACGATTAAAAAAAAAAAAAAGATGACAAGGAAGGAGGAAATATATGCCAATAATATTTTGTTTCTCCTAGATTAGTAGCAGCTTGCTAAAGTGGCCTGCCATCAAACAGTATTTATGGTGATGTATAAAGCATATTAGTGACATCCCTTTTAAATTCAAAAGCTTTAGCTAATATTACTGTCTGCATTCAAAGCAGATCTCAGTGCCTAAAAGCCGGTCAATAAACATTTCAGTACTGCTCTATTCCAGTGATCTGAATTCAATAATGTTACCTTTCCAGAAGATGCAAAATGGAAAGTGAAAGAATGATTTATGAAGCTTATCTATGCATGGCCAGATAAGAAAGCTTTAACTGATGCTTGCAGGATTCTCTTTAATGAAGTACAAGTTGCCAAGATAAGTTTAGGCAAATGAAACCTCTGTCACAGTATGTTATAGCAAAAGAAATGACAGACACACAGAGCAGATGGAGGTTATTATTGAACAGTAGTGTCAAGAAATGTAGTCTAGGTAACTGCACAAAGAGCAGATGCATTTGGTTTCTTATTAACAATGTCATGATACCAACAAATATTTATAGAATCTGTTTAAGTTTAGTAAATTTCTTTGTTTAAACTGTCATCTAGCCTTCTCTCAGACCATATTTCCAAGTCTTCACTTTTTATTAAATAGAGTATTCCTCTTTCTTTTCCACCTTCCATTACTGATGTTGTCACTAGCCTCAAAGCACTCGAGCTTTTTTTTCTTCAAGATTTTTTTAATACCTGCTTTGTTGACAATTTTAAGAAGTATTGATTCAAATGAATTGAGGTCCTGTTGTTCTTTTGTTATTACTATTTTTAACATCCCAAATTCGTGTTACGTTCTATTGTGAATGAAATGAGGTGATTTTAAGCAAGACCCTTGGGGCACCGATCCAGAATCAGCACAGCATGTGAGAAACTTATCTTGAATTACACCTCCATTGTGTTTTGTCCGCTGCAATTTTATGCCAAAAAGATGAATATTTTTGAGGGGAGAAGATGAATCATTAGGAAACTAATGATAATATGACATTGAAGTTCCTCAAAGAACATTCTCTCTGCTTCTAATATTCTTAGAAGTTAGGGCATTTATAAAAGAGGAGAAAAAAAAAAAAAAAAAGAATTCCAGATATTAAGGCTCCCAATTTTTTAATACCTGGAAAAGGCAGATAAATTTTTTACATCCTGTCAAATAAACCTATACTGTCTTCCAAAGTGTGATGTTTCAGACCTATAAGATGACAGCCTCTGTGCTAGACAGGCTGCCAGACAAGTATGTTGAGTTGCGCTACAGATGTGTATAGGATAAGATCTCATGTGACTATCACACCATTCATCTATTTTGCCAGGGTTTTTGGTTCTTGTGTGCTCTGGATATTGAAAGTTTAGTACTGAAGGCATGTACTACCTGCATTCACTGATGGAAGGTTAATTTCATAGAATATTTTAATGTCAGGTCTTTTCAAGGGAGAGAATAGCTAAAGAAGTTGTTAAACAATATAACCTTTTTCAGTTTGAAATATATCCAGAACTAATAGTAAACTGGTCCATGAAGACTTTCTCAGTGGTACAATAAGCTATAGAAGCACTCTTTATATTCTTTATATGTCATTCTCCCCACTTAAAAAATAATGACTTTTTTCTATGATCATCCCTGTTCTAAACCATAATTTTTTTTCACCTTGTGTAGTGTTAGTCGAGAATCTTTCTTCCATTAGTTAGAGTGGGAGGAGTAAAGGAGAAGGAACAATGGAAAAGAAATAGAGGTGGGGGGATAAAAGTATAAAGAAACAAGGGAATTTCAGACATCAAATTTTCCTCATGGCTAGCAAAATAACAAAGGATCTGCACTTGCTTTCCTTGATTTAGACATGTGTTTCTAACATTGCAGGGTTGTTGTTCATAGAGAAATGGCATTCACACTGAGGGAGAAACCTCCCCTGCTGAGAAGTCTGTGTATTACCAAATCTGTGTTTTTGTATTTCCAGACTGTCTTCAATTCTAGTCTAATAATTTATAGAGTGTTATCTAATGAAATGTGAACTTAGTCCAAAAGACCCATTTAATTTAGATTTATTTTGTGCTTTATTTGTCCAGATCAGAATGTTACTAGCTTTGTTAATAAAAATTATTTTCTGTGCTTCTTTTTCCTGCCTCATTTTAGCCTACCAAGAACTAAGACATCTCTGTCTTGGTTTTGCTGATTTGTTATGCTTTTTGTAACAATTTAGCCTTTATGTGAACAGAGACAGATCCCACTCAGATGCCACAGTTGGTTCAGTGTTTCTTGTCGTGTTTTAATAATAGTTTCAACAGCGGTGTCTCTTTATCACCGCAAGTCGTCTTTCGTCTTTCCTACTGCTGTGCTTATAAAGAACAGCAGCAACAAAAAAAGCTTTAAAGAGAAAGGGAGTGAGAAAGCAGAATAGAGGAAGAAAGTATGAGAGTGGTAATTCTGTGAGGCTTACAATTAACTTCTTGTTTTCTTCATGTACTATTTAAGGCTGTTACGGACAAGAGAATGATAAAGCCTGGGATTTATTTTTTGTGTCCACGAAATCTGAATTTTATCAAGGTTCTGTAGATCCTGACAGACTCTAAAAGAAGAAGGGAAATTAGTTTCTGCATCAGTTGGCCTACACAAAGGAGTATTTAGAAATAAAATTGTCTTTTAATAACTCAGACCAGAAATCTGTACTTGCAAAGCAAAATGAGAACAACTATTATCAAAATTCAGTGAATGATTCTGGGTCTGTTTCGTGACTGAAGAGAGAGAAGCTAGGTAAGCTGTACAATCCAGTGTTCCATTCATCTCCCAGTATAGTTTATGAGACATTCAGAAATCGTCACAGTTAATTAGATAGTGAACACCTGAGGGAAGAAGATGCCGTTTGCTGTCAGTTTCCAGTGTTCAGTTGGCTGAAGTTTGACGAGGATTGTAGAAGAACTTGGAAGTATTCAGGTATCTAAGACTCTGTAAATAGAAAACATGTCATTGCTTTCCAGCTGTGAAATGTTACCAAAATATGTCTTTCCTAAAGGTAGTCTTAGTTTTTGCAGGATGAAGTGATATAATTTGCCTCTGAGAGCCCAACTTGGCAATACATCTTGTTACTTTCATTCCTTTCAATAAATTTCCTTCAGTGGTGTACTGAATTTGATGAAGAGCCACTGGCTCTTGTATTCTTTGGTATGGCATGGACAAACAGTCCAGCTTTCAAGGATTTTCCTGCTTTGTGTTGCCAATGTCTTTCTGTGGAATGAAAAATTTGTACTTTGTTTGTCCTTTCTTTCCTTGCTTCCTGCTTGCCCCCACCCATTCATCCATTCAGTAGCAATTTTGGCATCAGTGGCCTATTACCCAGCAAGGATTAAGACTTCCATGTAGCTCAGACCTTGCACAGAATACTACTTGTGCTGTAACTTATCTTAAAAAGTTGTTTCTGCTGCTGTATAGTACAGCTTCTCAAATGCACGTTAGAAATACCAGCATTATTGAGATCTGATTCAGAGATTTGACCTTTAGAATTAAGAGATGAATCGCATAATTTTTCATATGGTTTACTTTCAGTAGTTCATGCAAGATGCTCAACTCAATTAAACTGAAAATTAAATCATAATTAGTTCCAAAATATGGGAAATACATATTTTTGGGGCACCTAAATGCTTCGAAGTGAGCAGCATTTCTTTTCAACTGCAAGGGAAAATATTAGGAAAACAAGCACAGATTTATTTTTAAGAACAGATAGGTAAGATTTAAGTAAATCTCGTTATGTAATGAGATAATAATGAATTAATTGATCATAAATTTACTTTGGGTGTTCATCCAGCTATCAGTTTAAGAGAAATACTTTTGCTTGGGAAATTATAATTAAAAATAATAATAAACCAAATACCAAGGAAGCAATAATGAAGAAACTGGAATAAAGCAACAAATTTATTCTATATCGTAGTGATGACATAGAAGATATTTGAAGACTTTCTGTTTGCTAAAGTGACATAGGTCAGTCTCACTACTGTAAAAGGATGCACAAGAATTAAATCTCATTGCGCTTGGAATCGTCTTGCTACCTCTCTACCTAGTCTATTTATAATGATCCATTCAAGTCTGCCCAGGTAATGTTCTTCAACTGATTTATTTATTTTCAATGAATCCAGCAACCTGAGTATACCATGTAACTATTTTCATTAGGGTAACAAAAGTTTTGTTTCTTTAAGTTTTGTTTGATTAATCTTAGACTGAGTTTCTGCCTTCTTGAAATTTAGTACATTTTTATGGAGTCACACTTTGTAAAATCTTCATTTTGCATCTGTTGATGTGAGCCTGTATTTTGGTTTACCTGTGCTAAGAAAACTAATGCTTTTAAATGAAATTTGGGCCCAACTTGGGCAAAAAGAAATGCTTCTGTTTTACATTTGTGATTTTAGCACTCATGTTGGAATTTGATACACCTCAGAAATCTATGTAGCAGCCCAAGTTAAAATTTGACTTTGGCAGAACTGATCAGCTATATTCTTGGTGCTGCATGACACTTTCTATAAAGTAAAAAATCTTTTTTGTAAGCTGATATAAATACAATTCTATATAAAATCATACTTTTACACTCTCTTATGATCTTTTCCAAGGGTTTTACTGTTCAATAAAGTTGTGTAGTCACTTGAAATAAGCAGTGAGTTACCCATCTTGTGCACAAACTAGTTGCTCTGTAAGGTCTTGTAATTTCTATATACATATATTTGTTGCAGCACGATTCTAACTGGACAGGAGCAGCATTTCTTGAGCCTACTTCACAATTTTTACAGGGAAATGCATAAATTTTATAGTACATTTTTCATTCGGGCTTTTTTAATGGCAATATCAAGCTTGGCACTAGAAGACACTGTTTTTGAACAATGTAATATGAAATAAATTAGCTGTTGGTGCATCAGTATACCTATAAAAGTTCATGTTCTGATTCCTCTCATTGTGAAAAGCAAAAGTTGTTGTGCTAGACTATGCTATCTATGAACTTATTTTGGTTCAGTTTGCGCAAACACTAACTTTGTGCATGTTTCTCTCATTAGCTTTGCAATAGGGTGTGCAAGTGGAAAAGCAAGCTCTTAAAGGTTCCTTGACTCTGGATTTCTCAGAATTATAGGATTCTTGGAATTCTACTTTATTTTTTAGCCATATATGTTAAGTAAAGTAACAAAAATTAATAATATAAGATTACTGCAAAACTTGAATGATCTAATGCTTTTGCTAATTAAGAACACAGAAAATTCCCCTTACCACTAGGAATGCTTTTTGAATGTAGGAAGAATGAAAAGACTGTAAGAATTTATGTGAATTCATATGATTGTTTCTTCCTAAAAGCTTACCATATTGTGCCTGTTATTTTGAAGTATTTAATTTCATTTCTTAACAGGCTTATGTCTGAACTACTTTCAGCTTTATTAGATCCCAGTGGTTTGTGGTATTGATCTTTTAAGTAAATAGTAAGTGATTCAAATGAAAGCTCTCTAAGACCTAACTCACACCTATTTTTTATTTCTTGAAGATAAACATTAGATTTTCAGTGCTTTGAAGGAACAGTCTGTCATTTAACATACCCCTCCTCTAATGCCAAGTGGAAGTTTAAATCTGGTGAGCTAATCATCTGCACAGTGAACTCAAGTTGATGGGAAGTAATAAGTATTTTTTATTTTACATTTTTTTCATTGCTAGGAGAAAGTTCATTGTGGTTTTAAGCAGTTCAGTTCTGTACAGCTTTGTAAGGGAAACATAAATTTCATTGGATATTCTGACATTTGTAAGTTCGGTTCCTCGTGTGTAATAGTGGACATGTTAATTCTTCCTTCTTAAACACAGAATTCATTGACTAGGCAGAAGCTTCCATATTGAAGTACACTAATCTATAAGTGTTAGGTTCCTAAGTCTAGAAAGCTGTGACTGTCTGCAAAGAAACTAAGGACCACCTGTAGGGGGATACAACTACACTGTTTACAGACCTGGGGAAGTAGGAGTGTGTGTGCTTTGCTTTGCAGGTTTACCAGCTCAGTTTTGGACAATTCTTTATTGCTTGACATACAGAAGTCCTTTTGTTATAATAAGCAAAGGGATTTAAATGTGTTTTGAAACTTGAAGCTATGTCAGTTATTTTGGGTAAAGGAAGAAAACTGGACATATAATAAATAATAGTCCCTGAATATCTTTTATTTTTGGCCACCATTTTGCAGATGGAATTTGTTTATCTCTGTTTCCTGTTTGGAACTGCCCCATTAACACCTAGATATTTTTTTGTTGTTTTTTTTTAATTTTTCTACTGGTCAGAATAGTGCTGAGCTCTTTAAGCTGTCACCAACTGAAAGAGGCTAATGACATAATCACAGTGGACTGCTGAAATATAAAGCAAGAAAAGTTTTGGTAGAATAAGGTGCTTCTATCCCTTTTTCTCCAGTCCTTAAATATAATATTGTGATAAATGTATTATGTGAAAGTGTTACACTAAGGAAGATAAGTAATACTCTAAGAAAAATCTCTCACTTCTCATTATTGAAGTCATTTGTTGTTACTGTTTTGATGTCTATTACAAAAGACAGATATTCTGTTGGATTTCTTATGAAATCAATCCTAACAATTCTCAGAAAAGGAGTTCAGATCAGATGGGTATTTTTGTGTGTCATGACTTGCCTTTTGTCATCTAGCTATTACTGTTTATTCTAGCCTTGGGAAGATTAAAAATAGGTGGCTTTGTCCCATATAGTCCTCTCTCTATTATAAACCATAAATTATTATCATTTTTTTCTCTTAGGGTTTTCTTTTCTCTAAATTGAGGAAATTGGCTCTCTTCAAACACATTGAGGAAAAACATTGGAAAACTTCTGGGTGAAAATCATGAGATACAATGAACTTATCAGCCATAATTTAGAATATTTTCCCATGCGGTGATCGGAATAGAATTCATAGAATCATAGGTTCTATAGCTTGGGTTGGAAGGGACCTCGATAATCATTAAGTTCCAATCCAATGACTTGTGTTTCTACATTCTTTCAAGGAAAAAAAAAACTCTTGTGAAAATGGAAGGCAGTGGATTGTAACTAAGATCCCTGTTCACAGAATCATAGAATGGCTTGGGTTGGAAAGGACCTCAAGGATCATTAAGTTTCAACCCTCTGCCGCAGGCAGGGTTGCCAACTGCTAGATCGAGTACTAGATCAGATTGCCCAGGGCCTCATCCAACCTGACCTTAAACACCTCCAGGGATGGGACATCCACAACCTCTCTGGGAAACCTGTTCCAGCACCTCACCACTCTTCAGTGAAAGCCTTGCCCCTAATGTCGAACCTAAATCTCCTTTCCTTTAGTTTAAAACCATTCCCCCTTGTCCTGTCACTATCTACCCTTGTAAAAAGTTGATTCCTCTCATCTTTATAAACTCTCTTTGAATATTGGAAGGCCACAACAATGTCTCCCTGCAGCCTTCTCTTTTCCAGTCTGAACAAGACCAGTTCCTTCTCCCTTGTCTTCATAGATGTGCTCCAGCCCTTGGGTCATCTTTGCGGCCCCCCTCTGGACCCTCTCCAAAAGTTCCACATCTTTCCTGCGTTGGACACCCCAGGCTTGGACACAGTATACTTCAGCTGGGGCCTCCTGTGGACAGGATAGAGGGGAACAATCCCCTTCCTTGCCCTGCTGGCCACCCTTCTTCTCACTGAAGCCATGATACCATTGTCCTTCTGGGCTGTGAGTGCACACTGCTGGCTCATGTTAAGTTTTTCATCATCCAGAATCCCTAAGTCCTTCTCAGAAGTGCTATGAGAAGGACTTATGGACTAATTCTCTATGAGATACAATTTTTTGACTGGGCAGTCTTCATACAATTTTCATACTCACGCATTTTTAAACCTTCACAGTCATTGACCAGGAGAGCTTCTGAAAATATTGTTCTCAACTTCCTTGTTGTAACTTGATTAAAGCCAATTTTAAATGATGCAAAAAACAGAAGATAGTGTGATGATGCATAAGCTTATTTTCTACATGTTCAAGAGAGCACTAATGGTGAACAATTCTGGATACTGGCACAATATTTTGTATTCTTAAATCATATCTTCCTTCCTCATAGTTGTACTCTGCAGGAAAAATCTAAACATGTGCCTATAGGTGTGAAGATACAGGTTTTGGCTTCTCTTAAAAAATGCAGAAATTTTCATCTCAACTCACAAGCCCTGAACACTCTTGAATCAGTAGTCTAATGCCTTATGCACCAACACATTTTTCTCTGATTCAAAACTTTAAAATTTGAATCCTCAGATATCTAGATGGCAACATAAGTTAAGCTGTTTCAGTCCAATCACATCTGGTAGATAGGAGTGTTTTTTCCTCATTTTGTAATCACAGAAATTTTGATAGTCCTGGCTGTATATTCTGATATTGCAAAGCAATTAAATCTTTCCTTCATGGACAAGTAAAAACAGGGTAAAGGAAGGAATATAATAAGGAAAATTCATTGTGAGAGAGACTTTATTTTTGTCAACTAAAGGTGAGGAAGTAGCTTCAAAACAGGCAATGAAGCCTTAGCCGAAAGAAATAAGACAAAAAGTTCTGGGGAGAACAGCAAGTAGAAGAGTAGAATATATACCAGCTGTGAACTGAGCTTCTATATAGGGAAAGTAAGATTAGTTTATTTACCAAAATGGGTTCCTTAAGACTTCTGGACAGAAAGGTAAGGAAGTTCATAAAATCAAACAAATATTACAAGCAATAAATATCTCAATTTTTGTAGAATGAAAAGACAGCAGAAGGATAAAGCATGTTTGATTTTTTTCTGAATGTTCTGGGAGAAGGTGGCAGCTCTTTGAATTCCTTTGTTCTATTCCAAGATGCTTTTGAGGTAGTAAAACAGAAATCCCTATTGAAATTTGATTTAGCTCATCTTGGGGTATGGTAAGGGATTCTTGCCTACTGCTTTTAGTTCACTGTGAGATGGTAAAAAATTGTCTTGATATTGCAAGTCCAATATCCTTAATTTTAATTTTTTAAAATACCATTTTCCTATCATAAGGCTGTTAGAATACATGTGTATCTGTTTCAGGAACTTCTGTTGCTAGAAATCTTAATAGGAAAAAAAAAAGTACTTACCACTCTTTTCTTCCTACATCTGTTTCCCACACGTTTAAACAGCCACATTACGTGTCTATTTTAATCCTAATATTTGACATTGTCATTCATTTTTATTAGCACATTCTTTGTACAATAGTAATTAAGTTCTATATTATTTAGCTTTTCAAACAGAATTCTGTTGTGCTTCTACCTCAGAATTTTATTTAACCTTCTGGTATTTTTTCTGTTGTCTGCCCTCAAAATCTTATTTTTAACCTTGAGCTCAGTTTAAGCATTTCTGAAATAGCAGATTCATTCATATTTCAAACTCTAGCCAAAGTCTAGGTCCCTAGGGCTATGAAGTTTTGTTAAATGTCAGAGCTAGAGTTTATGTTTTATTGTATTTAATTAGGATTCCAACAACCATACTCTCTAGAGGTTTTTAAGTCTGGCTGATAGAGGGGGGAAAAAAAAAAGAAACAAAACAAAAAACTTTGGGAGTTCTAAGCTCCAGAATGTCAGTCTTGCATTATCTCAATTGCGTTATATAGCAAACGTACTAGCTGACTTAAAACATTACTGTCAATTTAATATTTATCTTAATATTTTGAAAACTGTTCCATGTATCAAACTACTTTTTTCAAGTAATGAGTATAATTTTTTTTTACATTTATAGAGTAAAAAACAACATGGTAGAATGTCTTGATTGACTTAGTATTGACTTTCAAATTATTGTTGACTTTCTAGATCTGGGTGTTTAGCATTCCCAAGAAAAAGAAGAAAAAAAAAAAGAAAAAAGACTGTAAAATTTCTGTCTTCAAAGGTCTTGGTGCGTGGAAGAGTGCTGTTTAGAGTACTGTTTAATTGAAGGATTATTAAAAAGAGTCCTTGTAGAAATTGTTTTTACAGTTCCAGAAAGAACCATTTTC
This sequence comes from Phasianus colchicus, assembly GCF_987193195.1. Classification (NCBI taxonomy): domain Eukaryota; kingdom Metazoa; phylum Chordata; class Aves; order Galliformes; family Phasianidae; genus Phasianus; species Phasianus colchicus. Next base: position 40,456,777 of record NC_143439.1, read on the forward strand.
CTTGATTGTAACTTAAAATTCTATTGTTTTGAGTACAGCTTTCTTGTCATTTATACCAGATCCATTCAGTTGCTGAAGCTAGTCTGATTACACAAGCCATTTCTTTGGGACCTTTGTGAAAGCTGTTTATGCTTTATAGTAATTTCTGATTCTATACAAATGGAGTTAGATTGGCAGTGTAAGGAAATTTGGTCAATGGGGTGCAGGAAGGTGTGAAGAGTTGAATGATTCATCTCCTTGTAGGAAGCATTCCTCTGAACAGATGTTTCTTGGGTAATTTCTCAGATTTTTTTAGTCAGTTAATTTAATAAAACTCAGTATTCAATTTTTGATCCAGGCTATCCTAAGAACAAAAGATATGTACATATGCTTATAGGAAAAAGCAAATGACAAATTTAAAATTCAATATTAGATTCTGTGCCATGTCAGGATCTTCCTTGAGAGCTTTTTTCTGATTGTTTATTGGCATACATTGTTCCCGCAAGATAGACTGCTGGATAATAATATCAGTGTTTAATAGGATAAAAAAGGTGGATAAGAGGATTTACAGTAATAATTTGATTCTAATACTCTGCTGTTGTGAATAATTCTGTTACAACTTCCCTCTGCTCCTCTGCCATTTAGCTTGAAGCCAGCAAGTAAAGGAAAAGCACATGGTGAAAGGATCTGTTTACCTTCAGATGATCTAAATTCAATAGCACTCATACTATTTTTCTCTCTCATAAAGGCATTCTAAGGGTAGATCATAAGATAGGTGCTGGAGTATGAGGTTGATATGAAAGTAACTTTTGTAACCTCTGATTATTAAAAACTTTCTCGCTTTATGCTTTGAGGAATGCTGCTATTGAACTTCATAATAGAATATTTGATCTCCTTCTTTACATTCTGACAGAAATAACTATTGGTCATCTGATTCATAAACTACTGAAATAGGGCAGCTGAGATCTCAGACATTCTGAAAAGGTCTCTGCAGATTTGTGCATATGTATTGCTACATTAATTTAGTTATGTTTTGAAAGGATATTTTTTGTTTGTTTTCTTACAACAATTAGAATTAGAAGCTTTCCTTTTATTTAGGATAGTTAAATATGAGATGAAACAATGTGTGTGTGTGTGTCTGTTTGTGTTACGTCTAGTTTCATGCCTTTTCTTCAGAAGGTGTTGAATAGCTAATTTGGTAATCTCTGCCTTTATCATTTTAAAGCATGCTCCTTGCCACCAAACATTCTGAAGGTCAATCTGTCTTCACGTTAAGAATTCTGCATTTTGTGATACTCTGTTACTGATTTTGCATGACTTCTAATATAATCTCATTTTTTTTTTGTCATGGAATCAAGGGAAGAAAAAGCCATCTAATACCGATATTTAGTATTGATTATTCTTATTATCAAACAGGTTTTTTTCTTTTTTCTTTTTCTGTGGTTAGGAACTATTTTTACAGGAAATCCACTGAATCTGCTCAGTTTGGGCAAATAGACTCTATGGTTTCTAGTGTCTTGATTTATCTGAATAGAAACCATTTCTGTGCTTCATTTAAGAAATGATGTCTCCCAAAAACTTAGTGTGACAAAAGATTGTATTATTAGTACAGATCATGCTCTCCTGCTGGAAAGCTTATGTTGTTTGGTGGTGGGTAAAATCCAACACAATTAAGTCAATTGGCCCACAAAATAGAATATTTTGTATTTTGGGGAACATAATGAGAGTTTTGAAACTCAGCTTTCTAGATGAATGTGTGTAGGTTAAGATCTACCAAATGAGCTATTGAGCAAAAATGCATCTAGTTTCAATGAAAATCTCAGCAGTAGTTAATACTGGACACACAAACATAAGAAGAACTTTTTAATATATGATAAGAATATGCAGCTGAATATTCAGGACATCTAAAAATCAGTTATGTTAAAGTGACTTAATGCATATAAAATTGGCTTAAGAGACAAACAATATTTAGCAATGTTTACTGTGTGGATGAAATTAGAGATAATTGATTTTGAATTGTAGACTATATTTTTCCTCATTAAAGAATCCTGAAAGGATTTGTAAAATATTCTTACAAATACACATTTCAATAGCAGTCTTCTTGTTCAGTTCAATGTCAGTTCCAGTTGACTGAGATGGCTGCTTAGCCACCCAGTGATGGCTAAACTAATGATAATGCTAGAAAATTTGTTGGCCTTTCATATTAATGTTGACTTTTATTAATGTTTAAAATAGCCTATGATTGTTGATTCCATTGGTAATCTGTATTTTTCAATGACGTATTCAAAAATAGCTGTTTTTATATTTCTAAGATTAATGGACATTCTGGTGGTTCTGATGAAAAATTACAAATGCCTATGAAATAAGTCAGCTATGCCTGGTTGCTTATATAGAAATAATCTTCCTACCAGTCATAGGCAGTTAATCAGACGTGAAAATGCGATAAAGGGGAAGGAAAAAAGAATTATTGTGACATTTGTCAGTAATGTGTCTGATCTTGAGAGGCTGTGCAGATGGATATGCAGATGCAGGGAGACATAAGATTATCTTTCCATCATCTGGAGTAATCTCCAGAGTAGCTAGTAATTACCGACAGGGGTTAGAATTTGCCCCAAGCCTATCCCTTGTATGCTGGTGATGACAGCAGAATTAAGTGACTAGCCATTTCACTGGTGTGCAGCATAGGCAATGAGATGTATTAGTCTTCATTCTGACCTAGAAAAGATGAATAAATAGGATACTTTCTCAAATATTTCAGGATATTTCAATACATGATGTCCTGTTCAAGCAGAACGTGTCTGGTTTAGTTAGTGATTCCTATTGAAACTCGAATTAACTTGATTATTTTTTTAATTTTTTTTTAACAAAGGCAAAGTGGTCAAATATTTGCCACAGTGTTTGTTGTACCTTGCTTTAGGGATCTTTTATGAATCATTAATACTGTAAAACAGATTGCTCTCATACAAACTGTATATAGTATGTAGTTAAGAAACATAAGGAAAGTAATATTGCTCTCTTGATATAAACTGCAGGGGAAAAAAACAAAAGACAATTCTTATTTCACCAATCAAATGAACGCTAAGCTCTTAGTTACCAGTTTAGTGAGATTGTATAAAGCAGTGATTCATATTATAGTTGCTCTAGGCTTGTCATCCATCCACTTGCACAAATTGTTTTTCAAAGCAGTCAAAGAGAGAATAGATCACAAAATATATTATGAAGATATCTTAAAATAACTGACATTGTACTTTTGGCTCTATGGAGCAGTAATTTGGAATCAGGAAACTGTTCAGAGGTGAAGTGTGTGAGAAAGAGAAAATAAATTTTCTTTGATTCACTCCCATTATTTATGTTGCTTGATAAGACTATAAATTCCTCAGTACAGGTGCTGTTTACTAGCATGTACACATACAATATCAAGTATAATATCAATGTGACCTCAGATGAGGCATTTTATCACTAATAAACAAATTAAGTTATGCTATGTCTTGATCAGCACTTGAAATTTTCAATGCAGTTAATATGATGCTGCTTCTCAATCCTTTCTTTTTGAGTTTTTTATACTCTATCTTGTGTAAATAGTGTTTTTTTAAGATAGGCAAGTTTCAGTGTGAAAATCTTTTTGTAATTGCCAAGTAGAAAGCCAAGTAATTTCTTTAATAGTAGTACATTTAAAAACTTGTCTGTCAGGTTCTGTTTTTTTTTCTTTTTTGAGGCAGATATAGTACCATTTAAGGGCATTTAAATTCCCCAAAGGTGGTGCTAGTAATTAATTACACTTAAAATGCTTCTACTTGTGATCATATGTTGATTGGTCAGTCAATATATGACTGATAATAGGGTTATCCTCATGGATGTAAAATTAAGCACATGTGGAAGTGTGAGCAGGTCACATCGCATAAAATGATCACTTTCCCATAAGCATCTCTGGATCTCCAATTCTCAGTTTCAGTAGCATTAGCTCTGCATACAATTCAGATATTAATGGACATAATTAAAACTAAGATTACATTGTTATAAGTATGTACAAAATAAAAGACACTTTGGGCTTTTCCAAACAAAGAAAGATAAAAGATGAATTTCTGTTAGAGATGAAATGTCACATATTTGATTGCTAGGCTGTCGCCACAATTAATAATTGTTTCTAGGATGACATTTCACAGTCTTAACAGGGTGAAGCCTGAGCAAGAACAGATCTTTATATAATGATGACTCAAATTTTGATAATAGCTCTTAACAACAGAGATCTGTAATTTTTTATTAGTCCTGTCCACTTGTGTTCCAGTAGCGTGTAGGCATTCTGTACTGGAATTATATCCTTGATAAGGTTAAATCTGTTTGTTAGGGATCACACAGCAGCACTGAAGACTTATGACTGTAGTTTTGACCAAGGAACATAAATTTCATGAGCATTTTTAAAGTGCCTCCTCTAGAAAAGTCACGTTTTGTCATTAAGAAAGTTTAGTCCAATTAAATGCAAATACTACTAAGAACTAAGTGCTGTGAGAAATATGCTCAAGATCAAAATTTTCTAATCAGGCAAAGATCTTTGTGAAGAGCAGTTTACTCGTTACTGCAATAACGGGTGCACACCTCTTACTCACAAGGGAGAAATTATGCACCTAATCAGTGAAATCTACTCTTACGTACCCTGGGTACCACGCAGATAATGCCTCTCCTCACACTCATTGGTTGAGCATCTCAGGCTCTCAGTCTTCCTGATGTGGTTGCTACATTATATTTTCATACAATGCCTGTTACCAACCCATTGTTTTTAGGTATGTTCTGTACTTTTTATTGTGATAAGAGGACAATATTTTCAAAAATTAGCTCACTCATTCTGTCTTGTAACAGACTTTCCTGTACCCTTCATAATTACCTTACTTAGCGCCTGTGCCAATTCTACCCAGGTTGGAATGCCTCACTCTCAACTTGAACTCTGTTCAGCAGCTTTCTTTGTGAAAAACAACGTATCCTGCGCTACATACAGAAATACTGGAAATTTCTACTGCAAAAACACATTCTACCTCTCACAGTGTGGAAATAATCAAAAAGTTCCATAGTGTAAAATATTGAAATCTAGAACAGAATTTATCCAAATTTAAATGATGTCTGGTAAGTGAAAAATTGGATTTTGTGCATTTCTAAAATGACATGACATCACTATGTTCTATATGGCCACATGCTTTAAACTCATGTTGTTAATTTGATGCCTAGTATTTTCCTTTTCTTGATATAGAATGTTTTAAAGACATCTTAAATCTCCTGTCCCAACCATTGCCTTGAGTATCTGGTTGTATTTAAATTATTATCAGTACAAGCATGAAACATCACAGCTCATTTTAGAATATCTTTACCCTGGGTTATAGCTATCTTTGGTCTTGGTTTATATATTAATATTATATATTAAGTAATTGTGAATCGGGTAAAGTTAATATGGAATGAGTCCTCATCCTTATTCCACTAAAGTCATGAAGCATTGAATGTAGCCTATTAGTTGACATGAATGACTAGTGATGTTGTACAGGAATTGCTGAATCATGATTGATCTGATTGATCACCTGAGGTGAGCAATGAGTCAGCCACAGGAGCACAGATGAAAGCAATTCACCCTGTGCTGCAGGAAGGGGTGGAGCCTGGCTCCACCTCTCCAAGACCCATTTAAGAGCTGACTACCTGTGAGGAAGGATCTCTTCTGGAGATCCACTCTGCTGGAGTTTCATAAGTGAGCCCAGGATATGGGTAAGTGTCCTATTTATTCTCTGTTGTTATAACCTGCTTTGCCTAAACTCTCTTGTTTATTTCATAATTATAACATCTTAATATTCATTGATTATACAGACATCATCTTCATTCCTGTGTAAAGAGAGGGTTGTTTTCACTGTCTGTAGTTGTATGAATCATATATTCTTCAGATTTTATGACAGAATAAAATTAACAGGAACAAGAAACTGAGGGGAAAAAAGGAAAAACTGTTAGATATTACGATCTTCTAAGAGGATTTGTCCTGTTGGGAAAGGAATATTTCTTGCCTTGGCTTCTTTTACCGGCATTTTTGTACAGCTATCTAATTTCCACTAGGTTGGGGAAAATGAAGAGCAGTGGTTATGTTACTACAGAATCACAAAAATATGTTTGAGATTGGAGAATGTCTGGAAACCACTTGGCCCAACTTCACCAATCAAGCAGAGTCATCCAGAACTGACTGTCAAGGACCGTGTCCAGTTTGTGAAAATTTCCAAGGTGGGAGATTCCACAGACTCTCAGGCAACCTGGTTCAGTGCTTAGTCACCTGCCCACCTAACCTTCTTTGCTGCAAGGACGACACCGTGTTGGCATATGTTCAACTCAGTGTCTTCCAGAACCCCCAGGTTCTCCAAAATTGCTTTCTAGCATCTACTTGTACATGTGGTCGATCCACCTCACTGACAGGACTTTCCACTTCTCCTTATTGAACTTCATGAGGTTCCTATCAGCACTTTTCTCCAGACTGCTGAAGTCCTTCTGGATGGCATCATTGACTTTCTGATGAATCAGGCACTCCTTCCCATGTTTTATGATGAGGAAACATGCAGAGAAGGCACTCTGTTCAATCATTTAGATCATTAAAGAGAATCTTAACCAGAACTGGACCAGGTATTGATTCTGGGGTACAGGGACACTAGTTACTGGCCTCCACCTATATCTTATTCCACTGTTCACCACCCTCTGGACTCAGCTGTTCCACTGTTTGCTCATCCAGTCTATATTTCAACAGCTTATCTGGAAGGATATTATGGGAAACAGTATTGAAAGCATTCTTGAAGTAAAGGACAATACCCATTGTTTTCCTATCATCTTCCAAAGCAAACATTTAATCATAGAATGTTATAGTACTGCTTAAATGTGATTTTCCCTTGGAAATTCATTCTGACTTGCCCTCATAAACTTCTCTTTCCTGGCAATGGTTTCCAGAATGGAAACCATTGGTACCATCACCTTCTGAGGGATCAAACTGAAGCTGTCCAGCTGGTATTTCCCTGGGTCCTTCTTGCCATTTGAGAAGATAAAAGTGACGTTTGCTTTCCTCCAGTCCTCATGCAACTCTCCCAGTCACCAGGACCCTTCAAAGATTTTTGAGAATGACCTTGCAATGTCATCAGGTGGCTTCTTTATATTCAGAAAGCTTTTCCAACATGGAATTCACTACTAAATTACTTTAAACTCCCTTAATAGAGATGTCCAGAAAATGAACTGCACATAAAAAATTCCTTGGTGTTTCAAGTCTGTGTGGGTGTATTTCTTAAAAATTTAGATTTTTAGCTGAGAATGAAAAGAATGATTTTTTCAGTGTGTACCACTTACTTAAAATAAAAAGGTGTGTGTATTACATATGCATGTACTCAAATATGCACACTTCATAGAATCATAAATTCCTTGTTATTGTGAATTATTGACTACGCTATTATTAGCGGAGGTTACCTTTCGGTCAGACTGTGATCTCTTTTTAAAAATTCTGAATGCATGCCTTTAAAACAAAGTTTTCAATATACAGATAGATGGCAATGGCCAGATACTGCATAACTTAGAGCCCAACTCAAGATGCAGCTGTTTATTTAGTTCACTTCTTAGTTCTCTCTCCATAAATATATATATATATAGGCTCCAGCTCTCAAGATATGTTTATGCGTCTAAATACCAAGTCTCATACTCATTGAATCTTAGTTGACCAACTCAGTGAGAATGGATTTTCTACTTCTGTCTGTCAACTAAAAAATATTCTTTTTTCACTGTAACAACTTCATATTTATCCTCTGTGTTGTGAAGTGTTTGCATATCATAGCTTCTCATTAGATGAAATATGTCTTTATAGAGAATTAAAATCTTTGCTAACTGATTTCTGGTGATAGGGAGGGGGAAGCATTACATTCCTCAAGTAATACCCACAAACTAGTAGTATTTATAATTTGGCATTGTCACTTTCCAGACTGATGAAGATATTGTCTTTCTACCGATATGTAGGTGGGTGAATGAACTAATATTCTAGAAAGCATTGCCACTAAAATAAAATTCCCATATTACTTGGAGTTTATGCTGTTAGTTACATACAGGTTGGTTTTGTTTTTGAACAAATGATGTCAGAAGAAATCAACAGTATTAACTATAAAAGAGAGTCAGGATTATCAAAGTAAACTACAGCAAAAAACTGGCATTATTTTTGCTCAGTAGATGCATATGCAATGGCTGCTGTAAAAACAAACAAACAAACAAAAAAAAAAACAGCAACAATTAAATCCCATTAGGAGAATTCTACAACAGATTAACCTAGCGGGGAGGGCACTCTCTTTCCATTCTCTTATCAGGAGTTGTTACAAAAGTTGGGGTGGTCAGCATGTAAAAAAAATGAGCACACAGAAGCTACCTACAGCTAAGAATCTTCACAGATGACAAGACATATTTTCTAGTCAGCAACACAGATATGAAGAAACAAGCTGCCACTGTTCTTATATTGAGCAAGCTGTACATAAGTCTAGCTATGACTCTGAAGTACCGTGCTCCTGAAGTCAGAGCATTTTGTTGGAGTCCAGTTCCATGATTATGATCCTCTACTATATATATATCTTTTTCCTATCAGTTTTCCTGTTTTCACCTTGCTTTCATGGCATGCTCTCTTTCTGTTCAACACTCTTCCTCTCTTCTGTTTTAATATTTACTCTTCTGCTTTCTAGACTACCTGCTGAGGATTTATCCGCTACTATTTTCATAAAGTTTCCTGTTTAGAGTGCTCTGGGACAGATGTCAAAAGCTGACAAAGTAGTAAGAGAACCTGTTTTTTTTGAGCAGTGTAAAATACACTGAAGATTGTTTGAGACATTCACTTCTTGCTTTAATTCAGGAAGTACTCATTCATTGTCTGTGAGTGCCAGGATAGATAGCAAGGTATGCAGCATTACACAGTATTTATTTCTTCTCAGCACTACAGCATCCCCTGAGTCTTGTATCTTTTCAAAGGGAGAGACAAAAGGAGAAAGATGCCTAACACTTATAATTTTAGAAATTTCCATTTTTAGAAAAGAACTAGAAAAAAAAATCTGTCTTGTTCCAGCTTTTTTTTCTTTTGATTCGTACAGGAGGGTGCCATCAGTTGGGCATTATTGGTCATAAAACTAGTCTGTAAGAAAAAAAAATGCGACATTAATATGCTCAAATCATTTTGATGTTAAGTCATATGTCAGATCATTAGACATGATTCCATATGTTTGTGAAATTACCTTTCTACTGATAAATGGCATAACCTTCAACTTTTAACAGTTTTGGGAAACTCATGTCCAGCTTATTATTTTTACATATAGGAGAATAGGAAGAAAGTGCCTTGTTTTCATCTATTTTGTCTATCACATGGACTAGTTAAGGAACACAGAATTAATTTTAAAAGTAAATTTGTAACTCACATTTAGTTTTTAGATAATGTGTGTATTGTAATGTATCCCTTATTTATTGGTGGTGATACTTTCAATAGCGATAACACAGAAAAGAACCTCTTTCTACATTATTTTTGGAGAACTAATTTCTCATTGAAGCAGAAATGTTAAAATCCCTCCCTAGAATATGAACTATTCACATCAGCAAAAATCAGCAAGATCTACCATGGCAGATGTGATCTTTGGATCAAGCCTAAAAGTAATTGAGGCTTATGTTTTAATTACTCCTAATTTTCTTCACTGTTAATGACTTCTCCCACTGAGATTATTTGGGCAATACACATGCAGGTCTTATATATAAATACTTATTTATTTTTACATGCCTTATTTTTGTTTTAACATTACACTTAGTAACATAGAGTTATCGATGATCTAAACTCCATAACAACATATCATGAAGATTATTTATTTTTCATTTTAGTGAAATAAGCAGTTCACTGAATGTTCCATATATGATAATAAGGATAGGATGTTGGGTTTATGGAAGAAATTTCTAATGAGAAATGAAGAAGAATGGAAAATAGTTTGGCTGATATGCTCTATGTATTAAGCCGCCCCCCGTGCCCAACTCAGCTCTCTCGCCTGTTAAAGATAATGTTTTTCCAACTTTCAGTGATGAAAAGAAGAAAGGTCTGCAGCGTACAGACTTCAGAAACAGGGAGCATTTTGGCATAGTTATTAACACACTTTGTTTTGCAGATAATGAGAACATTGCAAGCTGTTTGGGTCTTTTGTCTAAAAATTCCCACCAGAGGCTCTTGTAAGCCACGGTGTCTTTCAGTGACTGATTCCCGGGGAGCCTAAGTCTGGTTTAGCCATTGTTGTCAGCTGTTTCTTGTGCTTGTTGGTGCCTGTTTTGCTATCAGTGGGCACCTTGCCAAAGTTCTGAGACAATCGCTGGCTTTAAGAATCCCTCCCCTCACTCCCTTCTTCGTGATTGCAATTTTGATCAGCTCCTCATTGGAGAGAGCTGTCATTTTGGAGCTCATCATATGATGACATAGATTATTTTGCATTGCCCCATCCTAACTAGAAGTGAAATGGAACTAATGACTGGCATATGGAAAAAGAATGCACAAATGCAGAGGATGAATATAATCAGACCTTGCTGTCTTTTGAAATTTTCAACAAGCCAATAATCAGCAGTAATTAAGATTTTAAATGAATGTTCCAGAGTATTTTACAGTCTGCAATATAACTTCATTCTCCATAGTTATTAGTTGTATCATACTTTTATTCAAGTCCCTTAGTTTCTGAACATTTGCAGGTTTGTTTTTTTTTTTCTTCCTAAAAGCCAATGCATAGCCAGAGGCAAGAGAGATTATGTTTGTAGATCAAACAATCACAGGGGATACCTTTTTAGTTAAAAGAGGAGTGGAAAATTTCTTGGTCTGATTTAACAGAAAAATAGAAAAGGTACTGTCTTAATGGAAGACCTGTTCTTTGCCTTAATCTAATTCTTTTTAAAGCATAGAGCCTTGTAGGGTCACGAGGAAAAAAAATGCTAGTGCTGGAGGGAGGGAAATAGGAGATTTCTCCATACACAGTCCATGTCACACAGTATAGATAGATAGCAATGTTTTAAATCTCAGAGTGTCTTCAACCTGGAGGATAATGAAAGGGGTGCAGTCTATTAATGAGAAAATCCCTAATTTTAAAGTAAAAACTGCCCTAAATTTTGTATAAATATGACAAACCACCTTTCTCATAACAATAGCTGGGAACACCAGAGCATGTTTATACATTTGTTAGATTTGTTTTTAGCATCCTCAGTGTGGATATTGAGGAGTCTCTGTGTTACTTACCAGCTGCAATAGCAGTAACTCAGCTGCACCACTTCTGTCTGGCTCTTAGACTTACATGCTTTTGTAGTCCGCATCACTTGAAGACTCTCAACTGAAACAGATCTTCAGTCTTTTGTAGGCTGCAAGAAACATAATATCATGAAATACAGAAATCTACATGACAGCCTGGTTCCCATCTGCGTGTTCTGATCAGAGGACTTCACAATACTGCTCAGTTTCCCTCTCTGTTGCATTAAAGGATAAACATCCAGTTTGGTGCTATAATTACAATAATATTTGAATGGGCTGACACAGCTCCTCTGAAGGAGTTTGTGCCCAATGAAAACAGTCATGGCTACCTTAGTAAATAGTGCTTCTCACTGAAGCAAAAGATTACAGATTCTTTTGGATCGCCTGTGACAACAAATACACTCGCTGCAGAGCACTCATCAGTACCAAGAGTATGACAGCCCACAACAAATGCATTACATTATGGAGTAATTCAATAGAGATTTCTAAGTTTCCTGCCAGAAGCACTCTATACAGTATAGACTGCAAATCGTATCCAATAGGTGTCTACATGGGAAAAAGGGAGGCTCAGTCTGTTAACCAGGCCCAGAAGTTAGCAATATCCTCCTGATTTTTTTTGCAATGGCATCTTCTCCAAATTCCTTCTCTCTTAAGACATTTTTGTGCTAGTTACATTTGGAGTTTGAGTTACTCTAACTGTACCTATCTTTGTTGAAATTGATGCAGCAGAAAAATGAAAGTGAGAACTACGGAGTTTATTGGTTCCATAGTACTATCAAGTTCCCATCCCTGAGACATTATCACAGAATCTGGGCATGGTGTTTATAGTCCATTCCACTCTCTGTGCCGAATCGCTTAGAGTCAGGATACTATGCTCCCCTGCTTTTCTTAACATTTAAGATCTACAGGCTTTATATTGCTTAGGGAACTATCATGGAACAGGCTCCTTGCATATTCACCACATATTCATGACCGGAGATTTCTTCAGTGCTGTATCTTCTCTTAAGAGGTGGACATCTCAGTAAGTTACCTGCAATAATTACTCCACATAATCCACCCTGAGACTATAGTTACTCAAGTCATAATATTTAAGAGGAACTAGGAAGATCATATGCATTAATGTTATGAGGACTAGAGCTCAAGGGATTCTTGGGCTGCTCAGTATTTATGGGGTAAAATGATTGAATCACGTTGGTAATATTTAGCAAGGCAGTTATCTGTATCGGTCCTAAGTAAGGCCTTGGGCATAACTGCCAGGCCAAAGGAGAAAGCTGGTACGCTGTTATGCTGTTTGTAGAATATTAGGTTTTAGACAGATTTGTCCCAACAATAGTGGGTTTTTTTTAAGCTTTTAAGTATTTAAGGGAGTACATGCTTTTAGGAAGGTGCTGGAGAATATGAAAGGCTGGTTTAAGGGATCTTAAGGATTCTTAAGCATACTGGGAGATGACATATTGTATGATCTTCTGTCCTGTCAGCATTTCTCACTGTTCAGGCAATTGCCCACTTGATCTAAATGAATCATGGGGAACATAGGTTCCAGCATCCAGGACAGTGATAAAACAGAAGATATGATAGTTAGCCATCAGCATATAAGTCACTACTTGGATTCAGCATTATTCTGAAAACTCCGTTTGTTTACTTTTTGTTTGTTTCCTGTTTCCAACATCTAAAGTAGTGCTGTGCATTCTGATACAATAAATCAGTGAACAGTGAACAAGAAAACATCAGCTTGATGGAATAATTTGATTTCCAGAAAATGTTTAGTAAGAAGTTTTCATGCATAGGTAACCAAACATATTCTTCAATGAGTACAATTGAACTCCTGAGTTACAGAAAGATAGAGCAGAGTTTTTGAACACTGCTTCTGTCACTTTGATCTCAGTGTGAGGTCTAACTCAGTCACAGATCTATATTTTGCATATGAGCTCATTTTCCACTCCTAGGAAACAAACATTTTCAGTTGTTTGTTTTATATAATAATTGTCTCCACTAACAATGATATTACTTAGAAATATATATATATTTTTATTTAAGAAAATGATTTTGGGAAGAGGTATCTGTGTAAGAATTCATATTTCCATTATGTGGACATCTCTATGCTCTACAGACAAGGATTCTGGAATAAGCAGAAGTTGTTGTTTATATAAAGCCATACAGTTGGCAGTATAACAGTGCATACAGTCTTGCTGCTTCTTGCTCTAACAAACTGGTTGCACAGGGGAGACATGTCTCTTTCTAGGTTTATAATACATATGGAAGAAATCTCAAATGCTCTAATCACTGCACTGTAAAACCAAGCAGTGCACCATCTTTAACAATATGAAAGCATGTCAGTTTTGTACGCAAATATAATATCCAAAGTAAAATGTGAGGAAAACATTACGGCATAAAAAGATTCTGCTGCGTATTTTTCACAAAACAAACCTAATTATTTGTTTCCAGTAGCACATATATTAAGTGCTACTTATATATTTTTAAAAATTGTTATTCTCCAGGTCCATCAGTCCAAAAAAAAGATACTTTGCCTCTCTCCAAAGCTTTCCTTCCTTGCTTTAATAAAAGAACAGTTTATATCTCAGGCTGAAAGAAACCTTCAAATGCATGCTGTAGTTTCTTATACTTGTTGCATAACTAATATTGCAAACTTATGGTGCTTCTTTTAATATGCAGGGGATTAACACTCAATTAATGATATTAATGAGCTCAAAACCTTTCAAAAGATGATCATTTTCCTGTAAGACTCCAAAAGAAATTTGATATTTAAAAAATGGTCTTTGGCAAAGGTCAGTCAAAGACAATGAGCTGTTGGATTAGATTTCTTTTACAGATTGTCATTGTCATTTATACTGTTGAAATTATATCTGGAAGATCACTCAACAGCCCTAAAAGCTAGGCTCTTTCAGAGTAGAGTAAAGTAGGTAACAAGATCTCTCTTTTTTTTCTTTTTAAAATTTAATTTAATTTTATTTAAAGACACTTAATATTTTTTTGCTAGCCATAGAATAGTACATTGAGAGAACAAAACTGCATGTGCATGAGAACTGATTCAGCACACTGGTATGGCAGAGAGCTCATAGTCATCAGCTAAACTTTCTTGGGCCTTTTAAGAATTATTAAAAATACATTTCCTAGTAAGGTACCATTGTAGAATTTTTGTTGCTAACATATATATGTGTGTTAAAAATAGAGCCAAATTATCCTGACAAATTTCACTTTTGAGGGCTGACAGTGAATAAGGATGGGGGACAATTCATTTCTTTATGTTCCCCTTAAAAGTGCAGTAAAGTGTGTCTGCTTGATGCAAAGACAGCAAATACATTTCCTTCTTGCTTAAAAGTCAATATCCTTCTTGCTTAAAAGATAATTTAATGTTTAATCATAGCCTAATAAATTTCAATGTTCACTGTCAAGCTGTGACGTACAAGAAAATGCAGTATATGTTGTACTGTAAAGAGAAAAACAGGAGAATGGGAGGAGCAGAAGCAGCAATATCATGCTATATGGACTTCTCTCCAAATCGAAAAGACCTTTCTCTCCAAATCGAAAAGATGTGAATTAGATGGTGGACCGCTCAACAGGCACTGAAGTAGCTGCAAGATCAAGTCTACAAAGTGGGGTTCAATGGCTCTATGTCTGGATGGAGATCAGTGATGAGTGATGTCCCCCAGGGATAAGTGCTGGGACTGATACTCTTTAACATCTTCATCAATGACAGTGACTGTGGGGTCAAGTGCACCCTCAGCAAGTTTGACACCAAGCTGTGGAGTGAGATTGACACACCAGAGGGATGGGATGCCATTCAAAGGGACCTAGACAGGGACCTAGACATTACTTAATGCAGATCAGACTAGTAGGAAAAGAGAAAAATAGGCAGAAAAACAGCTATAGATCTTTAATGGCAATTATCATAAGGCCTTTTAGATACACTCCTGAATTTACATTAAGTAATTATATTACTGATGCTAAATAGGCTGTTTACATCTCAAAATGTTTTCTGATAATTTTACATGCTTTATGGAGTCAGATCATTTCTATATTTAAATACTCACTGTATGTAATTAGCTACAACCTACTGTGAAGGTGTGAATTTTCCAAATTGACATATTCAGTCCTCTCAATATACATGGGTGTTTAATCAGACTTTTTCTCCAATGTGCCTAATTCTCAGGCTTGGTAGTTAGAAGGTGTTCTGCAGTAAAGTCATGCAGTTTGTAATGAGTGACATTTTGTACAAACCCATGAATTACTGAGAAGAGGAAGAGAGAAGAGAGGAAAATAAAGGATCTAGTACAAAATATATGCCCAATATTTTCTCTGCGTATTGGGACCAAGCTGTTTCTGCATCCCCTTCCCCTAAATAATTTTCCAGCCCTAGCAGCTCATTTAACAAACAGTCTCTTTTTCACCAAAGTGTTATCTACTATATTCTTAGATCATTCTGGCCACAAGATAATTAAGGTCATATAATGATTCGTCCAGTCAGCAAAATAACCTGTGGCTTTCCTGACATATAGTTGAGGTTGCCAATGAGGAAATCTGGAAGTTCATTTCTTTTGCCTGTCATAAGTATTTGTCAGGTGCTAACTTTCTTAATGAGGTGTAGTTGAAAAAGAAGACATTTTTTTCCTCAGTTTCTTAAGTTAGAGTCTGTTTCTTTTTTCTCTTATGTCCATTAATGCTTTACAATCAATTTGATAACAGAAGTAACAAATATGCTTCAGCCAACTCTTAGAATGTGTCGTTTCTGACCTCTCTCACCTAACCTCGGCCTTTAAGTTCAGCTGAAAACCTCTAGGAAACACCTTCAGTTTTGCTATTTTCATCTCTTGATCCCTGAGGATGCTGTTGATCAGGGAGATGTTCTTAGTTTGTGACTGCAGAAAACTGTCATAGTAAGTCAGAAACCTAACTGCTTATGTATTCTTTTTATGTCTTTGGCTTCAACACCAAGCAGATTTGAACATCTTATTAAAAAGAAGTATAATTTAATGTTTTCAAACTCAGCTATTTACATAGCTTTCTAGCATCGAAGAAAATATAGTAGACTTCCAAAATATGCTTCTAACAAGAACAGTTTTTTTGTTTCACCTTAACTGAGTGCTGGCAGAAAAAATCATGTATATACCAATGTGTACTTCTTTAAGTTGTTTCCCATGTTTAGCAGAACTTGAGATCTGCAATATCTGTAGATTTCAAATTATTAGAGAAAAATTGTGAAGTTCACTGTGAACACAGTATGAAGGTAACTGGCTCAAGGGTGGGATGACAAGTCTTAATTGGTCCCTTTCAGAGATTAACTAAATCTTTTCTGGCCTTCCTTTAATAATTTTTCTGTAAATTTACATCATGTTAGAAGCAAAAATAGAATTAAGAAACAAGATCTTCAGAGAAATATAAAGTTTTCTGCAATGGTATCTGATTATTTTTATTTGTAAGAACACTCATGAGTGCATCAACACAAGAAAAGTCATAGGCAAGTAGGCAAACAGAGCAAGTCAGTGTTTTGCAATTTGTTCCCTCTGGTTTCCATATAAACAAGCTTTTCTGGATTGGCAACAGGTTTTCATTTTGTTTTCTTTTTTATAGCATGAGGCTTATCTGGTCTCCATCCCCCTCTGTGAAGAGCAGACAAAAATCTCCCCAAGCTCTGACTTACCAGCGGGTCTCCCCAGGCTGTAGTGAGGCCTGCACAGTGCTAGATAAGAAAGGAGTAGACTTCAAACAGCTCAGTATTAATCAGCCAGCATGGCTTCAAGCTCAGTGTTAGAGCAAAGGAATGCAGTTCAGAGGCTCACTTACGTTAAATGAAATTAAACGAGACAGACTCACTTAATTCTTGCTTTTAAAAAGCTCTTGAAATGCTGTTTTAAGCTAGTTACTTTGTGATGCCACTGTGTAAGACAGTTATTTGGGCTCATCGGAGAGGGAAAGCAACAGACCCCATGGGATTCTTTTGGAGAATTGTTAGGCTGGCCTTTGAAAGAATTTCCTTATATCTTATTAATACCTTTTCAGCATAACATATTGTATCTATTATTTCTAACTAGAATACTCAGCTCCCCTTTTTATATCACTCACAGGGCAATCCTTGTAAAGAGATGATGGCTTAATTTCTGTATGTTGCAATGTAGGGTCTTTTACTTTGCATTGAAGAACTACATTTGTTTGTGTGGTTCAAGAGAAGTGATAGCTTGTGTCTTTAGAGGCAGTAAAGGAGCTGACGCTGAAACTTTCATTTGTACACATGCTCTGATTGTGTTGGGGAAGAACATTAGATGATTTAAGGAAATCAGTGAAAAACTGAGCAAAAATCCATCTTTTATTTATATTTCTCCTTATGTAAGTTTCTAAAATAAGGGAAAAAACAATACACTATGTAATATATTACCAGATTTTTAAAAATCAAATAGATGTCAAGTAACAAGGAGTCTAAATTTTTAACAGGACCAGGCTAAGAAAATACTGTAGTTATAGAAAATATTCCAAAACAGGACAGTATTAAGGATCTCTTTCCTAATTAAGTGATCAGCCAATCAAAGCTATCAATTTATGCTAATGATAAGGCTAATAGTGTATTCCTGGTTTGGTTTTCAGAAGCATCTGTTCTAATGATTAAACAATTTGCTCTCTATATATCTGATGCTAGCACCATTAGCTAAACCAACAATTATTTAACTGAAGATCTTTCTTCTTAGCCAGAAAGTTAAGCATCTATTAAATATCCTGTGCTGAAAAATTCTTAATAAGTATCTTCTTTTTTCATTGTGCTCTTTGAACTATGCTGCAGATCGCAGCAGTGAAAACAGCTCTGTGCCACTTGGAATTTGTGTCCTTTGCTCACACAGAAAGAAAGGTCACCTGCCAAAATTGTGGAAGATTCATATGAAGCATTGGAGCTGTTCTGGAGCTCCTGGGCATACTTGCCACTGATGTACGTATTTGCATTTATTAAACAATAACCTTAAATACAAATAGTCAGGGGATTTGTGGAGGTAGAAGAAAAGTCAATACGATGCCAGCGTTATGTGAATGAGAAGAAAGAGGGCTTTCAATAACAACTGACATTAGATTTTCACTGTTCCCATCTTACCAAAGAAATATTTTAAAAACAAAGAGAAATGAAATTTTATGACTCTCTGAAATGAAAACAACACTTCTTATCTATTCAAAGGACAAATTTAGATCTTTTTTTTCCCATCCATTTCTTCTAGCTACTCTATGTAACATTCTTTTAAAAGTGAAGCTATGTATAATAGAATTATATAGAAGGTAATATATAATACAATTGCATATATAACATTTACCATCTGTCTGGGAGATATATGCAGTTTGATTCAACTATGTTTACTGGCATTTCTTTTAGAGAGTGGGACTGGTTGGTTGTATAGATTAAAGCGGTTAATTTTCAGTCTAGATTCTTTCTTTTCTGGAGAGTGCTCTCTCATGCTACTTCAGTATTTTGAAATAAGAGATGTTGAAATAATGCTTTTAACCCCATACTTTGTTGCAAGGAGAAAAATGGGTTTTAGAAGAATATGTAAACAGGAAGGAATTTATTCTCAAAATGTGATTTAATTGATGCTACTACCTTGTGCTTTTTGAGTCACAAATTGTTATAAGCGGGAAATAGAGCATTTTTTAAAAAACTATAAATGAAATATTATTACCTCTGAAAGATGACAATATTGTACTTTCAAAGCATGTTCTCCTCTGATGTCACCTACAAGAGTGGAGAGAGTAGTTATATTATTATCCACATCTTACATTTGGTTTGGCTGCATAGCACTGAAGGATCCCTGAGAAATAGAACTATGCACATAAACTAGCTTTACCCAGAACGACCCATTATCATCTGATTCCCCAGCTAAGAAATGTTAGGGTTTTTTTATAAATTATATTTATTTAAAAGATGAAATAACAAGGAAATAAAGATTCATCAAGACTCATCAGAAGGGGATTAGAGATAAAACTGAAGGAGAACCACAAAGAAGACAGGAATTGCAGTGAAAGAAAGGAGAAGGTGACAGAAAATTTAAGGGAATTGACAGTAGGAGGACAAGCAGCAGATAACAATGTTTGTGAGACAGGGAAAGTTGTTTTCCTTCCTCCCTTCCCCCCTCCATCCCCCTTTTATTTTTTTAATAGTTATCCCAGAATGAGGACTTTTAAACAAATGCTAGTACAGTAAGTGTTTTGTCCACTGCAGTTTTTCCTCATCCAGTGTCACAGACTGAAAAATAGAGACCAAGGACAATTTAATGTCAGACCTGTTCAGCATTCCATCAAGCTGTTGAAAAGGAAATACAATCAGGACATAGAATCATAGAATCATAAGTTTGGAAAAGGCTTACAAGAACATCTAGTCCAACCTTCAAGACAATATGTATGTGGGGAGAAAAACGTATAGCAGAGCTTAGTACTCTGAACAACAGCAGTGCATTTCCTAATCACAGAAACACAGAATCACAGAATGGCCAGGGTTGGAAGGGACCTCAAGGATCATGAATCTCCAACCCCCCTGCCACAGGCAGGGACACCAACCCCCACATTTAATACTAGACCAGGCTGCCCAGGGCCCCATCCAGCATTGAACATCCAGGGCCTTGAACACTTCCAGGGACGAGGCATCCACAACCTCTCTGAACAGCCTGTTCCAGCACCTCACCACTCTCATAATAAAGAACTTCCCCCTGACATCCAATGTAAATCTTCCCTCCTTCAACTTTAAAACCATTTCCCCTTGTCCTACTGTTATCTACCCTTTCAAAAAGTTGACTCCCCTCCTGTTTATAGGCTTCCTTTAGGTATTGAAAGGCTGCAATTAGGTCACATTGAGTGTGAACTCAATTCCATCATTGATGTCATTGATAAAGATGTTAAAGAGCACTGGTCCCAAGACAGACCCTTGGGGGACATCACTTGTTGCCCTTTCCCAAAGTGGTGCTAATTTCCTGACAGAACAATCATTTCATTTTGCTGCATAATTGCTGTATAGTCATGAAAAATAAAAATTTTTATTTTCTTTCCCTTCACTCCTATTTTCTCTCTTCTTATTTCACATTCATTTATTTGCGGTGTACTGTCTACTCAGGCAAGAGCAGCACAACGGCTACTGCCAAATCCAGTCTTCTGGAAGATGCTCTTGCATTGGGCAGCTGTCTTCCCAAAGACAGGGGCATCACCTTCTTAAAAACCTCTTACTTTGCTATTCTCAAAGCTGCAAGCTTGAGTTTGTCCCAGAAACCAATCTTCCAGTTGTCTTGAAGCATGTTGTCACCATATGCTAACTTGATGGGAAGCTATCTTCAAAGAAAATGTGATTGTCCATTCTACCACTTCATGAGGGTGTGGATATACAAGTGCAGCCATGCAGGTGGTGTCTGTGGGTAAACAGGAAAGCAGAGTGAGTACGAAATGATTTGAGTGTCAAAAAACAGGGAGAGTTTGCTGCTCATATTCTGTGTGGCAGCATTTAACTTTTTCCATTTACATTTACTGAGGTTCACAAACTCCTGAAAAATATAAAAGGTAGAGTTTTTGGTGTTGTTGGGTTTTGGTTTTATTTTATTTAATTTTATTTTATTGGAATCAGTCCAGTAATTTAATACACGAAGTTCATTTAAGTGGAAGCACTGATTTATTCACATTCTCATTTTCAGCAACTGGGATGAGCTACATCTGGAGGCAGAAACATGATAAAGAGTCCCCAGATACTAGTAGTCTTTGAGAGCAAAAAGTGTTTTAGAGCATTTAAATGACATTTCTTTTCAAAGATGTTTGCTACTAAATCAGCTTATTAGGCATGCTTCAAAATTCCTCTGGGAATTATTCATCTTTCTTCTTTTTTTTAAGACACAAAGACACAAATTTTCTTTTAAGAAATATGTAAACACGAGTGAGTTGGAACATATTCCAACAGTTATATTTTGCAATTCCCTTGTGTTGCACTGAGGACACTTAATTCAGTGGCACTATTCACATCAGTGATGAGGACAATAATGGAAGAAAAAGTGTAAAAACACAATTTATATTTCTGTTTGGAAACTTAAGGGCAAAACTCCCAAGGCTCTATGTGGAAATAGTAAGCTTTGCCAGGTTTCTTTTTTTGTTGGTTTCAGAATCATCATTATGAAATCTTTTTTTTTTTTTTTTCCCCGAAGACAAGGCCAGTAACAAGCATACTTTCTCTGCAACTTGAGAACTACAAGCATATAAAATAATGTCCCCTTTCACTTCATGTAAGGTGAACAGGTCAAGACAGATGGCTAATTTTCTGTCTGTGTAGAGATGTTTGCCTTTCTGCTTTGGGAACAGCTTTTCTGAATGATTTCCCCAAATGGGTGCATCTTCTCCTTGTTGCCCTTAGATTGTACCAGGAAAATACAGTACCTCTGTGATAGAATAGCACATTTCCTACCTCTTTTATTTCCTTTAGAGTAACATCATCTATATTGTTGGAACAATTCTCTACATTTAACAGTTTTAACAAAGTAAACAGAAAGATCAAGTGCTGTTTTCTGGTAGATTGGACAACCTGTAGCTAGGAGATAGAAACAGTATAGTAGTTGGTCTTAATGGGATTTTAAGTAGTGGATTTAACCAAAATCCCATCTCTTAGTGGGATTTAACCAGTGCCCGTTACTGAGGAGAGGAAGGTAAGCTCTACATCTCTACATCTTAATGAATTCTTGCCTCAGTCGTCTCTGATAACTGCTTGCCACACAGCCCTCAGATGTTTGGTTTGATAGGAGGGGACTGGGGAAGCAATGTCCCTCCCACTGTAGGCAAAGATCATGATCACCAGAGGAACCTGAATATCCACAAGACTATGGGTCCTGGTGAAACGCATGCCAGAGTCCCGAGGGAATTAGATGGTGAAGTAGCCAAGCCACTCAAAGATTTTTGAAAAGTTGTTGCAATCAGATGAAGTCTCTGGTGGCTGGAAAAAAGGTAACATCACAACCATTTTTAAGAAGAGTAAAAAAGATGACCCTGGGAACCACCCACCTATAGGTCTCTTTTCTGTCATGGAGCAGATCCTCCTGCAAGCTATGCAGGGCATGTGGAAGTCAGGGAGGTTGATCTGGGAGAACCGGCATGGCTTCATGAAGGGAAAATTCTGTTTGACAAACCTAGTGGCCTTTTATGATGGTGCCAGTGCATCAGTGGACAAGGGGAGAGCCACTATCTAGACTTTAGTAAGACCTTCAACATGGTACCTCATAACATCCTTTTCTCCTGAGTCCTCAGTACAGGAGCGACATCAACCTGTTGGAATGCAACCAGAGCAGCTCTTCTATGAGGGCAGGCTGAGAGAGATGGGACTGTGCAGCCTGGAGAAGAGAAGGCTGACAGCAATCTTTCAGTATCTAAAGAAGAGCAACAGGAAAGAAGGGGACAAAATCTTTAGTAGGGTCTGTTGCTATAAAACAAGGGGAAATGGTTTCAAGCTTAAAGATGGTAGATTTATTTTGGATATAAGGAAATGTCTTTCACAGTGAGGGCAGTAACTCACAGGAACAAGTTGCCTAGAGATGTGGTTGGTATCCTGTCCCTTGGAGACTTCAAAGATGAAGCTGGATCAGGTGCTGGGCAACCTTATCTAGCTGTGGATATCCCTGTTCATTGCAGGGGAGCTGGACAAGATGACTGAAAGAAATAAAAATGTATTGCTTATAGAAGGTCTAAACAATATGTGGATTGCTCCAAACAACACTTTAAAAGTTGTTAGCATGCATGTTTACACTGATTAGCTGGTTGTGAGAATATCATTGAAAATAAATTTTCCCTAATTTGTTATATAGGTTCTCCTAACAAAATTGGTTTATATGCACACAGATTTCAGAGCTATGCATTTCTGGGTAGTTACCGAAGCCAGAATACCTAATTTCAGCAAATTCAAATGGATGTATAGACTAGAGTGCACAAGTACCTGTTGAGCAGTTGTGTGTGTTTAATAAGATGTGACATCATATTTACCCAAAAAATCAGTGATTACAACACAGAAATCAGATAGTAGATGAGAGGTATGTGTGCATGGAGCTGACATGGTTATGCCAGCCCCTAAACTATGATCATTGTAAGAAGTGCTAGCAATTGTCTGAAATCTGCCAGGAACATTAATACTGATTTTCATGTAGAAGGTGTTCAAATAGCATGGTGAAGACTCATAATGTGGGGAAAGCTACTTTGCAATCTCTACAAAGATGAGATAAGAATAAAGCTAAGAAAGGAGAAAGTAGTAAAGGCTCAGTGATACCTTCTGCATCTTCTTGAGAGGATAGCTTCAGTGAAAAAAAGACAAAAGACACAGCTCTGAGGGGAAAGGCAGAGGCAAGGAGGCAAGCACAAAGATGGCCTGGACATGAGAAAAGATTTCTGTGCTCAGCATTCACAGTGTGTTTGAATTTTTTTGTCTTCTTTCTAGCGGTGAAATGGAAAATGATCCTTCATGTAGCACGAGCAACATGAGCACATGCAAGGTTAAAAAAATGCATAGAAATCCCGGTGCAGTTGACAGAAATTTTGAAATAAAATTTGCAGTGAAAGCAGTCATTTAATTGAACAGAGATTGAGAAGGTAGGAGCTTTTCATTCAGCATGAGTTTGCTTTCTAAACCTCTACTTTGAAAAGGCATATAGCTGTTGCCTGTCAGCTAAATTGGACTGGTGTTTTGAAGCCATACTTTTTATGCACCAATGGAGCAGAAATGAAAGCTGTCAATAACAGACTTAGCCATACAGGTGTACGCCCATTTACATTCTAATCTTTAAAAAAGCCTATTCCATACCTCACTGCTGAGAGGTAAAACTAGTGACAGGAATTGTATGAGTCTTCCACAGCCTGTGTGCTACAAGATCACATTTTCTCTTATCAGGCAAAAAGTTCAATTTTGTTTTATATATAGTAAGGATGGGGAGAAAAGAAATCTAAGCACTAAACACATTCTGTGTTGCTGTCAGTGCCAGAATCCAGCACTGGAGGACTTCCATGTGTCATGAAATCAAAAGCTACTCTTCTCCAGCAAATCAGTCTGTTACTCGGTTTACTCCAATAAAGGCGAAGATAATGTAAAAAGTGGCAATTTCAGCAACTACGCAAATGAAGTATCACATTACTAGTAGGCTTCTGGCTGGGATTTAACACAGGCACAAAGTCTGGGGCTAGCCAATACTTAGCATGTTTGTTTAGATATGTTATATACAGTGAAAATGTATGGTCTTTATAGTTTCTTGCTTTTGAAAGGAACTTGCTTGAACTCTTCCTGAACTAGATGAAAGTGTATGAAAAGTACCACAGATGAACTCGAGTCTGATTCACAGAGATGCTCCATAGAGCATATGAAATACACTGTCCCTACATAAATCAGTGGGACTTCAATTTGCCAAACTATCCTCTTAAAGAAATGTGTATTTGCAATTGTGATTACTGTGATTTATAATGTTTATTGTATTATTCTTTGCATGAAGCAGGTTGAAGTAGATAATGCATCTCAGTTGCATGTATTTAATGTTGTCATGTGTGGCCCTTTGAGGGCAAGTGAAGTGCTTCCACTTCGGGAAGTTGGGGGCCTTTATTTTCGCACAGTATCCAGCCCTAAGATGACAGTAGATGAGAGAGTTCAAAGTGATAAAAATGATCATAAAATAAATACAAAGAGAAGATTATATTCTTTATTTGGTATGTGTGAGAAATATGATTATTGATAAAAATTCACAGATTTTAATGTATTTTTTCAAATATGTAGGAATAGAATATAGGAAAAGAATTCCTTGAGAGTAGCCTTACTGAGAAGTACTTAGGGATTCTGGATGATGAAAAACTTAACATGAGCCAGCAGTGTGCACTCACAGCCCAGAAGGACAATGGTATCATGGCTTCAGTGAGAAGAAGGGTGGCCAGCAGGGCAAGGAAGGGGATTGTTCCCCTCTATCCTGTCCACAGGAGGCCCCAGCTGAAGTATACTGTGTCCAAGCCTGGGGTGTCCAACGCAGGAAAGATGTGGAACTTTTGGGGAGGGTCCAGAGGGGGGCCGCAAAGATGACCCAAGGGCTGGAGCACATCTATGAAGACAAGGGAGAAGGAACTGGTCTTGTTCAGACTGGAAAAGAGAAGGCTGCAGGGAGACATTGTTGTGGCCTTCCAATATTCAAAGAGAGTTTATAAAGATGAGAGGAATCAACTTTTTACAAGGGTAGATAGTGACAGGACAAGGGGGAATGGTTTTAAACTAAAGGAAAGGAGATTTAGGTTCAACATTAGGGGCAAGGCTTTCACTGAAGAGTGGTGAGGTGCTGGAACAGGTTTCCCAGAGAGGTTGTGGATGTCCCATCCCTGGAGGTGTTTAAGGTCAGGTTGGATGAGGCCCTGGGCAATCTGATCTAGTACTCGATCTAGCAGTTGGCAACCCTGCCTGCGGCAGAGGGTTGAAACTTAATGATCCTTGAGGTCCTTTCCAACCCAAGCCATTCTGTGATTCTGTGAACAGGGGTCTTAGTTACAATCCACTGCCTTCCATTTTCACAAGGAGTTTTTTCCTTGAAAGAACATAGAAACACAAATAATTTTAGTCTGAGGGGTAGCTATTTTAGGTTGTTTTTACATCCTGCATTGTCTCCACCCTAGGGCTTATATGCAGAGGGGGAAGAGATATTGTGTTAGTGTGTGCGTAACATGCATGTACAACTTTATGGATGCTTATAGGCATACTTGCACGTATGCACTGTTAGTTGGCCTGTCACAAATATGTCCTGTTACTACACAATATCTCTGCAACTTGAGATTTAAATTATGAAGTATCTTACTGGCCGAGGCCTGTTGACTAAGTGTTTGATATTTAAATGTTTCAACTTTTTTTTTATTAAGAGGACTCTTAACGACTTTGGCAAATTATCCTGTTAAATTACAAGGCACTTGATCCAAGTTTTACCTATCCAACCAGTTTTATCACCTATACGTGACTCGTAGTACAGAACATGTTCACACTTGTTCACCATGAAGTTTGTTCTAGTTAAGATCCTATTAGGTGAATTATTTTGCAGCAAACTGTAAGCACACTGTGATTACAGGGACCAAACATCTCCCTACTAATTTCTGCAGAGCAATAGCTCTGAGCATCAAAGCTGTCATTCCAATTAAATTAAAATTGGATTGCTGTGCTGTATTTACAAGGAGCTGTATGAATAGCAAGGGTATAAATACCTGCTCTTGATGGAGAGAACAAACACAGCAGAAAGGGATTCTCACCAGTTCACATGTAGGCATGAAGGATCTGATTATTTAAACTAGTTTCCAGAGTAAATAAAATCAGACAGTAGGGTGGATCCCACAAAAATTTTGGGATGCTTCTCTTTCATAATTTACTGCATGTATGCAAACACCTGCTGAAAAGCTTCCCCTTCTCTGAGGGACATTCTGTGCCCTATGGAAGCAGATATGCATGTAGATGTACTGGAAATGATGGCAGCTTTGAGAGCAGCATTCATGGCTTCAGTTTGGTCTAAACAGTAAACCCTGCCATAACCACACCTGGGATAAAAGTGTCAGGAGTCTTCCTTTCTCTGTTTCTCTACTGTTGGGATACCTTCTAAAGTAAGAAAAACCTTTGCACTCACGAGAGAAATAATGTTGTTCTCAGAAATGAGCTAATTTAGAGTGCTTTTAGAGTGCTTTATTAAGCTTGCTATTTTTTTTTCTTTCTTTTTGTCTAGCTTTCATAACACTTAATGCATTGTAAATAATTGCAGTGACTTTCAGCTAATATGTATACAGAAGTTATTATCTCAGCCTGGCTTGTCTTTGGAGTAAAATCTGAAGAAAATGCAGAGGTTGTTGTGTTATCCAAGTTGGATTGCACGACCAAGACTAGCAGCATCTCTTATCATCCAGGGAAGCAGCAATCCATACCAGGCTAATTGTACTGGTTTTTTTTGTTTGGTTGGTTGGTTGGTTGGTTTTGGTTTTGGGGGTTTTTTGTTTGTTTGTTTGTTTGTTTTTTCCCCAGAAATTATCTAGTTTCTAAGAACAGACTGGGAATTTTTCATGGGAAAATCTGTTGTCAGAAATAGCATTTCTGCCAATGTTCAGACTTTTCAGTCTCTCTAAGATGAGAAACTCTAACTTCTTGCATGGAACAGTCCAGAACACAGGAAGTTCCATACAAACACAGAGAAGAACTATTTACGCGAGAGTGATGGAGCACTGGAACCACTGCACAAAGAGGCTTCGTAGCCTCTTTCATTCAAGACCCACTTGAGCTCCTACATGTACGGCCTACTGTAGGGAATCTGCTTTAGCAGGGGTGTTGAACTTGATCTCTAGAGTTCTCTTTGATACTATGACATTTGTGATCTGCTCCTGGGTCATTCCCCTCCATGTTTCTTGATTTGCTGTAGTTTCCAACTATTCTCCAGAACTATGGAGCTGCTTACTGCAACTTTACAATTAGGGAGTTCTGTATTGGCTGAGAAAGTGTGGAAAGGAAAAACATGGAAGGGATTTTTATTAATTTTGTTGGTCTACATTACTACATATTCATTTTTTATTAAATTGTCATTTTGAAAACATTAGTTTTTCATTTTTTCTTAGAAGTTGGGAAGTATGATAATTTTCACAAAGGCAGCTGAAGTGAATCAGATTGTAACAAATTTTTGTAATAATAACTGTTATCTGCTGATTTTAATCATCACAAGAATGTCAAAAAGGTTACAAAATCTTCAAGCCCCAGTACAAGAAAGCACAGATATTTGGCAAATGAGTGTAATATGTTTCCGTTCTGAGTTAGATCAGCCACTGTAGAAAAATGGTGTTTTATCTCACATTTGTATTTCTGCTGATAAGTGAATACCTTAGATCAAGCATTTTGCATGTACCATACGCCTTCAAGGACAAACACAAAGGCTTCTAGTAGGACTCAGTATGCTCAGTAATGCTGCAAAAACATCAGGAAATGGTGAAGAAATAAATAACTTGAGCCCCATCATTATGATAGTTAATAGCTTTAGGGATGGCACTAAAGCAGACAATATGGTCAGAATGAAGTCTCCATCTGTGTCTGTACTGTCAAGGGAAAGAGTTCTACATCATTTCTTATCTCACTTTTGGTCATTGTGACAAGTGGCCCATGCGGTGTTCAAATCCTGCACTGAACTGACTAATGAAAGATGATAGACTGGGAATTGATAAGTGAATTTAACTTTACTGTAAACCCAACAATGCAACTACTCCTCTTATCCCTTTTGTAATCATTCTTCTAGTATGATGCCCCTGAAAACCTTCCTGCATAACTAAAATTTATTTTTCACAGTGATTCAGAAGCGAGCAAAAAGGCAAGCAAAATGACACAGAGGCAGGGCTAAAGCAATGGACTGTCAAAAAAGTGTTCTCACTTGGAAGGATTTCCGGCATCTCAGATCTGATGCTAAATCAGAAAAAAATCTTGACAAAACAGAATTCTATTCATTTTTCCATATATAAACAGGAGTATATTTATTGAAAGCTTTGCAGTAGATTTTTTATTCATAACCAAAGTATTAATGTACGTTATCCATTCCAGTGACAGGCAAACCTGAATACACTTTTTCTGATCCCTGGGCCCAGAGGTCAAGAAGATTACTCATGTGAGTGAAGTCATATGCATACTTAAATGTGAACACAGTGGGAGCCAGAATTTAATGATGTGTTTTATTCTGAGTAAGAAATTTGCAGACTGCTTTGAAATAGTCCAAAGAAAACCACAAAAAAAACCAAACCAAACACACCTCCTTTGATGAGCAGACCCTGTCTCGTTCCCTAAACCTCAACAAGAATGTGTTACAAGGTTGCTGGTATACCTCGGCAAAAATCACCACTTATAAAGTATTTTGGAGGTGAGCTGTAATAACTATCTTAAGGCCTAGCTGCAAAACAGAAAAGAAAAATCTCACCAAAGAAGATAAATCAACTTTTTAAGTGGATTACCATTTTCATGGCTGGGTAAGGTAGTAAACTCTGATCCTGCTTTTGAACTTACTTAGCCATTTCAAGTAGTGGTTTATTCTTCTGGAACCTCCTGTACTGCACGCTTGTACCATTTTCTTTTCTCACTTTTCTTATTCTCTAATTTTCTATCCTCTATGCTCTGCAGTATTTGGGCTCTGAACTGATGTTGTTGAATTTTAACAAGGAGCTCACATTCTCCTAAATCCTTAAACCTTACTATTTGGATAAACTCTGGGCATTTGACAGTTTGAAAATCTGGCAAAATGTCTAAGCAATGAATCCCACTTTCCTCTCCATTAACTCCAGTCACCAGAAGGGGAACAACCACAAGCATGAATGCATTTGGACCATGAATGGTGTAAGTTACTCTCTAGAGTGGCTCCAAAGAAAGCAGGAAAAACTAGCTGAGACTTGATAGAAGCATAGGATTTTATAATGAAAAGTCAGATTAATCCTATCAAACATGATCAAACAAGTATAAATTTCTAGATATGCATAAATATAGGTATTAAACTTTTCTCCTGTTTCAGTAGGTTACCTATTTAAACCTGATTTAAAAGGATGGCTGATCTTTCTGTTCTTCCACAGCATTCTCCTAGAACTAAGTCAGTTTAAGGAGGGTGAAGTACTGAAGCAAAGCTTGAAGTTCTCTTATTTATATAACGTTGATGTGGAGGATATAAACTGAGGATGAGGATATTTGTAACCATAACTCAAACTGGATCACTTATCATTTGCTGGAAATCAGAACATACAGGTTAAGAAAACAGCGGTTATTTATTTAAGTGAAGAACCAGAGCTAGATCTTTGTGATTTTTTTTTTTTTTCCATTTTTACTTTTTATTGGTGAAAATGAAAATTAAGGGGAAAAGAAGGAAAACTTGATCTGAAATTATTTTAGTATACAAAATGAAAGAAAGAAGGGGATGGGTCTTGGCTGAAATCAAGCTGACAACTTTTAAAGTCATTGTTATTAAAAACAAAAACAAAAAAATAAATTAAATAATTTTGGTTAATTATTTTGCAAATGTTCAGTATTTGGAATATATTCCAATGGAATACTTCAAATTAATATCTTTTTCCCCCTATTTTGGCAATGGGTAGGAATGGGAGCTACCTGTGTGTGCATCCATTCTGAATTTCTTGACTAGGTCTTATGAGAAGTATTAGAGTTCTGTAAATAAAAATTCTGCTCTCCTCTTTATCCACAAATAGGTAAGAGAGTAGGAGTTCCTAGCCTTCCAAATATTGTATTTTTGAAGGAATGAGTCAGTCCTCCTACGGATTTCAAAACAATTAGTTATGAGGAGTTTACAATAAGTCTGCTGGATAATAAGAATTTATGTTTCATGTAAGTGTGTAGGATTAGCTTGCATTTTTATACTTATGATTTGACTGACCACAAGTGTGCACTGAAATAATTACAGAAATTAGGCCAGAGATAGTCCTAATTAGGCTGTGAGTAGGTCCTACTCTGTTACATGTTCTATTCAAATATACCAATGCTTACATCAGTCCAGCAAATTTAAAGCAGCCACTTTGTTCTTCTATTTCATCTTTTACAGTCTGTCTAAATGTGCACTTTATCTTCATTTAAAATTTAATCCTTCAAATGGCATTTCTGGAACGCAGCAAAGAGTGACTAATCAAAATATGGAAGTTTTCAGCCAGATTAGTTTATCACTAGCAGGACCCTAAAACTGCTAACTTGCTAGAAAAAAAAGCAAACAATATTAAACACAAGTTTGAGCTGATGAAGCAAACAGTTTTATGTCTGCTTTTATTTCTTTTTCTGTTTCTGTACTTTGTCATTCTACACTGATTTTTATTTTCCCATAAGTTTCTTAAGTTTAATTTTGACTTGGAACCAGTCCTCATAGCTGGGTAATTATGCTCTACACAGGTGCAGTACAACATTTTTGAGAATATGAAATGAAACCCATATGTGTCTTTCAAGTTCCAGCTACCACGTACCCTTACTCTTATACAACATACTGAGACTGCTGGAGTAGTATGTATAAATCACTCTCAGTCTTGTCTAAACTTTTCTTCTCCAAGACTCTAGGCAAGGGCTTGGTAGAGAGCATATCTCTGCAGTCATCCCAGCTACACTGCCCACTTTCAGTACTGGTAGAGGGAGGAAATGCTTCTGAGGCCAAAGCATACTTGTCAATGTACAGGAAGTAGGGTTTAAAAATTAGTTGTTGCTATAGTGCAAAACATTCAGTCTATACTCCAATGACCCGGCTCTCTTGATTATGAATATACTTGTTCAGTGTTTTCTTTCCTCTTGAAGCCTTTGGACAATCCGTGTTTTATTTTCTAATGCTTTTTTTTTTTTTCTTCAGAATATCCCTGCCCTCTAAACTTTCCTAACTACTTTGGGAAGTTAAACATTACACCATATTTCAATCACACAGTTCTTCCCTTTTATCCATCTTTTTATGAGGACTAGTCCAGGAGTAATGATTTCTATTGTATTATGTTGGACCACAACATCAAAGGCAGGTGTTGGTAGCATAGCAGTAGAAGCTGAACCATATCCCATTATATTTTGTTGCCATGCAAGAGATGGCCACAGGGGGACAGACTGATAATATGATGTCTGACTTGAGAACATGTATGAAGAAAAGGTGTGTAATTGGAGTGATTTCCACATTCCATGTGGAAAATATGGCACCCATTGACATTCATTGGTGTTTGCTGAATGTTTATGCAAACCAACAAGTGAATGTGAGCACAGTGAGGGAGTGGGTGCTGCCTTTCAGCAGTAGAAACAACGACAACGGGTCACATCTGCTGGTGCAGTTATTTACAAGCATGGCATGCAGGCCCTTGTTCATTCTTGGCAAAAATGCATAGTGTGCATAGTGGTGAAAAACACTGAATGCTATGTTGAAAAACAGTATTCTGTAGCTGAGAATTTGCTTTATCAATGGTGTTATCGTGCTCTTTTTATCTGTGGTAGTTTCCATGGAAATAAATTGGAAGCCTTATTTTCAGAGCATCCTACATGACTTTCGTTGATGAACTCCTAGAATGTATAGGGAATTATTTTTTAAGGTGTTTCTGAGGGTAATCTGTCTTATAGGACCATTAACACTGGTAGAACCAGAAATACATATTTGCCTTTTAGAACAATATATGCATTCACTGAGATAGTCTTCTACATCATTTTTGGTATCTGTTAAAGAGGTTAAAAATGTCCTCTTTGATTTATTAAAATTCTTGGTACTGAAACATTGCATAAATTTTAACCCTTTGATTCAGGGCAGAAGTAAAACAGCTTTAAGAAAACGATTAGCAGGTCTTAAACTCACAGATTGCATCAGTTTATACCCAGTACATCTTCTGATCGAACTCTGCTTTTTTTTTTTTCAGTGATGTACTTACATTTGATATAGTTTCCAATATCTACTATTTAACTATCAAACATACCAAAAAAATGCCCTTGTTAAAAAATTCCTCACATATACCTTGGCTTCCTGATTGCAGTAATATACTAATTTGGAAAGCCTACATCTCTCAAAGGCATAGATTTAAAAACAAACCAAAATATAAATGATAAAGAAAAATATTATTAATTAAAGGAAAACAACTAGCAAAAAGAAAAAAGAAAAAAAGAAAAAAAAAAAAAAAGGCAGCATCAAGCACCAAACAATAGTTCACTCTGGTTTGTTTTTATTGGGTTCCACTGTAAGTCATGTGTGCGTTTTATTTATTTTAAATTTTGTGCCTAACAATTTTTCTTAGCTAAACAGCCTTGACAGTGTCCCTTTAACTTATTCATAGCAACATCACAATGAATTTATTTGCATCCCTAAGTATTTCAGGGACCTACAGCTTCTTCACAAAATCTTCTATGCTGAACTTCAGTGTAAGCATCACTCTCCATTCCAATTGATTGATTGATGGACCATGAGCCTAGTTACTCTTCTGACAAGCTACATTTGCAGGAACTCAGTCTGGATAAACAAACAGGTCAGTGAAGTAGGAAGTATGCTGCTTCATAGTGCAAGTAGACTATTGTTTCACCACATGATTACTTAGAGTCTATCCGGTGGCCAGACATCAGAACTGGACATTACTTAACCTTGAGCTCTCTGGAATAGGGAGAACAGTTTTGACTTTTATAAAGTTTGTGCCAAACAAGTTATTAAATGAAAGTTACTACAAGATTATGAGAAATAATTTGAATTCATGAACTCATCAGGCATTATTTAGATGTAAGCTTTTCATTAGCATTTATATTTGCCAAGCATCTCTTTTGCTTTTCATGTGTGCTACCAATAGGTTCCATTTCTTTATGTGAATGTTAGCAGTCATTGGCATCGTGGTTAGTACCAATCTTACACTCGTAATGACTCTTTCCATCTTTAGGTCCTCTATGAGAAGTCTGGAATCTTTGACTAAGTTGATCTCTGAGTTCCTTTCAGGCAGTCCCATAAAAATGTAAAAGTCATGCTGTGCTTAATTAAAAAAAAAAAAGAAGCATTGGTATCTCTTATGTACGACTAACGGCATTTTCTTTTAAAATGGGAGAAAGATACAGCAAGGATGACCAGATCCTCAGCTGATAATTTACATTTATTAAGGGTCTAGCATAGGGAGTCTGCCTATGGAATTATGATTGCATTTATTTTTTGTAGTTAATGCGCACAGTTTGACTTAGGTACTTCAATCACTGCACTGTTTCAGTAATGAATATCATCATTGATAACTACAAATTATGGCTCCAAGTAAAAGAGAGACACTTTCATATCCTTCTTCAGGCTTTATTAAACTTTTCTGACATTTAGAAAATGTGGTTTGCTTTCCTACTATTATGCGTTAGTGATTTAGGAGAACTCAAATGGGATATATTTGTACTGTGCATAATCATGGTTCAGGGAGCAATATATTCAATGAATCCATTTAGAGGTAAGTAATTCTTCTGAATGATATCTTTCAAATGAGAGTGTGCCTGTACTGTGGATGTCAACAATCCAGCACTGCTTTTCCTTCTTGTCTGTGCCAATGTTGTTTTTCTGCCCCTTTCCTACAGCATACAGTAAACTGTGTTTTCATTGTCATTTGCCTTCTCTGCTCAGAGCTCTTTCCATTTCAGTGGGATGTCCCCATAGCAATGTGAAACAGCTAAGGAGATAAGATGCTGTAAATATGTAAACAAGTAGAGGTGTATCTAAGCACTTGTCTCACTACACGAGCTATGCAGAGAAACTGTAATTCTGGCTAAGGCAAGCAACTGAGGGTTCTTGTGAAATGGAATATGTAGTTTAAAGTTGTTTATCATTGATAAAGAAGAAATCACTGAAGTTAAAAATTATTTTGCTGAACTTTTGCAATTGCTTATTGCTAAAATGATTTTAGAGGAGACTTTAGAGTATAATTAGAAATAACCCAATAATTCTAGATTGTATCTAATGTCTCACTTCATCACAAGGTCAAGAATTACAAGATTACCAAGCTACATTATCTGTTCTTTTTTCAGATCAAAAGATCTAAATCTATTAAAAAAAAATGTTAGGTAGAGACTTGCAAATTAAACCAGTAACTTATGCAGTAGAAAAATAAAGGAATGTTGAGAAATCATGTATTTTTTTTGTCTGCCTCATAATAAATAAGATCAAGATCACACCTGGCAGATGATTGCCCAACAGTTTATTTAAAGTAAATGACAGTGGAGGTTTTGTATCTTTCTGACATCAGGTATTGTATAGGTTAACTGTCCTTGTCTATAGAAAACTTGTGTACAATTGAAGATGTATTTTCTTTCTGCAACTTAAGTTATCTTCACACCACATTCTAACACAAATATCAAAGGCAATCTCTTCCCTTTTTTTTTTTCCTTTTCTTTTTCTTTCTTTTCTTTTGCACTATTCCTTCACACACTTCCTCTCATACTTACCTGGACCAAATGCCAGTGCTTTGAGCTCTTCCCTGCAGGTTCACGTTCTCCAGTTCTTTGCATACTTTACTTTTCTCTAGACCTTTACTTCACATATATATCTCTTGTACTCATGCAAAGGTAAGACACAGTGTTTAAATGTAGTCTTTGCTACTTCTGGTTGCTGCTATAATTATTTGAAGTTTCTTGCAGTTGTTTGCATTCGTGCAGCCAGCTGTAGTGCTTGTCTTATGCTACAGCCTGCCATTGCTCTTCAACTTGTGTCTCACTATATTGCTGCCTCATTTCTTGTCCTCCTCAGATGAGAGTTTCTTCCAAGTTATATCTTTAAGTGATCCTATTGGAACTAAAGTCTGTGTTTTCAACATTCATTTCTCTAGTTTGTCATCAATGCAACTCCTATTCTCCAGCATATATGTTGTTGCTCAGTGTGGTGCTACATACAAGCTCAATATTCCACCATTGTGTTACTTAAAAAGAAGATGAGAAAAAAATCTTTGAATTTGGCAGCAAAAGGCTGAACAGGTGAGGCTGACTGTTGAACACCAGTGGTAGCTGAGCCTGCCAGTCTGTTTAAACAACTGAGTAAATCAGCTGCTGCTGAGCTTGGGGAGAAAGGAAGCAGCCAAGTGTGTAAGCCCAGTCTGCTATTGCAGCTTCAGTCTGGTGATACAGAAAACAAAGTACAAAAAAGAAGGCAAGAAGATATTTATGGCTTTTGGTTAAAATCAAAGTGATTGCCAATTTAAACTTACTAGAGTTATAATACTGATAATAAATAATATTTTGCACTTGTTTGGACATGGAATTAATCAACCGCCCTGATGGAAAAGGGTTAGTAGGGAGATACTGAACTCTAAGGATATACCATAAATCACAGCTGAAGTGAATTTTACATATTGAAAAAAAAATGGTTGGGATACTTAGCTTTCAATGCAGTGGGCACAGTTATAACTGCAGTCAATGATTAATTAAAATACCTTTCAGAAAAAAATACCTTATCACTGTTTAAAATGTTTATTATTTTCTAATTTCTCTGGCATTTCTTTGTATTTGCATGAGGGAAAGTATCTGCTGATGTTTTCTCTGTTCACTGTAGGGACAATAATTATTGTGACTTGTCAAATGTCTATTATGGAAGAAGTGGTTGCTAAGTTAATAACCAACAAACGTTATTAACAGCAATTTATAAATAAAAAATAGTTTTCAAAAGCTGCTCCTACTCATTAGAACTAAAAGACTTTTTGCTTGTCTAGTGAAGCATACACAAGGATTTATGTGGAGTTTTGTCATATGCCCTTAATGAGGGGCATCACTTCATTGCCCTGTCCAAACAAACCCATCTTCTCTGCTCTTTACCAGCCCTTATCTTCCTTCCTGTTGAAAAAGGGTAGGAACCCCACAGCAGCACTGGCTGCACAACATTGCTACACCCATGCAGCCTAGACTGTGCTAATTTGTTTCTACATGAGACCAGCTGCACTGGTGCAGACCAATGATCTGTTCTTCCCAATAAGCAGTGTCTAATAGCAGCCATGAACAGTTGCCAGGGAAAAAGTAAGAGTGGGGCAATTTTATAGATTTATATAATATAGCCTCTACATATTTGCTGCATCTGCTTGGCAGCCTTACAGGCCTGCTCTCCTTACGTTCCTCCACACTTCCCATAAAACCTATTTTAGGGCTGGAGGTTCATTTGACATCTTCCAATTATCGTGCCAAAAACTTCCACTTCATACATTCTCAAATTGAGGTTTGTTCATGATATATTAAAAGAAGGGTGGATGTTTCCTTGGATAGTCACTGACCTATACATTTTTTACTTCTGCTCAGTTTGACCTATAAAATTTTTACCTCTGCTCAGTTTCCCCTACAATGTATGTATGTATAACATTTGCCACAAGTGCACAGAGATTAATGAAGTAATCACTGTTTATTTTTAGCATTTTATTTTTAATGCATTTTATTTTTAGCTTTTTGACATTTGTACAGGAGTGTATTTACCTCTTTGCTGATTCTTTGCCTGGTTCTAAAGTGTCACTGTTTTTCATTTCTTGTTTATCACCAATCTCTGACCCATCTTAGATTAGGGAGAAACAATTTTGCATCATCTTCCTTAGAAGTGCCATATCATACACCTCTCCTCACTGGCAGCCTTCCATGTTTCAAGTGAAACCAGTTCACTTTATGAATTTCAGTCTTTTCTTCCCTGTTTTTGTCACTAGTCTGCAGATAGCCGGTACAAGATGAAAAGAAGCTGTACTACTTTTGGAACCAACTCATGGAAATAATCAGAAATGCAATGTTAACTGCACAATTTATTCAAATCAAGCATAATGAATGTGAAAAATATACAGTAAAAAAGGCAGTATAATCAGTGTCACAATTTTTGCTAACTCAGCAATTTTGTCTCAGCTAAGAGGCTTAAAAAATTAAAAAAATTATAACAAGCAAATCACAAAGCTTCTGCTTGTGAAACTGTAGATATGTCAGCATTGCTTAAGGTATATACACTTCAACTGAACAGGATTCTTAAGCTCATGCTTAATTGAGAAGTACTAGCTGATTTCAAGCATATTCTATGCACTTAAAGTTAAATGCATACTTGAGCATTCCGATGAATCAGGAGGCTCCTGAAGCTAGTTATTTCTAGCAATGAAATTGAAAAAAATATTTGATAATACAGTCAGGAATCATAAGCTACCTCAAAAAGGTACATTTATCATAAGCTACCAAAAAAACAGCAGCAACGATCTATGGAGGAAAACTTATTTTACTAACTATGATATCAGAATGCAAGATAACACAATATAATACAATCTAACTGAAATTGAGACTAATAAATCAAATAAAATAGGAGAGAGAGAAAGTTCCTGAGACCAAGTCAAACCTGAAAAGCTTGGAATGGCTAGGACAGCACCCTCCATCACCTACTGCAAGGCAGTAAGAGACCGCCTCACCCAGAAAGGCCAGATCCCATGACTTCTGTAATGTACAGGGACAGGTACGCAGAATTGGAGCATTAATAATTTAATTCCCAGTGCACTACATGATGTTATGATGTGGAATACTGAAAACCAAAAAAACACAAAACCATGACAGCCATTAATGTATTGATGGCTTTGTTCAAACAAATCTGGTGAAATCAAAGGGAATTTTGCCTACATCAGGATTAAGTTAGGAGCTGCCTCAAGCAATCATCATAAATTATAACTTATAAATTATATGAACACAGAATTTTTAAAAAATCAAGTTCCTCATTTTACATGTGATTTTCACATGTGAGAAAATTCACATTTAGTGAGTACTCATTTTGTGTATTTAATAAGCTCTTTAAATCTGTTAATCTCCTTAAATCATGGTTCTCTCTCTCTTTTCACACATGAGAATACTTTCTAGTAAAACTGCTGGAAAAACAGACAGTAAGCCTATCTAAACTTCACATATGTCATGTAAATGTTTGTTTTTGAAAAGAAAAAAAAAAAACACGATATAATTCTAAGAAAGCCTTAGAAGGCAAGAAGACTGCTGGAGCCCTTAATACATTCTTGTCACTTCACCTTCCCCTTCAAAAAGGCTTTCTGAGAGACTCACCTTTAAAAATACAAAAAGTTGTGTAAACTGTTTCTTTTGCTCTACTACATGTCCTTGAAGACTACAATTTTGTCTTCAGGGATAAGTCATAAGTTCCCACGAAGGGCTGGTTCTCCCTCAAGGGTAAATATTCAGATAAAAAATAAGCACTGCCTTTCGACACAGGGTGGTTTTCTGCTGGTGATTACAAACAGAAAACCAGCAAAGAAATCCTCTGTCATCTTTGTCAGTAGAGAAATATCGAAGTACATTGTATGGTTTGTTTCTGTGATTGTTTTGGATCACACACAATTACCAATCTGCTGATAGTCTTTGAAGTGAACTCTCCATCCCTTCAATAATAAGGTGAGGGAGCTGGTTTAAAAAATGAACAAAAAAACAACAGCAAAAAAAAAGCAACCCACCTGAAACATTATTTGCTTCAACCATGGAACATTACGGATTTTAATAATTTTGGTGGTAGTTATCTTAATGAGCAAAGTGAGCTCTTGAACCTCAGTGGGACTTTGCTGGAAAACAGACCACCTTGGAATGTTTTTAAAAGTAGTGATTTTGCATCAATCCTTTTATACATGTCATAACCTAGTTTAAAGCTTCAGGTAACATCCTTTCAATAAACTATGTATCTGGGCTTGGATTTTGTTTTTATTTTTTTACTCACTACCTCTGTCTATAAATTCTTGAAACTGTTTTTACAGTGCTCTGGGAAGATATCATCTCTATTTGTAATGTGTTTTTCTTATGATCTAATGGGTAAGAGGGAGAATTTTAAATTGTGGATTAACATTTTTAGTAGATGTACATTGGTAATGTCTTAAGAATTTGGCTTATATGTTTAGATATGTCTGGAACCAGGTTTTACTGGAGAGTCTCCTCTTTCCCCTTTTCACTGTGACATTAGCACTGAGCATGAGACTGTAAAAAAAAACATGGAAATTGTTGTTGTCATTATGTATACATAAAGACAGTGTTATTGCAGTTTACTAATACATTCCCTCCTGCACCAGTTGACTTCAGTACTTTTCTGCCAGTGTGCTATTGGAAGATAGAAAAAATATCCATTTATACATTTACTTAACTAAACACAAAACAGGCAAATGAAAACAGTGTTTTTGAGTGACATCCCAAAGATGAGTGAGAGAAATATAACAGAAATTGAAGGTGGCTGATTGATGTGTCTGTGTCTCTCTGTCAGTAAAATAATGAAAAGCCATGCACATGAAACCTAAGAATGAGTGAGTGGTGGGAGACTTCTGTTGTAAAAGTTTGGACAAAGCAATTCATCTAAGACTGTCAGAAAGGCACTGTGACTGCTTGTGTGCATCTATTTCAGTACCAGAGAGCTGGAGATGGCTGCAGGGGGAACGTGCAGAAGATGGATAATTCAGGCATGTTTCAAACTTCAGAGCACCCATGCGCTGGTCTGACATTCATTAGCAATACACTTTGTGCTAATGGTTCACTCTGACTCATTATCAATCACTATCACTAAGTATTCAAACAGATGGTCCTTAACGATCATATCCCACATTAGTTGTGGCATAGAACTGCATTGAGTAGGTCAGTGTCATTAGTGCTGGATGCTGTGGTCCTCACAGTTCTCAGTTGCTGGGGCTGTAGAGTGAGGCTCCAGTAGTCTTGGACATCAGAAGGTGAAGCTGAAGTGGCCAAGCTTGTTTTTCACTGTTATCCCTTGATGATCTCTGAAATCTTGTGTTCCTCACTCTCTCCTCAAAAGACAAAAGAAGCAGGCCGTGTTCAGTATCCTCAACACATTTTTTCTGCTTGTTCTATATCTTAATCTTTGCAGGTTTCACAGTTTCCACATTTTGCTGTACTCTCTTTTGTACTTACACTACATGTTTCTCTTTAGCCCTTTACAATTATATATTATTTACATACTTTTACATATATATATACTAAAGCATAGCTGTGGTATAAAAGCTTAGCTATGGTATGTGGCTTAGGTGTTGCAAAAAATGTTCATGTATTGTCTTTGGTTATGCTATTTGTAATATTGCAGGGTTCCAAAGTGCTTGTTCAGTACTGCTCTTTGTGCTGTTTTGGACTTCTTTATGTATCATTTCAAAGCAAGCAAATACTGACTTTGCTTTCTTACTGTTCTTCTAAGAATGAAAAATCAGGATTCTGCTTATGTTACAGGAGAATCTGCAGTTTAATATGATATCCCCAAATTATAAAGACACTGAAACAATACAACATACTCCCCATCCTTTTCATATAGTTCTATTTTGTGTATAGTTTTCCTATGACTGGTATATTTTACATTGAAAAAGAATAATCATATG
Source organism: Phasianus colchicus (assembly GCF_987193195.1). Lineage (NCBI taxonomy): Eukaryota > Metazoa > Chordata > Aves > Galliformes > Phasianidae > Phasianus > Phasianus colchicus. The sequence goes on from NC_143439.1 coordinate 40,497,824, forward strand.
AAGACTATATTAGTCAGTGAAATGAAAACTTTTTTTTTTTTTTTTTAAACACAATTTAACTAAAATCATCATTGGCTAACAATTTTATTTCTGAAGTTCTGATAATGGGAAACGACAGGTTACTCTGAATCAGTAATCTCACTACAAGGTCAAGTGACATAAACTACCACAATGTTTTATATGCCAACAGAACCCTGGTGAGGTGGAATTGTAGGTTAATTTCTCAAGAGTTTTCTTGATTTTTATCTGACATTATATAAGATCTAGTGTGCAGCACAGCCTCCAGCTCTTTCACTGCTCAACCAGCAGCTCCATTTCTTCTCCCTTTGCTTCTGTTCCTTGCTTGTATCTATCTAAACACTGTTTCATTCTTCATGTCTGCACTTGTACTTATATAATTAACAGCTATTTCCTTTCTTAATACCAGGAGTTATATATACAGACACACGCACACACACACACAGATTTATCAATGAAATGTTAAGCACACTTGGACAGTCACGTAACACAGTAGTTTCCACTCAAATAAGTGAAATCGAAGAAATATCTTAGGAATTAGAAGCAGATATATCTGTTTCAATTCTAGCAAGCGATACGCAGACAGAGAAGTATGGCCTTGTTACTGTGAGAAGGACAGAAATGGGAAGAGATGGTTGAGATAAATGTTTTCAGTGTACAGGACAAGGAAAAATATGAAAATAAGAATATGGCAAAAAATACCATGTCAGTGAGAAAAAAGAACTACAGAAGTAGAAAAAAACTGTTAGTCATGAGATGAGAGAGGAAGGCTTCCAAATAAATAAATTGTGTATGTACTGAATCTGGCTAAGAGCACTGTGTTTGCTTAGAAAGAAAGAGCTGAAAGTATGTGAATACTTTAGAACATTTGGTAGAGGCTGAAAGCTAAATGGAAGCTCTTCTGGCTCTTCATAATCTCATCAGTTCGCACAAGTTCAGGTGGAAATGAAATGGCTACTCACTGGGTTTAGGGGACGGGAAGAGCAGTGATGTTCTGTCAACTTTTCAACAGAAGATGGATGCAAAAACAGAATTAAAATGGCACCGGAAAAGTTTTTTTACGGTGATAATATCTGACTTGTTTCCCCAGCAGCTGCTGGGAATGGGATTTAATGACGCAAAAGATACTTCACAGTGATTGATTACTAAGTTCTCTTGTAAAGCTTTAAAAAAACTTGTGAGAGAATGTACTTATTGTCAAAGAGTACTGAGTAAGTTTAAGCTTTCATAAAGTTCAGTTAGCTGCCTTAAAAGAATAAATGTGTTTGAATATGGAGCAGAGAGCATTTTGTCTTGTAGGTATGTAATGCTGCCTTTGCGGATACAGGAAAGGTTATGATGTTTCTGAGGTATCCTCAGAATTTTCACTCTTTTTAGAACGCAGAGGAATACATCTGCAGAAGTGAATTCCTACTCAAGTTTTTAGGACATTTTCAGAGATAGTTAAGGTTGGAAGTGTAACATAATTCTGCCCTTTTTGTTTCTTAAGACATCCTTTTTGAAATCAAAGAGAAGGAGAAATAAAATTTGTATAGATTGCAGAGAATGCATCTTAGTGGAAATAAAGAGTAACCTGATATTCCAGGCTGAAAAACAGCCTTTGAAATATTGCTCATGAAGCCCGGTGATTTATACTCTCAGTAGAAATGCTGTAAGAAAATAAAACTATTAGGTAGTTAACACCAAGCCATCCATGAGAAAGACTTTTTTTTTTTTCCTGTCCTACTGACTCACTGTTAAAAAAATAAAATCAATATAAGATGTTATTTATATAAAAAAGACACTTTTATTCTTCCAGCATGATACCAAGTCCATGAAAAAATGTTCCTAAGATTCTATTGACTTAACTCTGGTCTTTATCCAGACATAAGTCAGATGTAGCTCCCTAAATATCAGTAGTGCTATGCTAATTTCAAATGAATGATAAGAAGAAATTTATTTAGGATGGAAGCTAATCTTGGCTGCCTCAATTTCTCCAGTATCCTCTAAAAGTTCAGCCTCAGTGAACCCTGGCATGGGAAAATAAGGCCATAGTTACTTAGTTGATCTTTTGAAAACCAAGCCTAGATTCCTAATGGCTTTCAAGAAAATATTACATGGCCATATGAGCATTGAAGTTGCAAGACCATTTGCCCCACACTGTATAACTGCAGTTAAGTGAAGAGATGAGAATTATCTTCCTAAAACTTAGGCATAACTTCCAAAGAATTTCTGCTTTTTCAGGTCTGTAAGTGTTGATTTGGCCTCTCCTTCATGGTTGAATGAAGTGCTATTAGCAATGAAATGTGGGTATCTTATTCTTAGCATTTACCTATACATGCACAATCTGTTGTACTCTGTTAGATATAATGCTTTTTGATGCTTGTGTATAGATAGAGTCATTATAAAAAAAATCATATGCAGTGGATGCGTTACTGTAACTATCAGAACTAATTAAAAGATAAAATATTTACTAATTGACAAGAGGAATATGGAACAAAACACTATGAGGAAGACTGTGCTTTATAAATGATTGTTTTCAATTCCTACTGTTACATGCTTGCTTACTTTCTGCAGGAATTCTTACTCCTTTCTGTTAAATGCCTGCAGAGTTAGATAGATTTAAATAATCTTGAATTACTCATTATGGGTCCTGTAATTATGTGGGGTCTGGTTCGGCAGTACAGAGTCTTTTGACAGTACATATGCCCTGCTGCGTCCCTTTTCCACCACATGGATTTCACATTCTCCTTGCTCAGTGTTTGCACAGTACACAATGGAGTTTTAGTCCAGAACAGAGATTATTGGACAATTTCTTCTGTCACAATATAAATCACACTGGTTAATGAACAATACCTTTTTTTCTACGAGTATCAGAGAATAAACTCCTCCTATATTACCTTTGTTATAAGACAGAGAAAAGGAGGTGAGAATTCTTTCTTTGCTTTATTTTTCTACTAAGGGTAAAGCTGTCTTTTAAAAAAAGAATTTCTAAGTTTGTATTATTATGAAACTGTATCTGAAAATGTTATTTGAAAAATGATTACTTGAGTGGATGGCAAATGGCTGCAACAGTTATTCCTGTGCAGCAGTAATATTTTTCATGGGAAAACTAATTAATTATTTTATTTAATTTCAGTGATGCTCACCTTTGGGAGCATCTTTGGCAATGATTTGGGAGTTTGTGAGGGTAAATTAATTACAGTATGTAGTGGGCTTCTCTCTTACATAGACTAGATTGTTTATAAGGCTTTATAAACAGTTTTCTAAAGAATAAAAAAAAAAAAAAAAAAAAAAAAATCCGTAGTGATTCTAATAAAAACATTGACACTTGAGTGCCAGTTCAATTTTGCAATTTTTCTATGCTTGCAAAAAGTTAGTTTGGGTCACCATAATGTTCTAAACTCTTCTGATCATCAGAACAGAGATAAAGTGCAGCTTATGATAGTGCTCCATATTTAGATTCTCCATTGAACTGTGGTTTCTTCCTGCCGAGGAAGTGATATAAAGAAAATCTAAATCTGGCATAAAGACAAACTAACACTGAGGAGAATCTTCACACCAGAAAACTAAGTCAAAACTTTATTTCCTCTTCCTCCTATTCCATCTTCATACAATGGACAGAAAATTATGTACAGTCAGTGTAGCTTAATCAACATTAATCCCTGAACTTTATCTGAAACTTAGTGAAGTCTCCCCACAAACCTAAGGATTGGATGCGAATTGTATAAGGATTAGATAATGGCACAGATAGGTTGTCCTGTGCGTGACTGATTACAGAGGAATAGTGGTACAGGTAAATCAGGTAACACACAGCTGCAGTGTTCTGAACCAATCCAGTCCAACATGTTTCTGTACTCTGAATTTCTGCTGATGGTTCTTCTACTGAGCCTTACTCTCATTTGGATTAAGGATTTGGTTTTTGATTGATTTGATTTGATTGAAAAACAAAATGTCATAAAGAAGCTGGTGTGAGATTCCTTATCTCTTTATTCCTTTCCTGTAGATGAATAATTGTTTACATTTCAGAAGCAGATGACTTTTGAAGAATAAAGAGCTTTTCTAAGACAAAGGGGCATTTTTAAAACACTGAAGGTAAATGAGCTGCCTGTTAATACAGTTTGACTGCCCTGTGCTGTTAACCATGCTTTTTGAAAACAGAATGGGAAAAAAAGTCAACATTCTTTAGAGCAGCTTCTGACAGAACAACTTTTACGTAGTCAGCAGCGTGTTTGTTAAGAATAAAGTACATTCAGATTGAACAGACTGAGCATCTTTTTCTGATGTAAACAGATAGAAGAAAGATGATGGGAAAAAAAAAAACAGAAAAATTTCTTCCATGGAAAATGGCTTCTTGATCTCTGAAAACAACAAGCTTCTTGTGAAGTGCAGTCAAGGCTTACAAACACATTGCTGTGGTACGCTGAGTTCAAAATCCCAGCTGACATTTCAAATGGTATTTAGAGTTATGACAAATCTGATTTATTTGGGTCTCTCTCCAAAGCTGCCATAAAAGAAGTGCTGATTTGGTGACTTATTAGTCACAGCACCTTCAGACAGCTTCTTTTTCTAGTTGTGGAAATTACTAGCAGATCCATATATTCTTTTCATTGCAATAGATATTTGCTTTTTGTAAAGATGCTGTTCATTTGGCTGGACTCTGCAGTGTCTGATGAAGTATTTAAAGCTGTGTGTCTCCTTAGAAAAAAATATCCTGTCAAAAAACAATTCTGGTAATTGTAGATAATGCCTTGCAAAATGCTGAATTGAGTGATTCAGAAGGAACTTACTTCAGTTCTGAAATGAAAAACTGGCACTTGTGGTTTTATAATTCAAGTAAAATGGAACTGAAATGTATAATTAAGTATTATTGCCCAAATAACATTTATAAAATTTCTTTTGAGAAATAAAATGAAATAACTAATTACAAGAAACATCCTCTCTATAATGAGGCTATTCTTAACAAACAGTTGCATCTAAGGCAGTACTTTCATATAGAAATTGAATCCAATTGCAATCTTAGGTTCTAACCCAAAGTTTGTGTCACTAAGGATGCCTGAGTAAAGATGTCAATAAATATACTTATTTTTGGAAGTGTCCATTGATTTTAAATAAATAAATAAACAAAGTGAGCATAAATAAAACTCACTTTTATTTTCCTGTTTCAATATACAGTGTCCCATTATTTATTTCAAAAACTTCTGCATTGTGAGCAATCTACTATTCTCTAGACTGCTTATTTCAAAAAACACAGGGAAGCTATATTAATATTGGGAAATCTGGAGTACTGATTAAAATATAATTCAACCTCAACTTGAAGGGGAATAAAGGACTTTCTGTATTTTAAATTCAAACTTTTTTTTACGTAGTTTTCAGGCTTTTACTTGTGGATAGAATACATGTATTAATAAATATATATTTTTTAATTAACAGCACTATTTGCACTACAGCTAAGTTGGAATGTCTTAATTTTTCAAGCAGACAACTGTAGTTAATGATCATAATCCCAAATGTTCTTAATAATTTAAAAGGCCACAATACTGAATTAGGATCCTGTATTGTTATGTTCCCACCATTTTATGAAGTTCTGATAATACCTAAATCCTTGTTTCAGTACTGGCATTAAGTATCTATTTTTGCATCTTCCCAATGTGTTTATACATAGTAGACCTATACATTCTCCAGTGTAGATTTACAAAACAATTTCAGTTCATGTTTTCCCTTCTGTTTGTTCATTGAAGTGGTCTTGCACAACACAGGCCATCCAGGTTATGCACAGCATGAAGTTTTAGGAGCTTTTTCTACATAGGGCCTTACTACTGACAGATGATGTTCTTTCCCTTTCTCATTTGGCTTGTGACTGCCTACACAGCCATAATTCTCTCACACCATGTGCTTTCTTGTAGTGAAATCTGAAGTTACAGTAGAAGATTTTTGTCACTTTATGTTCTTTCATTAAATGATTTTGTAAGATTATGCAACTTCTTCTACCTGATATTCTAGCTTACACTGAGGATATCTTTTAGATATTTTTTTTCCTTTCCACTTGTCATCAAGGCATTCAGTTACCACAGTCTTTTTTCTTAGGACATTAATGAAGCACTAAATGAAATTAGATTGAAGACTGGTCTTTGAGAGACTCAACTCTGTTACCTGCTCTTTTACTGGCATTGCACATTGACACAGCCCTTTGTTTTTGCCCCTTATTGAAAATTCCCCTTAACATTAGAAGGAAAAAAAAGGTCTCGGGGGACAGTTGTCTGTGCCACAAAATGATCAGACAGTTATTCCTAAAATAAAGTAACAAATTTAATTGGCTCATATTTATCATTGTCATTTGACTCCATAGTAAAAGCAACAGTTAAAAAAAAGTCATTGTCTGGATATGCTTTGAGAGTAGTAGTGCCAGTGAAGCCAAGATTTCTGCATTCTCTTCCGATGTTATGGATGTTGTCTTTGTAACACATTGTGTGTATCAGCTCACTGCTGTACATGAAGTAGACTTCTGAAAACAGCAGACTGCCAACTGTTTAACAGAAGGAGACCAGAGATAGTTTGGTTGGTTGGTTGATCAGTCAGTCTATCTAACCATGCTAATCTATTCTGATCCCCTTCATCCCTGCTGAGACAAGAAAGCAAAGGCTAATGTAGATAAACAGGAACTTCTGGTTTTTTGAAAGGTTTCCAGGCTTGTGTCTCCTAATGGATGTGCTTAGAATACTCCTGCTGTATTTTCCAAATGTTGCTAACACAGTTCTGTTCTGTAAAAAATTACAAATAGCAAAACCTCTATGGATATGGATAGAGAAATAACTTTAAACAACGGAAAAATCCAGAGACAAACTCCTTTTGTCATTATAGATGTTAATTCTATCAATAATTCTGCATGTTGGGTCAACAAATACATTATTATATTGTATCTTAAAATTGTAGTCAACAGAGATTAGTGCTTGCTGCAAATTGATATGTTTAGCATGTCCTTCACAGTGCTTGACCTGACCTAGGTCTGATCCTCATTTATATGGCATAACGAAAGTCTACTTAACAGATGCTCAGAGGATGCATTTTCATAGATTCTGAATCTCTCTGGTGTTAATTTGCTTGCACTGCTGAAAACAGAGGGGAATATGTCTGAAATGAACCATGTGCAACCAAAAAGAAAAAAAAAAAGAATGAAAGAATGTGTTCATTTTGAATTAATGAATCAATGAACTGATAGGCCTATTAATTGTAATACTCGAAGGACAATCACCACTTCTGCACTCACTGAGCAGCACACCAGTAGAGCATATCAGACTTTCAGATTGCTAGCTAATTTGTAAAGTCAAGGAAGTAAAGGAGGATAATACAAGTCTATGTACTGGTCTTTGTTAGTTCAGCTGACATGAAAAATGTACATCTCCCTTGTCAACAAAGCTTGTGAGCTCCAAGCATTATGTTAGGTAAGGGAAATGCAGACATTAAATATTAGAATAATATCCATTCAGTTGTGTAGCACAGAAGGCCTAGAATCATTACACAGCACCTCTGTTATGAACTAACAGAGCTTTTAGAGTCAGCTGTTGATATCAGCCACACTGGGCTCATGCTAAAACTAAAACAGATGTAACTGACTCATTTTTTTCAGTTTTTCAGTAGCCCCACTTACAGAATGCAGCATGGAGAGCCCCAGATCAGGGGATCCTTTCAGACTTTCTTCAGCACAGTTGCAGTCTCCCATAGATTGATTAGGCTGTTTATTCTTTCCCAGCTTTTGGTGTTGCAGATTTGGCTGTGAGCATTCTGGTTCTTGCTGCAGTGTTTCAAAGATGGAACAGTTGCATCAAGGACAGATCCTCACTTGATGTAAATTGATATTTCTTCACTGAAGTATGCAGAGCTAAACCACATTGCATCAGCTGAAGATCAGCTCCGTAAAATGTCTTGGGAGTTGCTTTTTTACTGATCTATAAATTACCAGAACACTACTGTAGGAGGAAAAGTATCTAGTAGAATGATACAGTATTTTACTTTTGCTGAAGCGTTAAGAAAACAGAAATAAAACTGAACACCAACACACAAGTGGTGTGATATAACAGGCGACAGATTCTAAAGACAAAGTATTTTTTTGGAAAAAGATTCAGTGTGGGGTAGACAAGCTAGGATGAAAAAGAAAAAAGCATGATTGGTATAAAGAACAGCAGATGGACAGCATGCACTGTCTGGGACTCCAACAGCTATCAAATGAAATCAATTTAAGTTTTGTTAGGTTCAGAGCTGTTTGCCACTAAATAAAATGGAGAGAGATGCACAGATTATGACCGCCATATGTCTTAATCCAGGCCAGAGACATTTCTGGGTGCCCAGCTCCCTGGGCCAGCTGACTTATGAGCTCCCCAGTTTGGTAGCTGCTTTGTCCAGATTGCAGCATGCAGGCAGTCCAACAAGCAGCTGTTGAACAAGCCTGAAAACCTCTTTTTTTGTGAGTCTGTATATTGAAGCTGCCTTTCAGATTCTGATATGAAAGCATGGACTGAGATTTCCAAACTTTTGGATTTTTCAGCAGGATCCTCAGAGATTTGAGAATCAAGTCACATCTCCTTTGAAACCTATCACTACCTCATTAAGACAAGCAGTCTAATGCATTATTTTTCTATCATTTGAATTTTTATTCAGTGCGTCTACCATTTTGATGCAAAAGTGGAGGAACAATCTCCTTAGAGGTGGTGTATGTTTTCTGTTAGTAGCTGTAGAAATTAAGGAGGCATGTGGATGTCCTTTCCCCTCATGTTTCTGTCCCCTCCTCATCCAGCAGTGAAAAGAGTGCTTGACAGTCTCCTCCAAGTAAGAGTTACATATTAGAATTACAGAAAATATATGGATCATGACTTAACATCATGTTTCTCACCAAAGAATGATCCTAATGTGTAAGATATGAAGAAAAGCACTGGAGATGGGGAGAATTATGAAGGTTTTCTAAAATAGAAAGTTGTTTCTTCAGCACATATGAAGTATATTGTGATTTCTATTCAGTTTTCTTTAGCTTAAACACAGCTGAAAATATTTCCTTTTAATCAAAACATGTAGTCATTCAGCTACTCATATGAATATGCATGCCTGCTCAGTGACAAGGATGTAATTTGGTCATTTGTATCTATGCTATGTATCTTGCTATATAGAGCAAGTATATCTTGATGTAAGTTTTTTCACCATTTTTTGTGTTAGTTCCATCTTTTTTTACTCCAGTCAATCTTGGCTAATCCTACAAGGTTTGATCCAAAAGTAATGCCTACCATTTTATTATGTTGGCCAGCACTGTCAGATGCAGATGTTGGTAGACAACATGATTTTTGACGTATGAAGGTGTGTCATTGAATTTCTCCATGAAGAAAATATGGCACTCATCAACATTTTTTATTATTATTATTACTTTCTGAATGTTTATGGAGACCAAACAGTGGATGTGAGCAGTGGGTCACTTCCACTGGCACAGAATGTTATGAGTGCAGCTCTTATTCATTGCTGGCAGAAGTGCATAGCTAATGATGGTCATTTTTCAATAGAAAAATGGTGTTTTGTAGCTGAGAATTTCCTCTATCTATTTGCTAGTTATTGTGCTCTTTGTATCTGTTGTAGTTTCCATGGAAATAAATGGGTGGCTTTACTTTTGGGGTGACCTAGTCACTGTCATATATTGTACTTTCATTCAATTTACTAGCTACTGTGATAGACAACAGACTCTTACAATAGTCTGTCTTTTGCTTACAATTTCTAAACACTGTCCTTCCAGCATGGCTTTCACAATGAGTAAGTGCACTGCCAAATCCTCCGCAGCAAAAGGTGAAGCAGATGGATATTTTTTCCCGTTTGTCCTTTTACTGAATGTTTGTGTGTCCTGATCTCTGTGGAGACTTTGAAGTACCTTTATTAGAGTGCTGTAACATGACCGTGGTTTTCTTTCCACCCACTTATAAGATTGAGAAATAACTTCCGCTAAAGTCAACAAACCTGTTGCTGATTTATGTTACTGTAAAGAACAAGTTCCTTTATTTAAGGGACAACTGCAGCACTGGAAAGAAGCTATAGAATCGCCATGAAGGGAACAAAGATAGTAGATTTAAAAAAATTCTTTCCTGTCTGATTGATAGGGTAGGAGTCTGTATGGAGGTTGACTAAACAGAAGGGAGGATTTAGGGAGATTCTGCCATATGTGAAATGCTTGAATCGTAACATCAGGGGAAAAAAAATATTCCTGAAATGTTGATTTAGCACCAGACAAGACACTTGGCTCCACTGCTAGTCATTCAACTACTCTTCATAATCCTGAAACTGTCATCTGAAGGGCTTATATTGTACTGAGTTCATAACTTTGGCACTCTTAAAACAAACTGAAAAGAAAGAAAGGAATAATAGCAAAGGAAATTGTCCAAGGAAATTGGCTCTCATAAAGCAAGAAGGATTCATTACTTAGGGACTTCAGATCCTGGTAATCCATCCAACTGCTTTTAGTTGCTCTAGTGACATCAGGCAAGTAGAAAACTGGCACAAGTGGTCAGATTAAAGAAATCCCTGGAAACACATCTGCCTCAGTGTTGTCTTCCAAATACAAAGGGTAGGCTGGTTGCAAAACTTTTTCTTTGCTTTCTTTAGAAAAACTGTGTCTAAGTCAGAGGCTGTTAGCAGTTCAGTTCTGCATATCCAAAATGAAATGCAAGTTCCATGCATGCCTAAATGAGGTTTAACAGACTAGAGAAGAGTTCTGATAGGTAGCTTATGCTTACAGTAGTAATACTACTAATAGACTCTGATAAATGGATCCTCAAACACTGATTATTCCAAAATAAACTCCAGCTTTCTACATCCTGACCATGTGTTGCCACTTACTGTAGTTACATCAAAATGAATTAATTAGATCCAGATTAAATTTCATATATATTTAGGAAGGATGTCATAATTACTATAACTCTGTTAATGAGTGAAATAAGTAATCTGACATGCCCTTATCTGACAGTAAGGAATCTATATGTCTAGGGTTCTCTTTTAAAACAAGAACAAAATTACAAAATGTGTATTTTATCTTTACCATGTGATAGTTTGTAACATGTAACACACCATCCCGAAGTCAAATTTTTCTCCCACTTTCATTTGGGCAAGCTGATAAAGTAATGGCACTGACTCTAAACTGACTGTGCCTTGAAAAAACTTATTTGGAATCCTAAACAAATGGACTCTTGGAAACAGCTGTGCCATTAAACATGCTGGGAACATCCAGCTGTATAGGTAAGCATGCTGGAAATATCAACTGCAGGTTGCATCCTATTCCCATTCCAACATTAGAAATTGCAAGACAGCACAATAACAAGAAAGATATATTATTTATATCACCATGTAAAGAATCTCTGAAATACATACAGAGAGCATGTGTTTTGTTTGACAGCATTACCTGGAACACCATCTCAGCCTTCAAGCTACTGCTACGTCATTCCAATTTCTCATGCATTTTCGTCTTTCTAGGTCTACATAATACAAAACGGTAAAGTCTAATCTTCTACCACTCATTCCATTAGGTAGTTCAGGAGTTACAACAACTCTCATAAATGTCAATCATAATGAAAATTAAGAGAAGCACACAGAAAAAAAGTTTTTCCTGGTTCATTCTGGTCATGGAAATAATGTGCTCCATTCTTTTATGAGTCATGCTGTAGTGAAAAGGTTCCCATTTTCCCTGGTGTTCCTGTAGCAACAGAGACACACTGTCCTTTAAAATAACACCTTTTGCAGAAACAGACAGACTTGCCATGTCCTTGTAAGTAGAAAAATGCGGATTCCTATTTTTAAAGATTTCTACTGCAGATTTTATAATTTCTGTAGCAAAACCAGATGCCTAAAACTTGAAATGTCCAATTTGTGTCTCGAACGACTAAGCAGGTTTTTGTTTTGTTTTGTTTTGTTTTGTTTTGTTTGTTTGTTTGTTTGTTTTGTTTTTGCTTCATAGTCCAGGCTCTCAAGATGATAGCTTTCTTTGTGGATTACCATAGAAGTATTAGAGGTATTTTACAGCAGTGTAAGCAATGTAATTCTTCTAATTATATTGGACAGTAAACCTCTGTCCCCGGAAATAGTAGTAGTAAAAATAATAGTAACAATAACAATAATGCCACTGACATTTACATTCTGATTTCTTATTTATGAAGGAAATATGATCTCAACTAACTTCCTAGAATGAACTATACATTACAATTTTAAATAATACCTTTGAGATTCAAAAGAATTATTTGTTTCCCCATCAGATGCAGGGTGGAAAATGTAGATATGAAAACAGTATTTCCTTTGGAAGACTCTCCTTTATTTAAATGTAAATCTGGCTCTTACAAACTCTTGCAGACTTCTGGTGTAATCTCAAAGATCTATGGATACAAGTTTCACTGTAAGCATTCTGTGTGTTACATACTAGTCACATCAAAAGTAGTTCATAATTCCTCATACACTTGTATAACTTATATATAGATGAAAGTTTACAAATCTGTACAGATGTTTAGTGGCTATTACAAAGTTTTAATGAGACTACTTTTCCTTACCAATTTTTAAAATATGTTTCTCTTATTATGTCAAGTTTGGTTTTCAAGACAGTGACAAGATACAGAAGATACAGAAGAAACTTAGGATTTAAAAATATATTATTATATATACATGAAATATATGAGTGAAAGAGAAACTAATTTAGGATTTTTCAGCTTATGCTTCAGGTCTAGAAGCACGTTCTGTGTGTCATGAGAACCAGTGTTACCACGTCACATACCCTTCCTTTCTAGCTAGATGATGTTGTGAAAGAATGAAATTCAAACCTGTCAGTGTTCCAGTGATAATCATTGTCCATCTCTGGCCAAAGGCCAGTGTAATTTTATAGGACAAGTCCTCATTTATGAAGATGACAGGAAACATTTTGGCAATTTTTATTTTTTAAAACTGTAGTTACTGGCAGCACTCTAGAGTCTGGAATATGATGGGTATTATGAGAAATCTGAGGATTTATGTGTTGCTGATCAGCATGAAAGTGAAACAGTTGAAGCTCTGTGGTAACTGCAGTGCACTGAACAAAGCCCCGTGCATGTGTTTTGAACAGTACTTTAATGATAACTGGCTTGGAAGGCATTTAACAGTATCCTTCCATGCACAGGGACTTAACTGTGGAGAACATCACTCCCTGAAGGACTTCTGTGCATGCATTTCTTTAGAAAATATTTTTGAGCCCCTTGAACTGTAAGAAAATGAAAAATAAAAATTCTATAGACTGCCTGTTGGTTTTTTTTTTTTCTTTTTTTTTCTTTTTTTGTTTGTTTGTTTGTTTTTTTCTTATGGGGCTTTACTTTATGAAGCTTGAGTTTTAAAGTCAGATATAGTCTATGGAGATTAGAAGCACAGCTCCGTTTTCTGTGTACTTTGGAAATAAACCATTATGATAGAGCAGGAAGGTATTTTTTAAACAAATCTGGCTTAATAGTGATTTTTAAAGTTCAGAAGATAAGCTGGTGGATAAGAGCCAACAGAGATAAAAAGTGGTTAAGTTTGATTCTGCAAATATTTGAGCTGGAGAGAAGTCTCGGTCAGGTGCAGGTATCATATATCTAAGAAATAAACTATATAGGGAATGTTATTACTTATTTCCTCCTCTTTGTACCTCTTATTAGAAGAAAATAAACACACAAATGTCTATAATGCAGTTGGGAGATGCAGTGCAACAAAGTAAGTACTCTGAGCTTTTTATTCAATGTTGTCACTTTGTAATATGTATATGGCATGGTATATACAATATAACAAAGATCATTATGTTGTCTTCTGCATAAATTGCACAGCTAAGGACTATGGAAGGAAAAGCATTTGTGTCACTGGGAATTTATAATCTGATAATGTTTATGCAGCATTATCAGAGCTCTTCCCAGAGGACCCAGTGACCTTACTGGCTAGCTTTACAAGACTGAGTTTTTCTAGAAACAAAATACTGATGGTTGTGGTACAAGGTTTCCAAAGAGCAGAAAGTTTAAACTACAAATAAAAGAAAAGGTAGAAATAGCTTTTACAACTGGAGGGGAAATTTGGGAATGCAATTACTATAATCAAATGAATGAGAGTACAAAAAAAAATAAAAAAAATAAAAAAAAAGCCACATGCTTTCAACATTATAGGTGTTTATTTTAACTTGGAGCAGGAAAACAGGAGATAGGGTAGAAGGTCCGGTCTTTGTAAAGAAGCACTGCATATTTCTGTATAGCATGCCATTCTTAATATTCAAAATGCAGCAGTTTTTAAATGAAATTATTCTCTATAAAATGGGGTACAAAAACAATGTGAACACAAGCGTATATTATATTTACTCACTGCATATCAGATAAAACTATCCAAATAGTATGAAGGAAAGGTTTATTTGGTGTTTTCTTTCCTTTTGAAGCCTGGGAGACAAAAGAATCATAAACATCATGTGGAATATTATGGGACATGCAGACAGTATTAAGTCCCATTGTTGCTTACTGTTTATTGAAGTGAGACTCTCCCACACCCTATTTTTGTGTTGTTATGAAAATTAAATGTGTTCCAATGTACAGAACGGATAATGAAGTCTGTTCATCCTAAAAAGACTAATGGCATTTAGCTAGATAGTTTGGATGTTTAAAAGTGGACAACAGATTGGCTTGAGGTGTTGTAATAGGAATGGTAACAGAGATTACTGCTGGGAGAAAGGAGCTTACCTTATCCCACAGCAATAGAATTAGAAATTCTAGTGGACGGAGCAGTAAATAACCTAAATAGCTTCAGCTTATGTGAGCTCAAGAGCAAGGGTAGTTGATCAAGCTTTATATAAAGTGTCAGAACCTCTTCTTGCCCTTATGCTTTTGGCTGCTCTTTTATTTATTTATTTATTTAATTCTTTATTGTCCTTATTGGGAAGCAGGAGGCATTCTCAAGTTTATCAGAGGGTTCACAGGAGCTTTACAATGATTCCTGGACCCTGTGCCCAGAAGACCCCAAAGCCAGACTACTGAGTAAAGTGTTCTCTCTGTTGGTTGCCTCTGTTATGCTCTTATGCTTCTTACATTCTCAAAAAAAATTTGAAGCAAAACATGGCTCTACTCTGAATACGTAAGCAAAAGGCTACTAGAATCTGAACTGAATGTCTCCAACTATAACCTGGTGAAAGACCAGCCTTCTGATAAATGCTTGGACACATCCATGGCACTTAAAAATTACTGATGTGGGGAAGTTTTTTGTCGAAACTGAAGTCCAGCTGAATTCCAAGTCCAGCAGAAAGACTGAGATTTGAGGGTACTATGACACCTATATAGTTTAGAGAATAACACATTGTTTTTACCACTTTTGGCTAAATCAGACAAAGTATCTATGGTACCGAAAATTAATTTAATCTTCCAGAATAGGGTTGAAATTAAGTTAAATTTAGCAACTTTTAAGTCTTCTCAGCACATCAGACTGGAGGGGGACAGGAAGATATTTGCCAGTCTAAAACAACGAAAAGACTGCTTGAAATATGATGGTTTGCCATGTGAAAGTTTCTAGACAGAAATGGAAAAACCTGTTGAAGGTTGTCTTTCAACACTGTGGTAATGAGAATTGACAACGTTCCCTGAAGAAGTGAATGCAATATTGAACATCTGTCTGTATCAGTAAAGGTATTTCTAAGCTTTCTGAGTGACAATGAATCTTACTTCCTGTTTATGAAACTGTGTAAAGGCCACAATAGACAGAGAGAAATTTTCTTGCAAGAGATAAAACAACTGAATAGACCTCAGCCTTCTCTTAGCTAACTGATCAATGAATATACCAAAGTATATTAAAATATGATTACATAGAAGAAAAGATCTTTTTATCAATTTTAGAGAATGACAATGCTTAGTTCTGAGGAGATAAAACAGAATTTCCGGGAATATTTAACAATGGCTGTAAAGTTTTAAAGTTTTAAGATCTGTTACTGCTTCAGCCTTGCCAAAGAATTCATCTTGTCAGAAAAATTTTCACTGTACTGCATAGGCAAATTTTCTCATATACTGTGAGAAATTTGAAAAGTAGTGCCTTATGTGAAAAGATGTGTCTTATGACTAACAATTGCTTGGAGTAGGATTACTCCCAGCTGGTACAAAAAAAAAAAAAAAAAAAAAAAAAAAAAAAAAAATTGTTGAATGATGTAAGAATCACTCTTTATACTTTTTTTTTTTCACAAAATCTTTGGCTCAGAAGTATGAGTGAAAATGGAGAATGTTCTGCAAATAGTAGGACACCTATTAGAAACCTAGCAACCTGGCAATCCACTAAACTTGTCATGTGAGCTGAACGCATAGACTTACGAGTTTCTGAGTCAACAGAACTGAATTGCAGAATCATAAAGGCTGAAAAAGAGCTCTAAGATCATCTAGATCAATCATTCATCTACCATCAATATTCTTCCTCTAAACTGTGTTCCTTAGTGTCATCTACATCTTTCTTGAACAGCTCCAGAGATGGTATCTGAACCACCTCTCTGGGTAGCCTGTTCCGGTGCCTGACTACTCTTTTTTCAAATATCCAACCTGAACCTCCCATGGCTGTAATTTGAGACCATTCCCTCTCATGATACTGCTAGCTACATGGGAGAAGAAACTGACCCCACCTCACCACAACCTCCTATCAGGTAGTTGTAAAGAGTTGTAAGTTGTAATAAGATCATCCATGAATGTCCGCTTCTCTAGACTAAACAATCCCAATTCCCTAGCCGCTTAGGACTTGTGCTACAGTCCCCTCACCAGCTTTGTTGCCCTTCTCTGAACACACTCCAGGGACCCAGTATCTTTCTTACGTAAGGGGCCTGAAAGTGAATGCAGTACTCAAGATCTGGCCTCACCAGAGCTGAGCACAGAGAGACAATCACTACTCTGCTCCTGCTGGCAATACAATTTCTGGCAGAAGATTCTCTCAACCTTCTTAGCTATCTGGGCACACTGCTGGCTCTTGTTCAGCCAAGCACTGATCAATATCCCCAGGTCCTTTTCTGCACAGTCTTTAGCCACTCTTCCCCAAGCCTGTAGTGTTGCTGGGCATGTTGAGTCCAAAGTGAAGCACCTGACACCTGGTCTTGTTGAACTTCTTCCCGCTGGCCTCAGCCCACAATCCAGCCTGTTCAGATCTCTTTGTAGGGCCTTCCTACCCTCAGGCAGATCAACACTTCCACCCAGCTTGGTGTATTCTGCAAACTTACTGAGGGTGAACTCAATCCACTCATCCAGATAATGAATCACAGGATGACAGAATGGTAGGGGTTGGAAGGGACCTCCAGAGATCATCGAGTCCAACCTCCCCGCCAAAGCGGGTTCCCTACACCAGGTTGCACAAGAAAGTGCGATATATTAAACATATTGTTTAATATATTAAACAAGATGGGCCACAATACCAACCCCTGAGGAGTACTGCTTGTCACCAGCTGGATTTAACTCCATTCACCACCACTCTCTGGGCTCTTCCCTCCAGCCAGTCTTTTATCCAGCAAAGAGTATACTTGCCAAGGCCACAGACTGCAAGCTTCTCTAGAATACAGTGGAAAATAGTGTCAAAGGCTTTACTAAAGTCTAGGTAGACCACATCAACAGCCTTTCCCTCATCTACCAGGCTGGTCATCCAGCCATAGTACGAGGTGAAGTTGGTCAAGAAGGACCTGCCTTTCATAAACCCATGCTGGCTGAGCCTGATCCCCCTGTTGTCCTATGCATGCCATGTGACCTCACTCAAGATGATTTGTTCCATAACCTTCCCTGGCACTGAGGTCAGGCTGACAAGCCTGTAGTTCCTCAGATCCTCCTTATAACCCTTCTTGTAGGTGGGAGTCACATTGGCAATCACTTTCTTCTCACTGCTGGCCATCCTGGAATCACAGAATGGAGCCTATGTAACCCCTACCTGTTTATTTCCTATTTATTTCAGCAGGAGGTGATCTTTTTTTTTTTTTTTTCTGTGCTGCAAATGGTACCAGTAAAATAGAACAACACTTCCTCTGAAAGTACAGTTTATTTTAGGTTAAATGATTGATCTCTTTTCACAAATAAATGTGATTTTGTTTTGCAGATATCATTAATGTTGATTTTGGCTTCTCTCATTACATGAAACATAATTCTCTTTCATGCTCATCATGTGGAAAAATATCTTAGCATTGCTTACTTTTTGGGGGTTAAATTTTTCGTAAGATTTGAGGTCAAGCAACATTTCCCCCCTCAAAAGAAATGACAGGGATTTCTATAGTGTCACTATTATTTTTGACTGTAATATGAGAACTAGAATCACTGTGGAGTAGTGCCTAACAAGTTCTCTGTTATTTCAGGAGCATCAGATATGAGGCTTGTTATCTTGTGTATTCCTTTTGTAAGTTTGTTGTGGTGTGGTGACAACTAATTTCTATTGAGTAAAAGAGTGTTTAGCAGCTGGTCTTCAGTTTGTTAAATTAAATACTTATTGCACAGGCCATTGTCATTCTGGAGTATTAGATCTGATGATCAAGGTGTTTACTTCCAGCATTCATTTCTTATATGCAAGATTAATTTCGACAGGAAACTTTGTGAAGCAAGTTACTACCCAGTGTAAATAGATGTGGTTGTATAATGCCTCAGTATTTTTTGATGCAGGGAATAAATATGAACCTGGATATAAATGCATGGTGGTTTTTTTTCAGGATGTTGTGTACGTTTTGCAAGTTCTATTGGACTGTCAGCTTCCCACATAAGATTTTTTTTTTTTTCTAAGGAGAAAAAATCTCGTTTGATTTCTATTCATATCTATATATTAATGTTTTGAAGATGTCAATTGACTAATCAAGGTCCTTGGAGAAGATCTGTATGAATTTTACCATACTCTAAGACTGTTTCAGTTGACTGGCTCCTTCTAGAGTAAATTTTATTATGTACTTATTTGTTCAGTCTATTATTCAACAATGAAGATAGCCTAAAATTAATTAGAATATTATTAATTGGTTAGAAAGGATGAATAAATGTGCATTTTTCTTGTGCTACCTATCCTGCTACTCTCTGATTGAATGGTGACAATGCAATTAATTTGCACTTAGTTACAAAACATTTTAAATTATCTTCACTTGTGTTACTTGTCCTTTGTTACTGAATTCTCCTTACTGCCTCACCCTTTACTCTATGTTTAGCTTGAAGATGGAAATCGCACAATAAGTATACCTTAATAATTGCTGGCTATTGAGAAGATAGGCTTGTGAATAGAGAATGCAACTACATTTAAAAAAGATGAAATAAAAAAATGTGGACTGTGAAGACCATTAGAATCAATGGAAAATACTTTCCTGAAATTAACTTGAGTTTGGCTTAAAATCCGTATTGATTTTTTTTTAATCCAGAAATTTAAACAGTTTTTCTTCCCAAAAATAATTTGGTTACCATATAGTTAGCCACTTTCATGTTGACAGGTTAGAGACTCACTGCAAATCCTTGTATGTAGCTGGGAACAAGAAATCACGTCCACATTCATTTCTAACATAAAGATCTGCAATGAATCTCCTGCAAATTTCAGGACCAAACAAGTGAGTTCTGGGCTCCTGTTGCTGCTGTCTGGCTTCTTTCCCTAGCAAGAAAATTTATTCATGAGCAATAGTAGCATGGGTGGCCTAGCTATAATTATTTACTCCCTCACCATGCATGCACATGATGGGCGCATATTAATGTGAGCAAAGACAAGAAGCTGGAAGTACTGCATCTCCAATCAGCATTTACTTCCAGTGAATTTTCTGGTGAATTATCTACCAATTTTCCATGGAACAATGCCATCGAGTGGCTGCTGTCTGGCTCAGTTTCTTCCTGGTTAGACATATCCTCTGAAATTATGTGAAGGCCTATGCCATACTGTGTTCATCCAAAATACAGTCCAAAATCTCAGAGGGATGAGGATTGTGATGAAGGCTCCACTCTTCATCTGTGCTTGCTGGACACATTTGGCAAGGAATGTCACCAACTGACCTTTCTCATGCTGAGCAGCTGGAGGAATGATATCATCCATATTTTATAAGGCAGAAGATAAGTCACTCTGTTCTTAACTCTAATACTTAATACTGCTTATCATATGTTTCCTTAAGAATACATGGAATTGTAGGTTCTAGAAAAGCCATAAGCAAGCAAATTCATTTTTATTTAGATGAAAAAAGGAAACTGTCTAACAGTATAAGTGGTTTTCTTCCCTTTAGATCTCCAAATCTTGAAAAATTACTGAAGTATGCCACATTCTGCAGGTATCTTGGTAATGAAGTGCTGTCATCATTTCAGTCTTGGTAGCAACTGTATATGCTCCCTTTACTTGTTTTAATTCCATGTTTGACCAACAGGGAGAAACAAGCCACAGTATGCTATTACATATTTAGTCTCTCCTGTACTTTCATCTTTCATAAAGATCTCCAGTGCTATAAACTGCAAGTTCTTGAAAGATATAGACAAAAAAAAATCTATGAAAGATGTTAGGAAGTACTTGGTTCCTAACTGGAATTAGTACAAGCAATATATAAGCAGTTATAAACAGGCAAATGCAGCAGTATGTTTTCATTAATAAAATGCACTGTGCAGTTTAACCTTCATCTTCTCAGTCAGAGGAAATGTTCAGAGGTAGAAACAGTGTAGATTTTGCTAAATTATCACTTCTTATAATCTAGACTAATTGTTACTATAAAACCATACTGAGCATGCTACAAAGTTTACTATAAGCCATAAAAAATACCAAAAAACTACAATGCTAGTATTAAATATTAACCTGTAATAATAATAAAATACTGTGAGGGTTTTTTTTGTTTGTTTGTTTGTTTGTTTAATTATGACATCTGATTGTGCTGGCAACATTGCTAGAATTGAAGGGTAGATACTAGTTTCCTTTTTCACTACTTTTAATATTCTAAATAATAACTAATCTGAGGAACGAGGTCTCTGCATGCCCTTGTGCTTCACTGTCTTTGTAAAGAGGCATTTTTAAAGAGGAAATTAGTCCTCATTTACTTTCCTTTCTACAGAAATTTCTAACCAAATACAAGAATCAAAATTCCAAATTGAAAGCTTAAATGCAAATGTATAGAGATTATGTTTTTTTTCTCTCTGTGTTGTGCCCCCTAGGTTTTTCAGTCATTTTGAAGTTTAATTACTTACAAAAAGCAAGTCGTGGATTTAGCCACAAAATGGTTAATTTGAACATCAGAGCTGGCATTAGTAGTGTGATTATGATACAAAATGTTGTGCTAGGGCTCATTGACATACCATGCATATTTTTTTTAAGTATGTTGAGTTGGAAAGAAATATTGATACATCTTCAATAGCTATCTGTTTAGCAATTACTATGGTGATCCACAAAGGCAGGGCTTCAATTCAGCCCCCAATCTCCAACTTCACTTCCAGAAAGAGAAATGAAACTCTTACAGCTATCGATACCCATGACACCCAGGACGATGACTGACAAGAAGAAACCATATCAATAGCCTCCAGTGGATATCATAAAAAGAAACACCGTATGCTTTTAGTGGGCATCTCCCTGTTAAAAGGCACTAAGGCTCCTCTCTGACAGTCTGACAGAGTCTCAAGAGACTTGCTGCCTCCCAGGAGCCAAGATCCAGGATCACCTTGTCAAGAGCCCGGACTGCTATCCACTATAGTTCTTTCATGTGAGCATGCATGACAATGGAAGCTGGAACTTGGACAGAATCAAAAAAGACTATAAATCCCTGGGAGTGCAAGTGAAGAACACTGTTGCCCTTATCTTCTCTTCAATTTTGCCAGTGGGAGGAAAGAAGAAAGCCAGAAATAGATATATAAGGGATATTACTTCCTATCTATGTGACTTGTGCTTGTACAGGGGTTTTGGTTTTCATGATAATAGAAATTTCTATGAAGATTACAACCTATTAGGGAGAAATGAGATCCACCTGACTAGAAAAGGCAGGGCAAATTTTAGCAACAGACTGTCCGACCTAGTGAGAGAGGCTTAGGCTGAAGTAGTTGGGGATAGGGTCCTAAATAGCTCACTTCATTGCAACCAACTGGAGAGTAAGCCAGGTCAATCAGAACAGTGGCAAATATTCCTTCACTGCTTCACATGACGTGAGCCAGAAGGCCAGCCACCTCAAGGGTAGATATAGCTAAGGGGGATTTCTTGTATCCCTCTGGGAAAAACGGCATCTACTACTCCCTTTACTTCCCTGAATTGCCTGTATACCAATACACAGCAAGGGAAGTAAAGTGGAAATAATTAGAGATCTGTGTGCAGTTGCATGACCATGATCTCATTACAGTAACAAAGACATGGAGGGACAGCTCACATGACTGGAATGCTGTTATGTACTTTTTAGGAAAGACAGACCAGCAAGGTGAGGTGCTGGAGTTGCCTTTTATGTAAGAGAAAACTGAAATGTATCGAAATCTCCCTAGGAATGAATGACAAATTAGTGGAGAGCGTATGTGTGAGAATCAAGGGACAAAGCTAATATGGGTGACACCATTGTTGTTTACTACAGGATGCCTAATCATGAAGAGGAAATTGGTGAGGCCTTCTATAGAGAGCTGAAAGTAGCCTCAGGAACACAGGCACAGTATTTGACACTATTTCCCGTAACATCTTTGTGGGTAAGCTTAAGATAGATGAGTGGACAATGAGAATCATTGAGAACTGACTGACTGGCAGATCTCAGAGAGTTATGATCAGAGGCACAGTGTCTGGTTAGAGACTTGTAGCTAATGATATTCCCTAGGGATCAGTACTGAGTCCAGTCTTTTTCAACATCTTCATCAATGGTCTGGGTAGAGGGATAGAATGCACCCTTAGCAGGTTTGCTGATGATGTGAAGATGAGAGTAGTGGCTGATACACCAGAAGGCTGCACTGCCATTCAGTGAGACCTGGACAGTCTGCAGAATTGGGCAGAGAGGAACCTGATGTGAGGTTCAACAAGGACAAGTGTTGAGTCCTACAGCTGGAAAGAAATAACCACATGCAATAGTGCAGATTAGAGTGCATATTAGGCCAACTGGAAAGGAGCTGTGTGGAGTGGGACAGATTTGTTCTGGGTTGCTCTGGTGGATAACAGGTTGACCATGATTAAACAGCATGCCCTTGTGGACAAAAAGGCCAATGATATCCTGGGTGTATTAAAAAGAGCATGGCAGCATGTTGAAGGAGATGATCTTCCTTCTCTACTATGTCCTGGTGAGGTCACATCTGGAATACTGCATCCAGTCCTGAGCTCCTCAGTTCAAGAAAGATAGAGAACTTCAAGAGAGAGTCCTATGGAGGGGTGCAAAGATGATTGTGGTCCTGGAAAGTGAGAGACCTGGGAATGTTCAGCCTGCAGAAGAGAAGGCTGAGAAGGGATCTTATCAATGCCTATAAGCATCTAATATGCAGGAGTCAAGTGCATGTGGCCAGGCTCTTTTCAATGGTGCCCAGTGTCAGAACAAGGGGCAATGGGAACAAACTTAAACATGGGAAGTTCCACACAAACATGAGGAAAAACCTCTTTACTATGAGGGTGACAGAGCCCTGGAACAATTTGCACAGAGAGGCTATGGAGCCGCCTTCTCTGCAGATACTCAAAATCCACCCATATGCTTTCCTGTGTAACCTAGTCAAGAGAATCTGCTTTAGCAGAGGGGTGTGACTAGATGGTCCCTTCCAGCCCTTATAATTCTGTGATTCTGAGAAGAGGAAAGTGCATATGGATTGCTGGATGATGAAACAACAAGATGAAAATCTGAAAATGGTTGCAGAAAGAATACATATATTTTTTTCTTTTTTATTTTTCTTCCTCTAAACTATTAATACCAAAAGTAATATCAGGGTACTGCACCTTCAGAAAACTATGAATTTCAGGCTCTAGTAACTAACATTTCTTTATTTAATGAAAACCTTCAAAATTAATTCTCGGAATTTCTTTTCCTCCAAAATACCTATTACACACAAAAGGATTTATTATTCTTCTCTGTTGATGCTGGTTCCCAGCATATAAAACTCCTTTGTATTAATGCCGGTGTACAAATACTATAATTCTAATGGTGGGTTAATAGAGGGTAGCAGAAATTTTGTTTAACCTTAATAAACTGGGCAGCTCATTCTAGAGAGATCTGTTTGTTTGTTGAGAATGTATGTTTCTCAGATCTCCTGTGTGCATCACCATCTGTTTCTAAAGAATAATATACCTGTCTAGCCTCAAGCTATTTTGCCAGAGACTCAGGCAATTGGATGAAGCATCCAACAGCTTGATAAAGATACCACTGCTGTCTTCTTTAACCAGAGGAGCAATTTAAGCTTTCAAATCACAGGAAAGCATGAATTTCTGCATGGTAGCCATATAGTTACACCACAGTGTTTTGCTGGGTTGTGAGATATGAGGCTTGAAAATGAGAACAATTTCTGGGTTGTAAATTCACTGGTCAGTGGTCTGGCAATACCACTAGATAAAGCAGGAAATGTTTGGCTTGAGGGTTGAACATGTTTTTTCATGTAAAGATTGATTAAATTCTTATAAATAGTAGCCAAAAATACATTAAAAATAAAAAATAAACCAAAACAAAACAAAGCAGGGAGATACTGTATTTTCTGTGAAGCTGTTAAAAAAGATTAACCTGAGAAAAACCTTACACTAACAGTGTTCAAAGTTCATCTCTTTGCCTTATGTCTCGGTGGTCGTGAAAGATAGATCTTCAATCCTATGAGGTCTGAAGTTTAGTGCATGAGCTTTTGCATTAGCAGGATTCCATTCATAGAGCTAAGTGCATTTGAATCCACAGAAATATCACTAAATTTGATAAAGTATTCAAAATGAAATCAAAGGACAGAAATTGTCCTTGTTCAACTGACAACATAGCCAGTGGTGTCTGTAAGTTCTCTCTACCAAGTGGTATGTGAGATAACAAAGATATAACATTGTATAGTGGTTAATGCACTGATCTGAATGCCAAGAGGTGCGTGTTAATTCTGTCAGGAGGGATTGGTGCATCCATGAGTGAATAATTAATACAAGAATGATTCTCTGATGTACATGCTGAAAGAAACAGAGATCTAAGGTGTGGTGCAGTAGTACTTCTTATCTGATTTGTACTCTTTTTTTAAGATATATCCTGTTGAAGTGGAAATGTACTTCTGTGGTCTCCCTTCTCTGAAGCATTTCTCTACCTTCTATTAGCATGCATAACATGTCAACTGAGATGCTATATGTAGTATGGATGCATTATAGCACTACCTCACACATCCATAAAGATGCAACATCCAGAGTAGTGGATGTTGTACACTGTGTACCACATAGTTCTTTGGTCTTCAATTGCACGTTGTTTTCCAAAGGCTCACCTTTCACAAAAAGCTAGGTACTTTAATCAGTTGTGACCAAATGGGCTTTTGCCTTATAACAAAAATACAAGTCTTACATTTCTCCCAAGGGTGCAGCAATCTGGTACATTTGGGCTAGAGTTTTCAGGACATGCACGTAATGTTTCAAAAATTTGAAAAGTCTCTGTGTGTTTGTGCTTGGATTTTTAGCTATGTCTTTGCCATTAGACATCACTGAAAGTTATTCCATGTTTGTGCCTCAGTAGCCCATCTATAAAAGGGAGACTCAAGTACATTTTCATTAAATAGAACTAGTATACTTATTTCTCCTACTCCTACTATGATTGCTGCTACTGATACTACTGTTATCATTATTTATGATAATATTCACTGAACCAAAACTTTTTGCATCAGAATATATAGGAGTACTGGCCTCAGTAATGACTATGGAAGTAGCAATGGACAACAGCTAAATATAAAGATGAGGTTTGTGTTGAGGGAGATGCAAAATAATATAGATGCAGCATCAGAGCTGCTTGCTCCCAGTCAGTTTAAATAGGCATTATGACAGAAGCTAGTCACGAGGAGAAATTTAAAGGTGGACAATGCAATGCCTTTGCATATGCTTATGGGGAGCTTGCTCCATGCATAAACAGAGGCATAAAAAGACAAATGTGGAATAAAGCATCATTTGAAGGCATAATAGGTGCAACCTACATCCACTTATTTTCAATTGCAAGGTATTGAGATATTTTTGAAGTAATGTCCTGAAGAATACCTAGAGAAAAAAAAAAAAGAGCTTTTATTTCTCACACAAGGTGTGAATTATTTCGAACTACATTATAAAAAGGAGTAGGTCCAGTCAGATACTCTTTGTAAACTGAAGAGTCGTGATTTAAAGTACATGGTGGAAAACATTTTTTGATTCATTTGCTTTCAGAAGCAGTTATCAGTCTTGAGCAGGCAAGACATCAAAATTATATTTAGAGACCTCTACTCCATCTATTGATTGGCAAGGTTTATAATGATGGTTGATAACAGTACTAATATTTATTTTATTCTGTACTGACTGAATTTTATTTCTTCTTTATATTCAGATACTGAATTTCTTTGCTAATGTACTCTCATAATGCAGTGAAAATAGTAGTGAAAATAAAATCAGTAGCCCCTGTCTCAAAGGAGTGTAGTTCTTCTTTCCTCTGCTCTGCTGACTGAAGTATCAACAAATTATGCTATGAGATTGACATAAACACTGTGCCCCTTGTACAGCCATCAAATAACTTGGTGGCTAAGAACAACCATTTAAATTTCAATCTGCCTGCCTTCACCAATCTCTCTCAGGGGAGAGCTGAAGACTATTGGGTATTTTATCATTCACAAGCATAGCGTGTTTCATACTGATGGAATAGGAATAGTATGATATGGTAAGCCACTATTAGGGCCTCATTATCTACAGTGTTTCACAGCTCTAGGGAAGAAATATGATGCCAGAGGTGGAAGTGAGCTCTCCCTTTGCCAGAGCAAGTGCTGCTCCCTGGGAACTTTCAGGAGGGCCAGCAGAGCACTAGCATGGATGGAGGTTGTGATGGCCAAAGTTCATGGATGCTCACCACCTCCTCCAACAGCACCTTCCATATGCAGAGAGAAAATAATGTACTTACTCTAATGTACCTATTCTAAGGGAAGACCCAGCAGGAACTTACGTCTCCTTTTGTTCCATGCTGGTCAGGTTATGAAAATGAAGTCTCAATATTTAGATCTTGGTGTCTTTCATATAGAAGAGCAAAAGCTTTAAAATTGGCTTTGTTTTGAAGAAGTCCTAAACTATGAGGGTCCAGTTGTATGTCATGAGCCTGTAATTAAGAATTTATTAATGAAATCAACTGGGAAAAAAAGAAATAAAATCTGCACTGATTTTCAGTAGAATTTGAATCTGGGCTAAAATTTAATGAATCAGAATTTGAAAATAAAAAAATAAAGGCAAAATCAAAAACCCCTAGTGAACTGATCCTGTTTTGTTATTGTTGTTCTTTTTAAAAAACATCATAATAAATAGAAGACAAGGTGAAAATGCATTTTAAAGGCGTTTTAGATATCTTGATACTAATAATGCACCTCTTTGCAGAGGACAATAGGAAAATTCCAACTTCCTGAAGTTGGTCTTTTGGACCTCTGCAAAAGCTCAAGCCTTTGATTTACAGATTATGATATACACAGCTTAAGTAAGCTTCTTGGAAACATTTACGATGGAGAATAAGCTATTTTATAAATCTATATGTTGTACAAGTAAACTGTAATTCAAATCAAAATAATATTGACTTAAAGTACATTGATTGTCCCTGAGCCACTACCAGTTTTAATAATAAAATTGCTGCAGATGCATGTTTGAAATGGCTTTGTTTAAAATCCCTGTTTTATTTAAAGCACAGATGAAAACTACTCTGCAGTAATAAGATTTCCCTTCTCAACAGTGTGTCTGCGCTTGTTTATGTCAGTTACCCCCAGGTATCTGGTTTTGAAAGCAACTTTGGCTTGATTCATTGAGCAATTTATGCACCATTTGCATGCAGTTCCCCAAATGTTATTTGAAGTAATTGAGTACATATTTTTATGATCTATAAAACAGTCCTTCAAATTTGTACACATGAGGAAACTCTTTATGATGAACCTAACAATTACCATTCAAGTATGAGTAGCATCAAAAACCAAGGGCAAAGAGTTTTGTCAACAAAAGTGGCTGTTTTTTTTCCTTTCCCAGCCATCCTTTTTAACATACGAAGGAACCAGAAGTAGAAGAAGATAAGGCTATTTTCTGAAGTGATGTAGAATTTATACCATGGAATTGGGAACAGAATTGTAGGAGCGTGATGCTGATCACATTTCTCCAGGGCACAAGACCCTAGCAAGAAGCTTACACGTTGGGGTAATATGCAGTTGTCTCACTGGGAAGGGATCTGCTAGCAGTAAAAAATAAGTGATCTCAATGGTTGCATGTATTCCCTGAAAGGGAAAATGTAACCAGTAAGCTCTGACTGTATTTCAGGTCTGCGTGTGACACGGAAAAAAAATTTAAAAAAATCTTAAAAAAAAAAAAAGAAAATCCAAAGCCATACTCTTGTGAGATATTATCAGTGCAAATGTACAGTCCTAAAGGTTGCTAATTGCTTCTATTAAGTACTTGAGTGATTTTCTGCATCTCTGTTTTCTGTTTGATTATTCGGAAGAATTTCCACCTCTTTGTAACACTTCTAGTTTCTTTGTGAATTGTATAGATAAGATTTTTCTGTTCTATGACAGTCTTTTCTGTTTTCTTGCTTTACGAAAAACATTTTTCAAATAGTTATCATTCTACTTGTTTTATTAAGAGATATAAATCCAGTACACATTGGGAAACAATTCATTATGAATTTTCCCTTCTTTGCCTGTAAAATTTCATGCAAATAAATTTATATAGATGCATAAAGAAAAATATGAGTATGAATACTTATATGGAAGGAAAGGCTGAGTGTTCCATTATTGATTCCTTTTCTTTTATTGGATCTTTTTTCCTCAGAAATATGACTACATGATGTTAGCATAAAAAAGGATAGCCTTAGAACCTCACTTTGGTAACCTGGCAATGTTTTCTAAAACTTAATCACTTGTACTTCTTGTCAAAAAAGCCCTGTCCCTCCAACACTTTTTATTAACCTTTCCATTTATAAATAAACGTAAGAAGCTAATCTTGAATAGGTAGTCAAGAACAGTTTTAGGACCTTCTTACAAATGAATAGAACTTATACAGCTTTAAAAAGAAGAAATTCACCTGCTTATAGAAAGATCTTTGTTTTGAAGAAAACCTGCTGAGAAAGAAGAAATTGTAGAAATAAATCCGCAGCAGGTGTCTACACTTCCTGCTATCCTTCAATCTGCTTTCTATGCCAAATATTTGTGACATTACAAAAAATCAAATGCAACCAAGTGAAGAGCTGTTAGTGTGGTTCCTATGGAGATATTCAGAGACTAAGAACAAGGTACAGAAGCTGAGAAGAGTTCTGTGTTGTTTGATAGTCTTGTCTCCTTCAGGTGATCAGACGTTATGCAAGATCAGGAAGCTTTAGATACTGCTGCTCTCTTACAAAATGCATGAAGGAAAAATTCTAATAAATCTTTGGACTTCAGTAATCACTTACTTATGCTATATATTTTAATTTTAATGGTGAAGTTTTAACACAATTTAAAAAATAAGTCTCGGATGCCATATAAAGCAGAAGAAAAATTGCTTCCATTGAGATTTGTAAATTTGAACCCTGATACAAATACGATGTTAAATGGAAACACAATAGCTAAACTGAAGCCCGGTGCCAGATTAGGACGTTATGGCAGGTTTATTAACAAGTTGCAAATTCAGGAATGACTCAGGACCACATCAATTACCTACATGCATCATGAACGGGATAATGTTTTGGAATCAGGGGTACTAGTTATCTCCATAACTTTAATTAGGCAAGACACATTTTCTTGCTCAGTAAAAGTGTTTTCAAATTGCATAGCTAATGTGAAATATCAGCATGCATGTCTGTGCGCATACCTCTACCATCTGAGCATAGTCGCAGCATTAAAAGGAACATCCATTTATCCATCACATTGCATGGTCCGTATATCTGTTCATTACAAAATACAGTGCTTGCCATATAGTTTTACAAATAGATAAATACCGTGAAAAACTTCCTAAATAAGGAATATAACAACTGAGTATTTAAGATAAAACAGAATCTTTTAATTCACTTTTTTATCTAGTATTTCAACACCCAGATCTTCAGTTAGGAAAGAATAGATTAGGAATATCTCGATGTTCTTAAGTCCACAGAGGCTGATAAACAGCATGATGAAATATCAGAAATCTCAAAGATAACTGTATTTCAAATTCTGAAGAGTGAGCTAATGGAAAACTAGAATAGAAAAGATACAGAAAAAAAAAAAAAAAAAGTCTTTATTTGCCTAGAATTTAAGAGAGAGAAGATTAATACCCAGCATGTTTCTAGAATATAAGAAGGAGAAGATTACACCAAATATGCTTTTTGCAAGAATAAAAAGTGCCATAGTCATTCACTTTTCACTATGGGAAATGACAGGCCTTGCATGTAAGGAAAAACAAAAGTTTAAAAGTTCCAAATTCAGTGGGAATTTTATCTCTCATAATACTACTATAAGCAATTTGATAATCCTAACCTTATTAATTTGCTGTCAAATTATGTAAAACACTGCTTGGAAAGCCGTTCCAGATAGCAACTATCAAACTTGCACCATGAAATTGGGTGGAGCTCTGTGGGGATCTCTGCAACTTCCAGCATCATTCAGTACCTTTGTTAATGACATGACTGATGTAATGAAGTATGCTGCATCTCAGTGCAGATGGCAACATGTTAGAAAACCTGGCACAATGTTCTTACTTCCAAAATTATCTTCATAATTTGGAGATGTGATCTATAAGTAGGCTATTTCATTTAGATAGAAATAAGCAGCTGTACGAGAATGGAAGGAAAAATACACAGATTTTGCAATAAGGTTCTCATGATTGGAGGTTAAATATATGTCATTGGTATTAACCTGCTATAAATATGATAAACAACATACAGTGGTATGCATAAAATGGTATTAGCTACAAAACATGTGAATTAGTAAATCTAATTCGACGTAGTATAAGAAGTACATTTGTCTTTAAGTCAGTAAATTTACAGTCCCTTAGTTTAGGTCTGTGTTTGCATGATGAGCTAAGAATAGATGAGCTTGTCATTTTATACATTTCAGTATGTTGAAGCTGTTAAAACCTTCTTTCACAGACAGACACATAACTAGATACTTTTTTCTTATTTGCAGTGTTATCATAGCATGAAATTGCTTTATTTATCGAACTGCCTCATACTTATTTCGGTTTCAGAAGAATAATAAGCAAGTTTGCTAATCAATAACAGTACCTAGTTCAGACAAGGGTGAACCTGAAGAATTATTTTAAGAGCCTGATATGACTTTGGAGAGAAGGAATGGATTATAAACCTCATTCTTTGAGGGCTAAAATAACCAGAAATAATAGTATTCAAGTAATGCCGTTTTTAATTAATGGACAAGGCTTGTAAACTCAATTTCTTGTTAAAAAGTGTGTTCAAATTGAAGATTGCCCTTAAATAGCGTAATGTTTGGTATACGCAGTGTCCAGCAAAAGAACAGCATGGATCATAGTGCGGAGTCCAGTGGATCATCCAAAGATGATGAAGAGCCTGGAACATCTCTCTTACGAAGAAAGGCTGAGAGACTGGAGTCTGTTAAGCCTGGAGAAGACTGAGTAGATCTTATCAGTGTTTATAAATATCTAATATGTGAGAGTCAAGCGGATGGAGCCAGGATCTTTTTAATGGTACCTAGTGACAGAATGAAGGATAATCAGCTCAAATTGGAACACATACATACATGAAGAAAAACATATGAGAGTGACAGAGCACTGGAACTAGCTGCCCAGAGGGACTGTGGAATCTCCTTCTCTGGAGATATTCAAGACCTATCTGGACACTTTTCTGTGTAACCTACTCTAAGGTACCTGCTTTAGCAGATGAATTGGACTAGATGATCTCCAGAGGTCCCTTCCAACCCCTATGATTCTGTGATTCTGTGATTTTACTGTTTCTCATTTTTACCAGTTAGTTAAATTTTAAATGTCCAGTTTTATTTTGGCTTTGGCTGTTTGGTTTGGTTTGAAGCTGGAAAATTTTCTTACTGCATGCACCACATTCCTTAGTATAGCCCTTTTGGTCATGCTTCTTTTGATGTGGCCCAGGATGTGGTTGGCTTTCTGGGCTGCATGCTATTCAGCACCACCTAGGTTTTATTTTGCTCCTCAACATCTAAATGGATGGGAAAACACAATTTATGGCACTCAAGAAAAAAAAAAAAAAAGAGAGAGAGAGCTCTATTATAGAATTATTCTAATTCAAGTGTCTACATGTCTCAGAATGGAAATTTGAGTGCTGAATTAGTTGTACTAGAATAACGCAGCAGATGACTTCTCGCAACAGTGTTCTTGGTATAGGCCATTTTAAGATGAGAAAAAAGATAGATCAGATTTTCTTCTGGACGCTCACTGATTCGAGAAACTATTGTGGCCAGTCTGTAAAATGAATCCTAGTAATAAGCAAATGTGGAGAAAACCTGATGTAAAAAGTTAGCAAGCAGGCAGAAATCCAGAAGAGTGTTAATCTCCCACTACTGGTGTTTTCTGTGGTTTCAAAACTTTGTTTTTTGCAGACTTTTTCAGAGTGTTTTTCAGCCTACAGTTATATATGTATTTGTATTATGTGCAAAAAGGTATACATTGGCATGAGATGAAGCCCTGCTATCTTTTCTGGTGTGAGTCCTAGCAGGCAACAGATCTGTAGCTGTGCATCTCACTAAAATACGGTCATCTATCTTCTTCTTCAGGAGATGCTGCAAACTCATTGAAGTTGCATATGAGTGCTGTGTGAGAGGCACAGAAATCAGAATGACAATGGCATGCCTGCTATCAGAGCTGAATCAGCAGCAGAAGACATTACAACAGTACTCAGCTTGCTACTCTTGCATGCTTGAGAAACAGCACAGCTTCTGCAAATCCTCAACAAATTTCATTGAAGTCACAGAGCAGACTCTTTGCTAAACACAGAACTGAGATGTACACAGACCTTGATTAGGAACAGAGTGATGCTACTGAGAGATCCCTCATGCTAATTGTGCTGTCTGCTATCTCTGTGATCCCTGGAACTTCTGGCATCAGACATGTAGGTGTACATAAACCTCTGATGTGGGAGTACAAGGCTTTTATCATAGCAGAAATAATTCTACTGACCTGAAGCGGAACTTATTATCTACGATAGTTTTAGACAGCATCTGTGCTTAAAGGCAGCATCAGGTGAAAATACCACGGGTACTGCAAAGCCAGACAACAATAACTTTCTTTACCAAATAAGTCATCCTCCTTTTCGGGCTGGAAGGAGGGATGTCATCTTGAGCTGTAGTCTCTCGAGAAGTGTGATCTTCTGAAATGTGGCAGGAGTTTCACCGGATGGCTGTGGCTCTGTAGGTTAAGCATCTGGAGGTGAAACAGGTACTGAAAAAAACACTTGTTTGAAACCAGGCAAATATGGAAACAACATTCATTATGAATCCAAATTATCCTATTTAGGTTTCTTGAAAAAAATGACTCATAAAGAGATGAGAGACAAAAGGAAAGAAAATTAAACTTAATGTACTTGGCAATCAAATCTTCCTGTCCACTTCTAATAATAAATTCTTCACTTTTATTAGTTTTCTGCATTTAGTGAGGGGAACTGGCCCCCTAATTTGAAGTGTGGAGCTGAGAGGTGGCAATATGCAGCCACAAGAAATGTGATAATCTCTTTCAGCACCACTGAATTCTTAAATTGGCTCAGCCTGACTTCTGTATTTGCACCTAGTGCCCTTTGTTCTCATCATTTTCAAAGTGGCAATACCCTTTGATATAGCAGATGTGGCTTTTGTTGTGCTTGACCACACTGCTAGCAGGTCAATAACCCATTTGAGAGGCAAAATGCCTTTTTTTCATAGGTAGGGCAATATATCTGTATTCAGGTGAAGTTTTTCATCCACTAGAGCTAGTAATTCCCACAAACATTTAAGTCAACAGCTGTTTGTGTAAACAAATATTAATGAGGACAATGCATGTGGCTCATTTCTGGCTTATAGGTGAGACAAGAGTGCTGCTTTTATCTTTGTTTAAGCCCCATGAAAGTTGGGCTGCTGATTTTCTGACCATAAGACAAGGTTTACTGTAGACTGTTCTGTCATCCAGGGCTTAGTGACTCCTGAAAGATACTCCTTTGCAATTAAAGAGCCTTGAAAACAATTTACTTCTTGGTCTCCTCTGAATCAGGGTTTCCAAGCCCCATAGGTCAGTGTAAACATGTGCATGAAATAATCATGGTGGTGCTAAAGGAGGCATGCTTTATTTCCCAGCCTTTAGAAAAAAGTAAATTGTTTTATCTGACTATGTGCGTGCTCCAGATGGACAGTCTGAAAGTATTTGGATTACAATACCATTAAAAGTCAAGCACGGACAATGAACAGCAAAACTGTAGGCTTTCTACAGCATAGATTCATTTATTATTTATATAATTAATTAGAAGTAGTATTAGAAGTAGGATTATTAGAAGTAGGATTTGAATGTAAGTATCTTCCTCATGTTATCTGAAGAAAAATACTGCTTGATAGGATGCTTGTTTACTGCAGCTGTCGTGGCCTTGATTAAAAAATTGACGTCTGAACCAAGAATAGAACATATATTCTGCTATATGCTACATACAAAAATAATTTTCAAATTATGCTATTTCCTCATAGTTAAGCTAATCTCATCTTTCTTGGCTCCTGGTTGTGTGAAATAGTTTTATCCTTAAGAGGGAATTTGCATAAAGCTTTTAAAAGTCTTAATAGCTATAATAATTTTAATCTACTATGAAGTACTTACAATATATAATAACTTGAGACATTTCTGTAAAAGGTAATATTATGCTGTATCTTCTAATCAAAAGTTTAATGAAAATATCTAGTATAATAGTTTTTTAATTTTTTTCCTACTTGCATCTGGACATTAAGTTTTATTATTTTTTTCCAAGGACTGAATGACCATCACAAATGAAACCTTATCTTCACGCTCAGTGACACAAGTTCTATGCAGATACTTTATTCAGTGTCCTTTCTGAGACTGCAGCATTTGCTTATACTTGAGACTTCATCCTGCCATTATTCAAATCAATTTGCAGCTGGGTTCAGGACTTCTATTGTCATTGGTAGGTTTTATTTGTTTACTGGAATATGAAAGACAAAAAATATAAGTCATCATCTTCAGTTGCTATTAATTCAGCAATCATTCTCATCAAGAGATCCAGAAGATCTCACATAAAGAACATGCAGCTGTCCCAGAACAAAACACGCGTTTTACATAATAGCAGCTTCACACAGCTTTCCTCCCTCAAGTGTCCAGACGAGATACCACAGCATACAATTAATGCAAATCTCTTAACAAAATTTGGTATAGAAAATTTTTAAGGATTTGATGCAGTTCATCTTTTTGAACAGGAAGATATTTTATAATAATAATTTTGATTGGGAAAGTCTTTGCAAACTGTAGAATTTTACAACTACTATGTCAAGAAAACATGTTTTTTTTTTAATGTTGCAATCTTTGGAAGTTCGTATGTTACAGTTTTTACAAGATGAGATAATACCTTGTAACTATATAATGAACTCTGAAGATGGCGTGGAACAATAAGAAGGCTTGTATGCACAAGTGATGGCATGTTTGTGCCGAGTAAGCATTAGGAAAATTCTACTGGATTGAATTTAACTAATACAAATTGAAAATTTGAATATCCATTTTATCACTAATTCTAACATGTACAAAATATATTTCTGATTAAAATATAAAAATTAAAAATTATATTTAGCATTTCCCATAAAAAAGAAAAATCAGATCTTAATTTCAGTGGTATTAGTTCTATTTTTTTTTTTTCCTTAATAATTTTAGCATATTTAGGGATAAGAAATATTTCCTTTTTTTTTTTTTTTTTTTTTTTAAATCCACATCTCCACCACTTTTCCCCAGGTCTTGTTCGTAGGAAAACATTCTACACAAATATGGCTTCATTTTTTAAAAAATATGTATTGTTTAATATGAAAATCATGTGATCTATGCTCTGCAGTTAGAATCTACTAGATTTCAGCTGTATAATAATATGTGTAGTTAGGCAATAATAGTCTTGTCTTTTATCAGTGAAGGCAAAGAAGGAATTTTTTTTAGAGACGATGGTGTATTTTATAGCATTTGTTATTGGTAAGTATCTTAAGGGCTGAACTAAAATGTGAATAAATTAGGAGAGTCATTGTGTTCTTGCAGTTTATGAGCTTGTCCAACTTCACCTACCAGCACAAATACCATAAGGTAAATAAATCTCTTTTAGATCTCTGACACCCACTTAGAGGCTGCAGAAGAAATAATATATACCCAGGCATAATATGGTTCCTATTTGCCCTGTAAACTTGAGATTTCTGCTGTTTATGAATATCAGGACTGAATAGCATTCTGCCTTTCTTCCTTTTCCCACTTCTTGCCTCTCTCACTAAGCATTTTCAGAAAGTAAAGTTCATAGGTTGCTGAGGATGCTGCAGGATTTCTGTTAAAAAACTTTATTCATTGTAACATTTCATTATCTCATTTGCTTGGAAAAAAAAAATCTGTTTAGATATTTAATATCATATTGTAGTTAAACACTTTTTTTTTTTTTTTTTTTTTTTTTTTAAATAGTAACTCTTCCATAGTGACTTAAATGCTTTCTCTAGTGATGTGAAAAGGTTGTTTCTCCGTGTCTTCACAGTTTATACAGTCTTGCATATGCTTGGCAATGGCAGTGATACAAGTGAGCACATTTAATGATGATCTTCTGTACATGCAGCATTCAATTCCCTTCTTGTGTGTAACCTCCTCTTTGTAGAGAGCTTGCTAATCTTTTCATCATTCCATGTTCTACTGTGGTCATTGCTCAGCAAAGAAAATTGATTTTGGAACATGACGAGGCTAGGATTAAAGTAAGGAATCGCAAAGTTAAACTGAGTTTGCTTGTGTGAATGAAAGCATCCCCTTTTGTAAACGATTTTCAAATCTGGGTTTTACACTCTGGCTACTTGGAATTATTTTCTCAGATTACAATGGAAATATGGAGGCATCTCTGATGATTTTCCACATTCACTAACTTTCTACTATGTGAGTCTTCTTAATTTATTTGCAAGACTACTTTTCCTGCATTTTATCAGTTTGGCCTTTGAAATACTTACATGAAACATCTATAGTCTTTACATAGCCAGCCCACAACAAGCTGCTGTTTTCTGTTTATTTTCCAAATGATTATATCCTCTCCTTCATTTATTTACTTAGTTATTTATTTATTTTTTATTTTATTTATTTTAATAAGAAAAAGTACATTCTGGTAGAAATCTCAACCTGAAAATATGTTTACTTTCCATTTAGCTGTTAGATATTCCAGTGGAGTTTAATAAACGTACTTCGGTTTGGAGAATTGCCATATATAGACAGAAAGATGTCTTCAGGCCCTAAGAGATTTTTAGGTTGTTTCATTGTATATGGACAACTCAGAAATAGCTTATTTTTAATTCTTCAACCTGCAGAGAGGGGGAAAAAAAAAAAAAAAAAGTCTTTGCATTTGTTTAAGATTTAACGTAATTTGAAAGGTTTGAAAACTGCATGCTGCAAATCCTCCATTTCTGGCTTTTAATTGAAAGCAAGCAGTGTGCTGGTGCACGGTACTCCCGATACATGCAAATATATGTGCACCTGTCTGCAGTGGAACTCTTCATATCGATAGAAATGTTGTTGTTTACTTCAGTGATTGCCCATTGAAATAATGATAGTACATTTATATTTAAGTAGTGGCGTATATTTCAAATGATCTTGAAGAACCTTATTATTGTAAGGCTTTCTGTCAGTCTTGAGGAATCCCTAGTGATTTCAGTTCATCGTGCTGCTCACATTTCATCACAGAAATGGGGATATGGAGATTTGGAAATTTGGAGAATAATCTTTTGAGCCATTTTGCAGGCCTCATCACCATATGTGTTAAAATCTGCCAGTTTTTGAACTACTCTTTGAGTAGGAAGTAGCTTGTAACCAATTTGGTGAGATGCAAGCAGAATAAGTACATGGGTGGAAAAGAAGCAAGACTACTGGCTGAAAGGGCAGTAATCACTAGTGCAAAGTTTAGGTGGTTATCAATTCTTTCCTCAGGGATTGGTAGTGGAGCCAACACTGAGTCATTTTTATTAACACTCGAGATAGTGGGTTTGAGTATCCAAAAAAATTTCAAATGAACCAGATTTTGGGAAGAGGTCATTTCATTGGGAAGAAGGAATGCTATACACAAAAATCTAAACAAGATGAAAAAATGAGCTGACAGGAACCTCATGGATTACAACAGAGGCAAGTGCAAAGTCCTACATCTGTGATGAACAACTCCATGGAGATCAGGCAGAGGGTTTCCAGCAGGAAACATGGGGATCCTTGCAGACAGCAAGCAAAAGGGGAGTCACATGTATGAACCTGCAAAATACCTAAACTTTTGTTTGCACAAACTGATAATTTTTAAAGTCTTATTAGCAGATCTGAGTGAGAAATATAAAAATATATCAACAAGCAGTTGACAAATGTAAAAAAAGTGATGTTTTAGCTACTCTCTTGCCTCTCTTCTTTCTGCTTTTAGTAAAAAACAGCTTACCATTAACTCCACAGAAAAAAAACAGAAATATTTGTGGTACTCTGTAACATTATATAATACTCTAAGTTATGCCTCTGAAAGGTTATTACACCTTCCAAGTTGCAAGGGTATATACTGAAAGAATAAGTATATATATATATATATATATATATATGTATATAAGTATATATATATATATATATATATATATATATATATATATATATATATTTATATATATATAAGTATAAGTATAAGACTTGGAGACTGCTTGACGGAAAAGTGTTAGGTTCCTTAAAATTTCTGTAAGATTTCTGAAAGGAAACCACTTTAAAAAGCTAAAATATACATTCTTCTGCCTTCTTCACACCAGAGGCTGCAACGTCATGAGACATATAATACTAAAAGAGAATTAAATTTAAATGAATATATTACTATACATTTTATTTTATTTTATTCAAAAATGCATTCAGAAATGCATCCAATGTGATCCCAAGCTGGCCACCAAGATGGCCACTAATGTGATCCCAAGATGGCCGCCAGTGTAATTTAAATTTAATTAAGTATTTTATCTTAGAAAAAAAAAAGGAAAACAAAGCTTCATCAGCCTATTTCAGGTTTTACTTCAAAGCAAGCTGCCTCCTGGAAAGACTGCAGTCTTCTGATGTGTTTGGGATTGGAAGTACATACACTATTTTTTGAGCTGGTACTTCGAGAGTAATTTTCTACAGCTTTCATTCCAGAGAGAAATTAGGGTTTTTCTTCTAGTACATTTAGCTGGGAAGGAAGAAATATTAGAGTAATCACTGAGGGATCAGACTGACTTTTCAGGAATATAATACTGTTGTAGCCATGAAAAACCTACAGCTGATTTGCAATGTTGGACTACAGCATGCCAATTTAAGCAATAAATGAACTCCTGAGATCCTATCAGGTATAAAGATGGGATTTTACTGGTACTCTGTGAGTTGTAAATCTTCAAGAAGAACCTGTATACCAAGAGAAGGTTTAAGTTACAGTTTTTACATAAATATTCAGTACAAAATCTGTGCTTCCATGTGTGTTAAGAAGGAATTTTATACAAATAGCTTTCTTCGCTAGTGGTTAGTGAAACCAACCCGTGCATTTTTGTCTTTCTGAACAGACTTCTTCAGATATTTTGTCACATCTGAAACTAATATTTTGCCATTCAGAAATTCCCTCCCAAAAGTGTATGATATGATCCAGTTATGACCCATATATCTAGGAGTAATGCGTTGTGAGAACTAAATAAATAAGACTTATAATAGGGTCTATAATCCATAGTATAGAAGTACCATATATGACCATCATTAAGGATGCATGTTTAGTCAAGTCAGAGATGTTCAATCAAACTTGTAAAAAAGTTTCTCTACTAAAGGAGGCAGACAACAGTGCTGTTGGATGCGTTAAGTAACTGCTGTATAAAACTGGGATCTAAATTGCTGCATTTTCCTTGCATTATATTGTCAAGTACCGTGTATGCTCAAAGAAAAAATTGTAGGGTCATTTATATTGCACAGGATATCAGTGTACTGGGAGATAACTTTGGGACAGGTAAGCCTGAGAAGAAGCATAACATAAAAGCCAGATGACCTCTTGTGGAAGTGACTCAGCATTCAAAGTCTTTCCATTTTCTTCCAATTTATTGTGCAGTCAGCATTTACTTTGCTATCAGAGGAATTCCTTTGTAGATTTCTTCAACTTGTCAATACAGTAAGACTAACTTTGGTTGCTGAGAAATTTTATTTATTTTTATATTTATTTGAATGTGCAAATATGAGTGCCTGATGGAATAAATTTGGTATGCCAGTTCTGGGGTGCCTATTCATTAGTGTCCTCCTGCTGCTCAGTGTTTTGTTATTGAAGGAACCCATCACCCCCCTACTAGCAGACATTTAATTCCTTCTCAGAATCTTCTGTTTTCCACAGTCCTTTGAACCTAGCTTTTTTATGGAATCAACTATAACAAAGTCCTATTTCCATGGGTCAATTAAATACCAAATATTGTTATTTCACAGCTACAGCTCCTTTTAAAATGTCTCTGAACTGTGACTGATTCTAAGATGATTTCTAGGGAGGGGATAGAATGCTGAAGATCTTATTTTAAAAGAAATTTATTTTTACAGCAGATCATGGTCATAAAGATGGAATATGAACTATAGGATGGAAAACTAAGAGCATGATTCTTCAGCTCTTTTTTGCTCAGGCCTCACTTTTTACAAGCAGTAACTTAGCATTTTGTGGAGTACATGATATTTTGAAAATAGGTTTTTATTTTCATGATGCATGTTTCAAAAGTGATCAGAGAATGCAGATGCACATCTATGATCTGTTTCAAGTTTAATAAAGAATGGTTAAACACCTATAAATATTCTAGATACAATTAAGTATTTTCAATAATTTGAGAATGTCTAAAATCTTTTGAGTTCTGAAATAAAGTATGGTCAGGATATCTTGTAATGGATCTTACATTAAGTAAGATACAACATATGTATTAAATATTCTCTGTAATTCAAGTTGGAAGTAAATTTTTTAACAAGTTTTAAAACTATTTTATATATCTTCAAAGTATGAATATATTAAAATGCATTTTAATATTTACTTGTTTGACCTCTCTGCTTTTAAAGGTCACTTTTATCCTTCAGACTGTGAAATTACTGAGGTAATATTACCTCTTTAACATATAGTGGGTGTTCACTGAAGAACAGGTGGCAGAAAGTTTAACAGAATGGATGTTGTGGGACCTAAGAAACAGTTGGTTTTGTGTTTAATTTGTGCTGAATGTCCAACTTCATCTATCAGTTCAACATCTGCTGTGGAAGCTGGGTGGGTATATGAAAAGACTTGCAGTTCACCTCTAACTTTATTATGTTAGTTATTAGTTTAACCATTGACATTCAGTATATCCTTCTCATATTTTGACTTTCTGGGACTTTTTTTTGAGCTATGACAACTTGATCCATGATGTTTTAGATGGTGGGTAATAGATTGTGAACTGTCTCTAAATCAAAATTAGGTGACCCGTAACTAAAGAGGAAAAAATTACTATACTCAGTAACCTTTGCATATGTGTTACTAATGCTTTGATGGAGACTGTTTCATTGTCCTGTAAAATATGAGAGGTATGACATTTGAAACACTTACTCAGTACTTTTGTAACCCACAGTTCTGAACAAAAGGTAAAGATGTCTGAGTGATAAAACAGTGTGCAATCAAGTTTTGTAACACTGACAATAGATTATGTAGAATTATCTTCTCTGAACTAATTCATGTGTATAGACAGGGCAGCAGTGGTTGGTGCTAGTGGTTGGAATTGCTTGGACTGCTGTTTTTTTTTCCTATGATCACTCCTGTCAAGTCCTTTCCAACTTACTGTGACTCAGTTTGGAAATCCTGAGCCTGAAAAATCATTGTTCTTCTTCCTAGAGATAATTCTGTCAGGAAATGTGAATGTTTATTAGATGGATAAAAAGGAAAAATGTTACTTGTGTATGTTTTTATATATGCCTGCATACATATGAACATAAATGCTTTATACAAGAATAGGAGACAAAACTCCTATTTCTATATTTTACAGTATTTACCAGGTTCCCTGCTCATAGCAAAATTTTACTGTGGATTTTAGCTTTTCAGTGTAATTGTATGAACATACCTTTTAGGTCCTTTTATTCTACCATTTAGCTAGTCTCAGTGTAAGGACATAAATCTATTAGAGAGTGTCCAAAGGAGAGCTGTGAAGATCGTGAAGGATCTGGAGGCTGAGATGTATGAGGAGCAGCTGACATTTCTTGGTTTGTTCAGCCCAGAGTAGAGCAGACTGAGGGGGTCTACAACTCCTCACAAGACAGCAGAGAGTCAGCATGAGCTCTACTCTGTGGTGACAGTGTCAGGACCTGAAAGGGCTGCAACAGGGGAAAATTGGGTTGGAGATTAGGAAAAGATTCATCACTAGAGTGTGGTGGTCATGGAACAGGCTCCCTAGGGCAGTGGTCATGGCCCTAAGCTGCTGGTGTTCAAGGAGAATTTGAATAATGTTCTCAGGCATAAAGTTTAAATTTGGGGTCTTGTGTTGAGCCACTTGATGATTCTTGTGAGTTCCACTTGGATGTTCTGTGACTATAATTTCATGTTTCTTTGATTCTATGATTCTATGATCCTTTCTGTTAGCATGTTTAAAACCATGTAAAACTCTTGCTAGCTTGTTAAAAAGAAGGATCTATTAATTTCGCATCAAGATGCATAAACAACTTAGGAAAGTCATAATATACAGTACTGGTCTAGGCTATTTTTGTGTTTATGTAAGCCACTAAGTTTGAAACTATTTGAGAACAGCATACAGAGCCATGAGCCATGGTACAAATATTTGCTTCTGTTGTTACACTCAATGAACATCACTTTTTGTTAGTAGCACCAAAGTGCTGCTTCTGTATACACTACTTCTGGAAAAGCTGGAGCTTTGTTGGAGAACATTCAGCTGACAGACAAAATCCAGAGTCTTGACCTTCAGTATGTGACCAACATCTCTAGATAAGTTGGAGGGTTTGTAACTATTGGGAAAAAAATAAGTGCTTCTCCATAAACATTTGCAAGCAAATACTGACTGTACTTAGGGAAATAATGAAAATATGCTCTTAAACAAAGATAAAATTTCAAAACAAAGACATGTCTTGGCATGTGGCCAATATATTATGTCTGGAATGTTTACATTATAATGTAAATATTTCACTGTTATTTAAGATTTCATTTTTCCATGCGCTGTCAAGATGTAACAATGTAATACACAGAAGCAGTGTCATAAAATGAGATTTGGGCATACTACTAGCCAAAGACAATATAAGCTAGAACTCTAAATACTTTTTCTCCTATTATTTTCTCTTCAATGCCTTCCTAAGAGCATGCTATTTTTAAAAACTGCCTGGACCAACACAGTAAAACTTCAATGCCCAGGTGCTCCATGTGTCCATACTTTCATGGAATAAGTAAGTTTATTAATGAGCTGTTAACAGATTAAAAAGTATACAAAAGAATTTAGTGTCTGGTGATTAATTCTGCATTGATTTAAACATTTTGCCTTGTATGAAAATGTTCAGGTCTTGAACAATAATCCATGTCTTTTTAATGTCACATCTTACAACCTAGTAAGAATAATACTTATTTTCAATAGTAGGAGATAGTATACTGGAATATAAAATAGTAAATGTCACGTTATGATCAACACCTGAAGGTGAATCTTGAAATATAAGTAATATAAATGACAATCTAAAAATGATATATTTGCTGTATAGGAAGGCAGTGTGTGATGCTATAAAACTAAAACAAGAAAAATAAATTTACATTACAGTTCTCACTGTGAGGTCATCATATTTCTTTAAACATTCTTTATACTAGCATACTATAGTTTTTTATCACTTGTATTTATTTGTTTTAGTAGTGGAATACATGAGCATTTCAACATCCAAATACTGATTCATCATCCAAATGGGAATAGAATTAATCTGAAATTAATGTGAAAGTGAAGTCACTGAATACTGTAGCTTTAATGTTAGTCTTTGACTTGTACTACCACACTGTCTTTTTAGATAAAGCAGTTTTTCCCTAGTTTCCCTTTTTTTAGTTCTGAGATGATAAGTTTCTCCTGTGGTCCTGCGGAACTAATGTAATATTTATTCTATGGGTATTTTACTAATCAGACTGATAGTAAGTTGTGTGATGTGGGTGGCAGCTGGATAGACTGAGTGTTTATTTCTGTTTACACTGCTAACATATGAAAATCCTATTTTAAAAAAAGTCAGCAGCTTTTTTTTTCTAACCAAATAATGGTGTTTTCTCTGTTGCAAACTGTAATGTCAGATGTGAGTCCCAGTGCCCCCTGCCAAGTACACAAACAAACCACCTAATCATCAACATCAACCTGCAATTGCATTTTATCCAT
Source organism: Phasianus colchicus (assembly GCF_987193195.1). Lineage (NCBI taxonomy): Eukaryota > Metazoa > Chordata > Aves > Galliformes > Phasianidae > Phasianus > Phasianus colchicus. The sequence continues at coordinate 40,542,388 of NC_143439.1, forward strand.
AGCAACCTGAACACTTACCTTTAGAAATGGTTCATTAATGAGAATAACAGGAGAATTCTTTGCATCTTGAAAATTACAGTGATTTAGAAATATCTAGTATTTCATTTCAAGCTTCTATCGCATAGGGAGTCATTCACTTTGGTCATTCAAGTGGTTTTATTTTTTTTTTTTTTTTTTTTTTGCTTTTATTTCTTTGCATTTCTGAATTGATTTTTAAAGATTTTGTATAATCTCTGTGCAGAACCTGAATCTAAATATTTAAAGAGTGAATTTTCTAGCTTAGTGGTTTTGGTTATTTATGTTTTTTTGTTTGATGTCTACAATGATATGAAATCTCAACCAGTGTACAACCATATAAATATAACACAGCAACAGTGTTATTTTCCTGTTGTTTTTACTCTCATTTCTTGCTAAAGAAGAAGACAAACTAGATTCTTCTATTTTGCCTTCCCGAGAATGCTTGTTCCATGGCACGCTTGGCAATCAGGGCTCTGTGCTCTGGACTAGGTACCAAGATAACGGATTCAGTAGTGCAAAACCTTTGATGACCGCACCAATTCTGTCATACTCCACATCCCATAATTTCTTCATCAGCAGCACACCATTTTAAGAAAGAAAAAGTAATCTAGTGTCTCCTCTCCATCCAAATCCCCAAAGCAGTTACACTTCAGATCAGAAAAATTACTGGAGGGGAAATCCTTGGCAACCAGTTTTTGGATATTATTCTGCAGTGACCGGAAGAAGACAGTATGGTAGACAAAGCTGTCATGACAGCGCAGAAAAAAAAAATTCACCAAATCTAGACATAACAGACAGTACTGCGTGTGTTGTACCACGGTCGTTTTAAACCACAAACATCCGCAGTTTGTAATATGACTTCCACTGAAAACCGTAAGGAAGTTACTAACAGCTCTGCCACTCCTATTCCTCCCTCACATCATAATTCCTGGCACAAAAATAAAGCCACATCGATTGTTTCAATTCCTGCATAGTTTCTCTTAAGCAATGAAGGTTTTTGTGGAGCACTTAGAAGAGATACCACGTTTTCTTTCTTTAACTGGTAAGGAAGCCATCAGTAAGAGGCAAATTCAGTGACATTACCTTACTGTCCTTGTCCTAAAACGTGTTCAATTCTTCACTTATTTGGAAATAAAAATAATAATAATTAAAAAAATATTACATTTTAGAGAAAGGTTAATCAGCTAGTGAGAGGTTCCAAATAGTCAGGTAACTGTTGTTCCACTGGTAGTGTTCCTGACAATGCAATACTTAAAGAGATAGCACTGCTTATGTTTCCTTGTTCTAGGGATATTAATTGCTGCTTCTGTGTAAATGTGTTTTATTTGAGAAGGTATCAGGTTTGCAGTGCCAAAATTTCAAACTTGTCATTGTTGTCTTCATGTTGCTTCTGTTAACAATGAATACAAAGTATACAAAAGACATTCTTCTGTGCTTTCAAGTCAGAGGAAGAAGAACAGATACAAACATGTAAAAAAAAAAAGCTCCTAGCTGAAACAGCCTCTTAACTGAAAATATTCTTTGACGATCCCTATGAAGTACAGGTTTAAGAAGCCACAACATTCCTTTCTGAGCCTTAGTTTGAATTTTTGGCAAAGAAAAGGCACGTTTTCTTCCTTTGAGATAGCTTTTCAATAACAAATGTCTCAATGGGAGTACATGAGAAATAGTTTAAACATTTTTTGGATTGCTTTTTGTTGAGAAGTTCTGGGATTATGCTAAACTCTCAGCACAGAAAGGTCATCAGGCTGACACTTTCTATTGAATTGTCCCATCAGGATGAAAGTTAGTAAAGGGGAAGACTGGTTAGTGAGTATCTAGTTGTGCAGAGCTTCTCACTGCCTCTCTAACGTGAACAGTTCATATTTTTCTCAGTGGTATTTGCTTTTCTGAAGGAGGGGAGAACAAAGGTATGAAGAAGTCAAAATTGCTTTAAAACTTTATATGAGAGGTGAAACTGATAGCAGGAGACAGAATCAAGGCAGTTGATCTAAACTGGCCAAATAGGTATTCCATAGCATATGACATCATGGGAAAAAAAAAATAAATTGAGAAATTGGTGTGGGGAGTTGGCCAGGGAGTAGCCACTGCTCAGAGACTGGTTGGGCCTCACCTCAAGATACTTATTTCTTCAGTGCTTAGCTAGACAGTACAGATGAAAGATTTTTGCAAAAAAAAGACTGATAGTTACTCAGCCTACTTTATCTGTCTTCTTTAGCAGCTCATACTCATCATTCTGAAAGCAGCCTTACTGCTAGCAAAAGGAAATTTAGCATCAATGAAATTTCACAGGCCTTTTTTTTTTTTTTTTCTGAGAGTATAACGCTATGTGTTACTTATGTTAAGCAAGTGTATGATAGAAGAAGTCAGCAGCCTGTACAAAATACGTATACAAAAATTAGTGAAAAACAAAACACAGTGGCAGTGCAGTCTTTTATGCAGCTCAAGAAGTAAACAGCAACCTTCTCTTGAGTAAAATCTGTTTCAACATCAAAATTTGGTTGCATTCACCTACATGGCTTGTTCATGGAGATTTTACCAATTAAAAAAAAAAAAACCATATCTTTTAATAATCTGAAAATTACATGGGGTTATATAATAATAGAAGGGAAGAAAATAGTACAGTTTTATACTAACTACAAGAAAAAATCTCAGTTTCCTTTCTGTAGACAGTTGTATTCTCTCAATTATTTTTTAACATATACTTTCATCACATAAAAATGTAAAAACGTACATTTAAGAAGTTTTTAAAAGCATTATATGAGTATTAATTGATCCCCTGAATGTCTTAAATTCATTCATTGTTAGAGGGAATTATTACGCACAATTTTTCATTATTTCTGAGAGAGGACATAATTTTGACTTCAGATGTGTGATTTTACTACATGAAGCCACTTATTAGTACCAGTGGAGCCTTGCAAGTTTTATGTATTGCAGGAAAAAAAAAAAAAAAAAAAAAGAGCTGCTGTCCAGGCTTATCATAGTGCTTTATATAACAAAGTGTAGTTTGTAAAGCTCTGGAAACTGGTACCCATCAACTTCATTAACAGGGAAAACACAGATGTAACAGCCCAAAACACTGATTCATTACCTCCCAAATCTGTGAGCAATTTGCACTGAGTAAGAATCGTTTAAGTTAAATATGAGACATACTGATTGTCATAGTTTAAATGTATGAAGAGAATTTCCAGCTTCCTGAAATAGCTTTGATCCCAATGAACTGAAAAAAAACTTATTGTAAATCGCAGTTTCTCTGTGTGCTTACATACACTCCCCTACACACATCCAAGAGGAACTCTAGTCAAGAGCATAGAGTTTTGCTAGTGTGTATGAAGGGAAGACTTTGACCTATTTTATCAGAGGAGTGCTGGCCTTCCGATTCACCTAAGGCTGATACGTGCTACCTCTCTGGCCATTGTGATATTGCACATATTTTTGCATGCCAAATTGCATCAGGCTGCTTCTGAGAGCAGAGTAAAATGACAAGTCCCCTCAGAATGCTACAGTATAAAATCTGTGACCCAGATTCTCCTAGCTCTACACATAGCATGGATTAGAGAGAGAGGGGTGAAAAGATTGTTTTATACTGCTGGAACCTGGGCTGCTCCAGCCAGGTTCTCAGGGAAAATACCAAGGAAACTACTGGCCAAACCTTTTAGCAAGTGACCAAAGCCACTTTTCCCAACCTTAAGCCTGTGGGAAACAGTACTACAGCTTGAGTTAGACTATGGGAGACACTCAGTACAGGGTACTTACTACAGGGGGAAAAGGGCATGAGAATTTACTCTTCCCCAGTGGACTGCAAAGACGAAAGGAATTGCAATAAATGTGCTACTGTCTTCCCAAAAAGCCAATATGTTCCCAATAAGTTTCTGAGACAAAGATATTTTTCCATTTAATTTCTCATCAAGTAGTCTCTATAAATTCTTCCAGAGTGAAACCTAAGGGCAGACAAATACTTATGATGTTAACAGTGGAAATGCTGTACCTCTTCATTATGCCCTCAATAATATGCTTCTGGTTATCCCTGAGGTGGTCTTTGTACATTCCTTCCCTTCTCCTTCCTCCCCTTCCTTATCCTTCCCTCCCCATCCCTCCTCTCTTTCAGGAAAAAAAATGTGAAACTCTTGAGAGATCAGAGTAGGCTGTAGAATGTCCTTGGCAAGAAGAATTGATGTCCTTTATGTTGTGAGCATTTGAATACTTTCGTCATCATTAATATCCTGATTTAGAAAGGTAGAGAAGCCTTTTTGTAACTTCCAGCACGTGAGCTTGCCTAACTTTCAATAAATGTCCTAAACTAGACTATTTTTCTGAAATACTGGAAAGCATCTGCTACTTCTTTGTATATCCAGATAGAGTAATCTCTGATACCTTAAGTGCTGTTTCTGCTTAAAATGTCTGTTAATCCAGCAAAATCACCTATATTTTAACTTTCAGATGCAGTTTGTGTGACTCCTTGCATTAAATTAGTATATGTAACATATTCAGATAGCTTTGGTGTAGGTTTTGGTGAGAAAGGCTTTGCTACTGAGATACTAAGTTGTTTTTATCACAGAAAAAGATTGAAATGACAGCATGCTACTATTGAAAGACTGAATTATAGTTAGACCTTCTGAACTGTGGTGGTCAACAATGAACATCAAGATTCTACTTATTACTTATCTCCTGTATTTGCCTGAGCTTACTAAAAGTTTAGTATACTGATGATTTCAGTTTACAATATAGGGGAAATAAAATCTGTATCTTATAGGTCTGTCGACGCCTCCACATACTGAAATTAAGAACAAAAGACAGCCTCTAAGATGAATCATTCTGAATTGTCCTTGAAAATTGTCAAAGGCTTATTATTCTGTTGAGATTGTGTGACTTACTCAAAGACTATTTTTTCCATGAAATTTTCATCATAATGAGGATGCTTCATTCTGTTACAGTAGTTAGTGATATGTCCTTGAAACACTGGTCCTATGTTTTGATATTATCAAGGATTTGCTAAAATGCAAACCAGTTTACTTTGTAACTGAACTGGTTTTCTCTCTCTTCATTTCATTGCATTTAGCATATGCAAGTTATCATAAACAAAGAACTTGTTCTGCAATGCAGATAATTATCTCTTGTAGTGCCTGGATTTGAAGCCTTATGTGATTATAAATATATGTACATTTGTGAAGTAGTAGATAATAACATTGAGTGAATTTGTAAATATCCAGATATTGTGCAAAATATCAGAATGCAAATGCTTATTAGTAGATCCAAATATAACCATACTATAGCATGTTGTCCTTCTCTTTTACGTAGTGCAAGTGAAGTGTAAGTTAATAAAAGTAATATCATGATGACTCATTGTCAGTGAATGCTCCTTGAATGGCATAAACAGGCATAACTATATTGACTTCATAAGAAACATTTGTTCTAATCAGCTGAAAGCAGCTTCTAATGTGGGTATTCTATAAGTTACGGAGATCTTTCTGGGTGAAACTGTATATTTACATGTCTAAAACCCTCAAATTTTGTTCAGGTTTACTTGTTTATGTGGGAGAAATGGGAGAGTACATGGCTTACCTTTATCCAGTAAGTTTTCAATACAGAACTCAAGTAGCATATATCTGTTGATCGAAAATTCAGAGTCAAGGTATTTCATTAACATGGCATTTTCAGGCAGTATATTTCTAGAGGCCTATTGCTTTATGCCCTTATTTAATTATGAAAAAAAAAAATTTGATGTTTAAATCTACAGGACAAAAGGAGTATCAGTCTTTCTTCTTGGCATTAACAATGATATACTTTTAGTAAGTAATAGAAGATCCCTTGATTATGAGTTTGCCAAGTTCCTCTAGAAACAACATAGTAAATGAATCTCTCTGGAAAATTTTGAGAGGTTTTAAGTAAGGATGCTATACACAAATACCTGGGGGACAGTTGCTAACCTTTGTTCTCTAGTAATCAATCACTTCAGTTAGGCCAAAATGACACTGTCTGGAGATCATTCTTTTAACGAATGTCATCAGGCCTTCTCAGCATTATGCTATATATTCCATTCATTAGCTCCCACATCAGATTCTGAGCATCTGAGTTCTTATCTTTAGGAAGCTGTACCTTATGAGACTAGTACAGGAAACAGTGTGAAAGTAGAAATTATAAATGAATAACTTGAAAGGCCAGGATGAAGAGAAACAATGAATTACTATCACTTACCACACTTCATCATACTTGAACAAAGAGTTGGAAGGGATTAGCAGATATCACGTGTAAATTCTTTTTATATTAGATCTGTTTTGGAAGGATGGGGATTGTCTTTTGTAGGAGGCCATGCATGAAGAAGAGAAATTGAGAAGGGGTTTGTAATATAAATATTGGCATATGAAACAGTAGATTTATGGTCCTTAAGATAAGATAAGCAATATTAAACACATCACGTTTTGCAGTTCAGAAAAATAGAGCAAATTTTGTGTTATCTGTTTCAGATAAGCAGGTCTCTGAGAAATGTGCTGTCGCTGTCTTCTGTACTTGATGTCTTAGAGCTATTGCTATCATTTAGCACTGAGCATATAATGCAGTCTGTGGATCAACATGATATGTAAAACTGAATCAGAGTGAAAAATCCTTCCCACTTTGTTTCAGCATGAGTCAGCATTTCATTTAGAACCGCAGCCTGGACAAAATGTTTCTCTTCTAAGTTGATGGCATCATTGTTGTGGTGAATGTCTTTGCTTTTAAAGAGTGCTTTTTCTGAGGTTGCTGAATTTTATGGTTTCTTGCTTTTTTTCTTTAAAAGAATATCATCTTTACAGGTAATGATTTTTGATTGAATTCTTTGTTTAAAAGACAACTTTTAAGAGATTTCCTTTTTACCTGTAAAGATCATATGAAATGAGGCCCCTTATGGATGTCCTAAGAATATCACAAAATATTTGGCTCACTGTCTAATCATATTTTGTAAGCGACAGTCTGTGCTCCGTCTTCACAAAGAAGAGTGCATTTTGTCCTCTACACTCTCATATACCTGCAAAAAGTGAAAAAAATGTATTTCAGATAAGAGCTCCTTAGGATCAGTTTCCATCCTGAGCAGTCTTAGAAAGACAAGCCTAAGTTAAAAAAGTGAACACCTGTACTCAAGATCAAAGGTTTAGGGATTATCTATATTTTTCTTTACAAATACTACAAGGACAAACATCTAGTTAAACCAGCCCTAGTGATAGCAAAAGGGAGCCTTACAGTAAAAGCCCAGGTGTTAGCAACTTGCTGTCACCCAACTAACAATTCACTAACACATAGAATCATAGAATCATAGAATTGCTCAGGTTGGAAAAGATCTTAAAGATCATTGAGTACAACCACAACCTAACCAAACTACCCTAACTCTAAAAACCTTCTGCTAAATCATGTCCCTGAGCACCACATCCAAGCAGTCTTTAAACACATTCAGGGATGGTGATTCAGCCACCTCCCAGGAGAGCCTATTCCAGTGCTTAACAACCCGTTATGTAAAGAAGTTTTTCCTGATATCCAACCTAAACTTATCCTGGCTCAACTTAAGGCCGTTTCCCCTCATCCTGTCACCTGTCACCAGTGAGAAGAGACCAACCCCGCTCTCACTGTAAAACACCTTTCAGATATTGGAAGACAGCAATAAGGTCTCCCCTCAGCCTCCTTTTCCCTAGACTAAACAGCCCCAGTTCCTTCAGTCTCTCCTCATAGGGCATATTCTCTAAGCCCTTCACAAGCCTTGTTGCCCTTCTTTGGACCTGCTCCAGCGCCTCAATGTCCTTTCTGTACTGATGTGCCCAAAACTGAATACAGTACTCAAGGTGAGGCCTCACCAGTGCTGAGTATAGAGGCAGGATGACTTCCCTAGTCCTGCTCACCACGCCATTCCTGATCCAATCCAGGATGTCACTGGCTTTCTTGGCCACCTGGGCACACTGCTGGCTCATATTCAGCCAACTGTCAATCAGTACACGAAGGTCCTTTTCCATCAGGCAGCTTTCCAACCACTCCTCCCCAAGCCTGTAGGGTTGCCTGGGGTTGTGAAAAACATGTGAAAAGGCTGTCATTGACTTCATTATGAAGCCCAAAAAAATAGCCATTACTTATGTATTTATGGCATACTAAAACATAATGGAAGGTGTTAAAATATCCTTTAAGGGAAGATGTCAAAAATATTATTTAAGGTGGCATTGATAAAGATGACTTCTACTTATTTGCTTGTTAATTTATGTTGTTTATTAGTTATTCTTATCAGTTATGGTCTTCAGCATAATAAAAGTAGAGTTGAGGGTCAGCAAAATAAATTTTGGTTTGCTGTTTTGTTCATAGTGACTAGCTTCAAGTTTAATTGTACATTATTCAAAATGCAAATTTTGTGTCAGAGTGGAAAACATTATAATCCCTGCCTTGTATAACACATATTCCACCAGCTTCCTTGCCAATGGATGAGAGAGTTCTCATTCTCAAGATACTTAGCATATGGATAGTCATCAATACAAATAAAATGTTGCTGACGATGGAAGGGATTGGCATTTCTAAGGGGTAATCAAATCTGACTTTCCTTAATCCACACAGAAGCAAAGAGAGTTCTCTTTCTCTCAGGTAGCAGGGAGAGCTTCAGGCTGTGAGTAGGATCAATCAAACAGATAACTCCTATTCTGAAACTTGTTTTTTATTTACTGTAATGAAAGTGAATGTGAAGGAGCCATAGAGAGTGCTGAGCATGCTGATGAAAGATGAGCAGCTGACTGGGAAGATAAACAGTATTTGTGTTTGCAGCGGAGATGTGCATCTCAATTGCAGACTGAACATTATAGTATTAGATATAGATTAATATATCAAAAAAGATATTTCTGTAAAGTTCTGAAGGTTCAACTCTCAAACATCATACTGTCACCATATTTCCATTTCCAGAAATTTGGAATAGAAAGTACCTGAGACAAAATTTGAAAAGCATGTAAAAGGACTAGAAATTGCTGTTAAATTTACTGTCTTCATAGAGGAAATCAGTGTATTTTATCTCTTCAGTTATGTGTTTCCATTCATAATCAGGCCCATTTCTATTAAGAAAAAGGCCATTTTATCTTCTTTTATTTTCAGGCAACCAAAATAATTCAAGAAGCACAAACAGCATATTTAAAAAAAAAAAAAAAAAAAAAAGGAGAGTGGTGTTTTATGTTTTAGTTGGTTAATTTGAAAACAAAGGCATATTTTATGAATTTTAGTTGCAGAAGCAAGATTAAATGATACTGCAGTGATGTGCAGAAGGCCACTTTTGGCTTAATAAACTGTTTCTGTACTTTACATGAGAGGAATACAGTTTGATATGTGAATATAATTTAAAATTTTTAGGCATGTAGTAAAGTAACCTCTTTCCTGCAATACTGGTGATGTTCTCCCCACTTTTAAGGTCTTCAGAACAGATTTCAGCACTGGTGATGCTTGTACAAACTTTCTTGTTCTAGACTTGCTATGCATCCAGTCTATCATTTTATCCTCAGTTGTGGAGCCTCGATCTTGTACAATCAACTTAGAAATGTTAATCATAATACAAATATGTATTGCAAGACCCTCAACCAGAACAATCAATACGTGAAACAATGTAATAGTTGCAGTAGGAATATACAAAAAATAATTGGCTTATGTTTTATAAAAAAAACTGGACTTGACCTTGCCTTTCTTTCTGAAGTTTTGAAACTGATTCAACAGAAGTATGGTTAAGACTACGTGTGAACAACTTGAAACATGCTTTAAGATTCTGTAATTGTGCAGTATTGATTACTGGTAATCTTCCTTCTTCCTTCCTTCTTCCCTTCTTCCCTTCCTCCCTTCCTCCCCTCCTTCCTTCTTTACTCTTTCCCTCCCTTCCTTGCTTTCTTTTATTCCTTCTCTCCTTGTCTCTTTCTTTCTTTTCTTCCTTCCTTCTCTCCTTCTTTCTCTCTATCTCCCTCTCTGTCTCTCTCTTTCATTATTTTGTTCTTTCAGTTTTCTTTCAACATTCTGATTATTTATATTTCTGGTTTTGTTTTTTTGCTTGATTTTTAATGTAGGAAGAGCATCACATTTCAGTTGATTATAACAGTATATATTTTGTTTCCTTTCTAATGGGTTCTGGTATTTTTCCAATTCACAGAAGCAATATGATATCTCTTAATGGCTCAAGGTCATAGACATACAATACCAAGATAGACAGGCAGGACTTCACATTAAAATCTGAATTAAATACATGTACACAAAATAGCCAGGAAAAGGGAGATTGTAAGCTGTGTAGCTGTCTACTCCCCCCTGTTTGTTCTGTTTAGATTGCTTTCTATATTGTCTAATGCAGAAGTGGCTGAAAAACAGGAAAAGATCAAATAATTTCATAGTCACAAGTTACCATATCATTCAAACTCTCATATTCTGCAAATGTAAAAAGGGTTTGACTCTTTTTTTTTTTACATACCAGGTCATATTTTTGTTCACAGAAATTACTAAGAGGAAATCAGTGAAAAGTGAAATTCCAAAAGGAATTGAATCATACCTTTATAGACTCCACACTCAAAATGGCATATTTGCAATTCTTTGCTAGAATAATCATGAAAATTATTATGCCTCCAGCCAGAAATACCAATAAGAAAACAAAAACCTGTTTTTCTAATGCGTATATAATTTAAAATGCTCCAAATTATGTTTACAGAATCAATTCATAACCTTACAGATTGTGATTTTGGAAATGGTTGATATGGTCAGAAAACTTAAAAGGCAGAGTGCTTTCTTGTACTCAGTGAGAAGATATGTTATATCTACACTAAGCATACTATGTCTTAGGTGATAGAAATATCTCAAAATATTAAATAAAATATAGATGAGATGAAATATTCCAATTTTATCATTGGAAACTCAGGCTACACTCAGTGACATTCTGTTTATATTTGCACGTATCTTACAAAGAGATCAAGGTCTTGTGAGGAGAAAAATATTTTGAATGCTAAATTATCATCACTAGAAATACATATTTCTTCCTCTGGTATTTGAAAAATCAGAGATTTCTTCTTCTGTAGCATACTGTAATGATGACAGTATACTAAAAGAAGACCATGACATTAGCAAGACAAGTCTAGCTTAATGGAATTCTCATTGGTAAAATGCCAATCTCATAAAGCAAATAATTGTACACTAATGCCTCAGGTGCTTGCTTATGTGAGCATAACTACAAAAAATTCTGAAATATTACAAGTTGTTTATCAATAATCTGTGTCACATGAGAAGTGACTAACCTATTAATTATTGTAATTCTTTGACTGCAAGCAAGAATTATGACAGGCTTTTACACTTTAAAATATTTTTAGTAAATCTCAATATATTATATTCTTAAAATGAAAAAAAAAAAATTAGCCCAGATAGTTTTTTTTTTTTTACTTTGATGGACAATAAACTACAAATTATGAACCTTAGAAATACTTCATTTTCCAAAAAATCTAAGGTTTTTATTAAAAACAAAAAAACAACAACAACAACAAAAAAGCCAGAATTGAAGAAAGCTGATAAACAAAGATCAGTCTTAGGTACAATTTTGATGATACTCGGTCTGATCTTAACTGAGATTCATAGAGACAAATTTAGAAATCACATTTAGAAATAATGAGGGAAGGAAAAGTAACAGATGATAACTGTAAGGTTTGATTTGAGGCAAATCTATAGAGAAAGTTTAATTTGAGATGGAGGAAAAGGCATGTTCAGGTTTTCTTTTGGAATTCCCAGTGTTTTTCTCACTTGCTGTCAGCTGGAAATGCTACAGGAAAAGGACAGATCTTTCACTGGGAGGCTCTTCCATCAAATGGCACCAGTATTTGAGAAAGCCTCACCTCTTTTGGTTTGTTGTTTCCCTGTACAGAATGTCCTGCGTAAACATTCTTTTGCTTCTCCCTTCTGCTTTGTTTGTTTTTGCAAATGTATATACACAACCTTTTTCCCTTCCTCCAACCCAGTCTGCATCTCATGATAATAAGTTTCAGTGGACAGCAATTCAGAAATCATGGATTTGAAATGAATTATCCTTTTTTTTTTTTTTTTTTTTTTTTTTTTTTTTTCAGTTATAATCTCAAAAATAGTTCTCTGCACAAGAAAGAACTCTTTTCAGAGTGATCAATCAGAGGTGTCTTGTGTTGTCAAAAGCTGTATCTGTACTGTTCAATAGAGCACAGGCCAAGGGCAATCTAAAGCATGGGGTGGTGTATGATCTACACACTGCTCATCCACATACCTTACCCCAGTGCCTGATAAGCATGACAGTCTACCTACAACAGAGTGCACAGCTGTGCACAGGTCCAGAACCTTTTGGGAGAGAATCAAAATCTCACATGCTGCACATTTGCCACAGTATTGTATTATTTTTTTATGGTGTGATGCAGAATTGGAAGCACAATGTGAATTTAATTTTAACTTAGAATGATGTAGGAAATATAGTGGTCTTCTCTGCTGTTACAATATGGATAGTGCCCTTCAGTCTTTCTTAGAGCTGTAAGACCAGTGTCAGCTTTGGTTTCAGTCCTGCTGGGGAAGAATAAGTGATGGCAGTCCTTTTAAAAAAGTCTGTTCTTCACAGCATTATTTGGGATCCACTATTTTCATATTTTTTATCAATGGTCTGGATGAAGAAGTGAAGTGCATCCTCAGCAGTTTTGCTGATGATAAAAAAACTGGGAGGTGCTGCTGACTGTCTGGAGGGGCAAGAAGGCTCGCAGAGGAATATATTAGTGCACTGAATGATTAGCAACATCATGAAGTTAAAAAAAAAAGTTCTGGGGTGTGCACCGGGGTGGACTAATGTCAGACACAGGAACAGGTGGCTGGAGAAGAGCTCAGCACAAAGGACTTGTTGCACAGATGAAAAGCTCAGCATCAGCCAGCAGTGTGCACTGGTAGCCACAAGAGCAAATTGTGTTTTGAGGTGTATTAAACAAAAAATATTCTGTGATATTTAGTATTTAGTAACTTGTGCAGTTCTGGTACCCACAACATAAAAAAGATGTTAAGGTCTTTGAAAACACTGAGAGGGGAGCAACAAAGCTGTTACAGGACTTGGGAGTATATCCTGTGAGGAGAGGCAGAGGACATGTGGGGTTGTCCAGTCTGGAGAAGAGGAGACTGAGAGGCGGCCTTGTTACTCTCTGCACCTTCTTGAGAGGGGAAGTGGAGAGATGTGCTGGAATCTCCTCTTGGGAACTGAGGACAGGACATGTGGAAACAGGTAAAGGATGTGTCAGGAGATGTTCAGACTGGAATTAGGAAAAATTTATTTATCATGAGAGTGGTCAAGTCTAGAACAGTCTTCCTAGTGAGGTGTTCATGCCCTCAGTAATGTGCTGTAACTTTTGGTTAGGTGAGGGGATCAGGCATCAGGACTTGGTGATCTTTGAAGGTCTCTTTCAAGTGAACTATTCTGTTCTGTTCTATTCCATTCCATTTCATGCTATGTTATGCTATTAAGTTATGCTATAGAGTGCCAGGGATTAAAGAACCTCTTGTTTCAACAAGTAGAAAAAAATAATGAACATAAAAATGATCTCAACTCTGAAAAATCACAATATATAACATAACACTACATACCATAAGCAATACATAACATTTACATAACATTTTGATATTTTAACTATGTCAGAAACCTGTGCTGTGTTGTTTTTATTGGCATTTGAATGTGGCTCTTACATAAGTAAATTTTAATTGATTATATTTTCTAGTAGAATTGAAAGATTTCGGATTCATTCTGTACACATTCGTAATGAGTCACTGTGGTAATTTTGGGAAAGATACGTTGCAATTGTGATCTATTTTCATGCATATTGAAAGATTGAAACCCTCTTAGTTGCAGTACTGAAACCAACTAATTATAGAGACATCCACAACGTTCCTGTACTCTGTGTGTTTATTTGTAGAGAGAATATAAATGCACAGAAAGAAGATATGTTTGGTTTTTACTGTTATTATTTGAAGAGAACTTTCAACATAGATGATTTACAATTACCCAATTGCATATTTTCTTGAATTGCCAGATGCTTGTTCTTAACTTCACGAGATATGTATTTCCTTGTTACTTCCCTGTAAACTCACATGTATCTGGATAAAAAATGTTTTCTAACTGTATATCATAGAATCATAGAATCCTAGAATGGCCTGGGCTGAAGCGGACCACAATGATCATCTAGTTTCAACATCCCTGCCACAGGCAGGGTTGCCAACCATTAGACCAGGCTGCCCAGAGCCACATCCAGCCTAATGTTGAATGCCTCCAGGGATGGGGCATCCACAGTCTCCTTGGGCAACCTGTTCCAGTGCTTCACCACCCTCTGTGTGAAAAGCTTCCTCCCAGTATCTAACCTAAACATCCCCTGTCTTAGTTTAAAACCATTCTCCCTTGTCCTGTATGCATTGTCCATATGGCTATATGGCTAAAAAGCTGTTAAATGTCTGGAAGATATTATTTAAATCTGCAGAGCAGTTAGGCTTTATGTTCAATGAAGTGTCATTACCTTCTCAATATTGTAAAAATCAAGGAATATTAAATGGAAACAGATAAAAAGGTGTTATTACAACAGCTTCTTAATTGACCAGTTTGATTTTCATTTTGGTCTTTTCAATTAGCCAATAAACAGCCTTCAAAGTTATTGTATTGGGCAAATGTATGGTGGAAAATGAGTGATTTGAAAAGATTTTAACAAACACAGCCATTTTTATAACTGAAAATGTAATGTAACTCTTAGCCAACTGGCTGAATAGCCATCTGTTCTATAGATGATCACTCTGATTATGTGCAAAGACAGCAGGTCTCTACTGCAAGACTTTATTTTATTTATAAGGCTATATACATTGGCTTCCATTCTAATTAGATTTTGCAGAGCTATAGCGATGTAGGAGTCACTTTAATAAGTGCTCAACAATATCTATGCCTCTGCCAAGACAGCTTAATAGAATGCGCTATCCCTTAAAGAAATGTTCCAAAAGGGATTGGAAAGAGGTTGTTTACTTTCTGGTCTTATAAGGAGTTAACCAGGACTCCGCAACAGCAGAAGTTTGTAGATTAAAATTACACGCTGAATTTCAACTCATTGCACTATAAAACTCACACAAAACTATTAAACTGTAGAGATAGATGGCTTTACATATTAATCATCCTTGGGCAGAACTTCTTTTCTCAGATAGCACCACTTCAGATTAATCGCTAGTACAGGAAATGTTTATGACCCTAAAAAATTATTTTTGAGTGTGGAACCAATAGCTGCACAATTGTTTAGACTCTATTACTGCTCTGAAAGTATGCAGTCCTACCCTCCAGAAATTACCACTGCGAGAGATCCTTGCCAGGGCTGCCGTTTTGATGACTGTATAGCGAAATGATAATGTCTGTTCTGTGTCACAGCCAATAAGCCTCAACTTCATGTTTCTATTTAGCTGGCCTTCATGGTAGAAATCCTGATTCTTAATGAGGACAATTTATCCATTAACAGGAGTAATTATACAGTTTCAAGACTCTCTATTGAAAAGCTTAGTTATTAAAGAGACAATGTCAAATGGCTGAGGACCATGACAGTTTTGTTAGATAGACATTTTTCCAGGATGCTTGTTATTCCACTGGAAACCACATATATCATTTTTCTAAATGTCATAGAAAATTTCAGTGAGATCAGCATTGTGTGTCTGAACTTGAGCAAAAAATGCAGCTCTACATAAAAGTATGTAGCTGACCAGATGGAGTGAAGCACTGAAATCAAAAGGTGCTTCAGTTATTATATTTTATATACTATTTGTTTTAGTAAGTAAAGATGAAATTTGCTGTAGAAAGAGAGTGTCACTTCATGGTGAGCCTCATGTGAGTGAATACTTTTTATTAGCTCACCACAAAAACCCTATTTATAATAATAAATCCATCCACATAATTAAAGGTAATATTTTCCAGTAACAAACAGAAAAATGAGGTCAAATGAAGATTTACACAGGCACAGCAATAAAAAGTAGATAATAAACACGACAATCAAATCTCTAATATGAATAAAACAATTTAAGTTGAACATGTGTAGGTATTAGGTAATACCCTTAATTTGCATTAAAATAGTTTTAAAAGAGCATTACAGAACTGCTACATGATAATTTCATGTAAATTGTCAAGCAGGGAATGAAAAGGTTTAGAAGGTTTAGTACTTATTAGGAAACAGCTAAATGGCAGCATCCTCAGCTTGCCAAGTGGGAAGCAACACCACAAACATGTGATACAGTATGATAGAGGGTAATCACAGCCGAGACCAAATGTAAGCCTCTTAAAGTAACAAACACCTGATTGGCTTAGAATTGCTGCCAAAAATGAAGGCAGCAGGGGCTTCTGGGTAATCTGGATTTGCAAGCATCAGGAAAAGGAATGAGTGTAGCAGTTCAGCTGTTCGAAGATGTATTGGCATATTAAATCTTAAAAGCCATTATAGTCATTCAAATAATTTTTCCCTGCAATTTTCATTGTCTTTCCTTTCAAATCAATTGTTTTGTGGTAATCATCCTAATCTAATTACACCACTGTATAATTGTGCCTTTTCCACTGTCAGACTGTGACAGCTTCTTTCCTGGACAATAAATCATGTGAGAGAAAAGTGAAGAAGAGGAGCACACTGATTTGTTTCATGCAGCAGCAGATTCAGCGTGGAGTGATGGCAGTATGTACACCATAGTCCATGGTTTTAAGCACACACAACTTGCTCAAACACAATCACTTTATTTTAGAGCTCTATTAGTTTAATAGGCACCTTGAGTCTGAGGAAAGAAAGAGCAAGGGAAAAAAAGAGCAGTCTTTTATGCTCAAACGCTTTTCGGGAGAGAAGTATCTCCCTAGAGATATTTTTCTTTATATTGTTTAGTTTAATTGTTTCTGTAAGACACCAAGAGGTGTACGTAATTTATAGAGAACATCTCTGTCTTCTCTTGTTTTTTTTCTCTGTGTTTTCGCACTCTGACTTGGATACCTATTCAGCTGTCCTATAAATACATATATAAATGCATTGAAATTAGGCAATTCAAACTTATATCTGATATTTAACAGCTTTCTGGAAAAAGGCAAAAAATTAATAGGTTAAGTGGGTGAGTATACTTCAAAGAACAAAAGGGAAAATGCTCTGATGAGCGTTTTACAAACCCCTGAAGCTGAGTGTAATTGCTTATATTATTGTTGCTGAATAGGAGGGCTTTTTAATTGCATCAGTGCTAGTAAGTGTTTATTATTCATATTTTCTATTTGCTATTTTATCTCTATAGCTACCATCATTTTCTCTACCTCTGAAACGAAACTCACAGATTCAAATGTGAGTAGCATAGTCTCATCTTTCAGAGAGATTAAATATTACAATAAACAGATTTCTTATGTGAATGTTTAGGCTGACACTGTAAAATCAGAGACTGTGTGAACATTAAAAATCCCCTTGAGGGGATTCATAAGGAGAAAGAAGCAGTATGCTGCGGGCCTGATTTTCAGAATTGTTCAAGGTAGAATTATATCTGAAGTAGGTGGGAGTTGTATGTGTACAGTCCTTCAGAGACAAGCCCTGGAGTTTTATTCTTGGGAAGTCACAGAGGAAAACAGAAGGAAAATAAAGTTCATGGAACAATAGAGAGACAGCACTTTTTCACAATAAAACACATGAATCACCTACGATTACAGCCATACTTTGGTACAGTCAAAAGAAATAAAGCACATGAATGAAACAGTCCACATTCTTTGATTTCCTAGGAAAGTGTTTCTGCAAGTAACAGTAGATTTTAAATGTTCAAATAGCACCTTGTGTCTCTGCACTCCTAAGTGTCATTACTTATGTTTTCAGTTTGCGCAGTAGTTAAATATTATAATACTAATCATACATTACTATACACATATGGGATTTGCATGCATGCAAATATGCTCAGTTTATAAAATCTGTCCCCATTACCACTCTTTAAGGGAGGCTGACAATACATAAATAGGGAGCTGGCTGAAAGATACAGCAGTATTTTGCACTTATTGTCAAGCCATTCTTTGAAAACGATTGTTTTAAATGCCAAGAAAAGAATCAAGAGGCTATGAGGAATGACAGAAAAATCACTCAGTGAAATTATTTGATAAATAGCTGGAACAATGCCTGTTCATAAGATGTAGCAAGCTGTGGAGCAAGTCTCTAATAATATACCTTAAAATGGCAACACCAGTGATTTTTCTTCTCTCTTTAAGATACTCAATGCTAGATTTTTGTCCAAGGCTTATCAGTATATATTATGAAATATTGAAGATTCATCAGGCTACAGCATTAATAAAATATAATGGCAAAATATATTTTCACATACAAGAGATTGCAAGATATTTACTCAAAACAACTACTGTAAGCTTGAAGTTTTCAAGTATCAAGCTCACTGAATATTTCTCCTCAAGATAAAATGTCTCCTGAGTTTTATATGGTAAGTGGTCATCTCAGAGCAGACTTTATAATTTCAGCTGCTGAAAGATGTTGTTTTATAAAATCACACTGAACAAATAAATCAAAAAATGATCAATCTAACATGACTGCACAAATGTGTAAGCTGACTGGTATTTTTTGTCTTCACATTTTTTGATTCCGTGCTTGTGCTTACGAGAGGAAAAGAAAAACTATACCAATCTGCTTTCGGAGTGTCTCAACAAGAACACGAACAGAACTGGGAAATTTTTACCTAAATAGAAATTCCTGATTTATGGCAAAGTTGAAGGCTGGGAATAGTTTTCTATTCATTTTTATAATTTCACAGCCATTCTGGAGATCACTTGTTCTTTTTCTTGATTTATGACGTGATGCTTAATTTTATCATTATAGTTTTGTATACCATACAATCCCTCACATTGCAAGAAAATCAATATGAATTCCAAACATAAATTCATTTTACTCTTGTTAACTGATACAGCAATGATTGATGGCAGATTTTTTCTTCAGAGAAACTTAAATTCACTTACAATCTAAACATTGATTCTGAGGGCTTTTCAGCTACCAAATGCTTTTTTTTTTGGGGGGGGGGGGGGGAAGGGGAAGGGGAACGACTCAGTTCTTGATGTATGTACAATCCTTGGCAAACATCCTGGATAGATTCTGGGAGGATGGGATTTCACTTCATAAAGTTGAATACGCATATGAAGAGCACTGCTAACCAAATATTTGGGAGCATTCCAAAAAAAGGTATTAGTTTAAGGTTACTCTCAATTCTGAGATGATGCTAAAAACACCAATTTTAGGCCATTAATTAGTTATATGAAAAAGAAAAACCGTACCATGACAGTAGAAAATATTATAGTTCTCTGATACTAGTTTTTTATGAGTCAGTATGAAGAAGGTGCAGAATCAGTGAGACTTGTCCACAAGAAAAATTAATTCTTTTACGTATTTATCTGCAAAATAGCAAAGTCGCAGTTTCTAACTAAACGATGATCTGTGCATTTAACTGATGTATTTGCACATTTAAATAATAAGCTTTTGTGCTTTGACTCCTTGAGGCTGTTCTTTAGTTTGGCAGTAAGTATATCTGAAGTGAAAAATTCCAGTTAAATGATGATATCATGGCTTATGCTAATTTGACCTAGAGTATAATTTACCATAAGATTTCGTTGGTGATTCTATCCAGACATGCTGATCACAGTTACTGCTCAGTAATATATGCTTCTGTTGATTAAGTAGAAATTGAATGTGAAAACAGTGTCATAAAAACAGTCTGTGAATGAATCTCTCAGCTCTGTATTTTCTCTTGAGTTTCATGTCCTCTTTTTTCCTGTTACGAATCATTTTGCTTGCCAAACACATCAACCATAAGCATCTTACTGCAGCTTGATAATGGAACGGATGTTCCATTTTCTGTGAAGATGGATTTAGTTAAAAGGAGACTGAAATTTGCAGGAATGATAAGCTTGACCCTCACGTTGGTCTCACAAAGATCATTAACACAGAGTTTGATTTAGTAGCATCAATATTCTCTCTACTGTCCTTCCAGTGTGGAGGGAATTAGATTCCCAAATCAGCAATTTCTTTTGGACAGCAAGCTTTTCTCATCTATGTAACATTTTATATCATCTCTTTAAGATCATCTATTAATGGAAAGCTGCTAGCACAGTGATGCATCAGATACATTAAGACTAATAACTGTTACTCTTCATCTTTTTTCTTTCTTTTTTTTGGAAACTATTCTTACAATTTGGCATAGTAGTCAGGTGACATCCAAGTTAAGATGTGATCGATCGGTGGAGGTCCTTGACATAGCAGATGTAACCTATACTTTTCTTCAATCAAGTAGATAAACTACTAAACTATTTAAAAAATATATTAAAAAGCTTAGATTTTTCATTTTTCTTTTTATATAACTGTTTCATTTTGAATAATGTGTAGCCTTGCATTACCGCTGTTAAACAAATAACTGATAAGTCACAAGGAATAAGCTTCAATTATTTAAGCTCTAATAATACCAATGTACTTCCAAATGACTCATATTGAAAGTAATTCTTTCAGTAGATACTCATCCATTACTGATAAGGGAGGCAAAAGATAAATCATGCGATAAGAACATGAGTAGAATTTTCTGATGTACTTAAATGGCAGAGAGTCTGATTTTTAAGGGCATTGAGCTATGCAAATATGTGGTTTGGCATTTTCCAGAATGTAAATCCAGATTCAAGTAGGATTTAGAAGCATTTGAAAAATCTGTGATTGTTTCTCTGAAATCTACAAACATCTAAATACTTTTGGAAGTCTTGTAAAGTTCGAATTTTAAAGAGACTTAAAGATCTGAGAAAGTATTGAAGACAGTTGATTCAAGAGGAATTGAGGAGCTGAAGTCAAAAAGATTGGTAATTAAAACATTTCAGATGCTTAAAACTCCAAAAATTTAAGTCCAGAATTTCTTCAGATTCTTAAAATTCTATTTTCCTTATGGTGAAAAAAACTTAACCTTACTCTGAGCAGCTGAGATCAGGTATATAAAACAGAAACAAACAGCAATAACAACAAACACCTTAAATGCATGAATCATATTTCCTCTGGGTTTTAATTCTGGCTTTATTTCCCTTGACTTCCTACAGTAGCGTTTCCTAGTACAGCTTTCACAGAACCTGATTAGAAGTGTATGTTTTGTTTATTTATAAGCTTTTGGAAGCTGCTCATCATTACATTTCTCATCAAAATAGTGAATGCTGCTTTAACATATTTTGGTGAGGGAGAAGAAAACTATTCTTCCATTTCAGAAAGAGCAAAGAGGCACAAAGAGGTGAAGGGATTTGTAGTCACACACTGAAGCACCATATCACCACTATCATGAACTAGAAGTTTATGTGGCCCTCAACAGTGCAGAAACTGAGCACTGAACCATCTTCAGTCCCTTTGCCATCATAAAACTATTGTGAGATAAGGAACTACTTTAATTTTCAGTATATTAATGAAGAATTGAGTTACAAGAGAACTGAGGGTCCAATAATAAAGGTACTTAGACATACTGTCTTGAATAACTGGAACAGGAGATTAGATTTAAGTATCCCAAATTTAGAGCTGAAGTTCAAAATCATGAACAATCTCCTCTCTGCTAGAAGAACTTCTGCTGTTCCATATCATACACTAGCTGGGTCGTATCCAGACCAAGGGTGTTTTCTTTTCTCTGTTGGCTAATTACACAGATAATCAAGCACAGACTGTTAGTTAAAGAAGAATCCCTGCTTCTAGGAAACAGGATTTCTTCAGAGCCCAGCTTTTCAGTGGCACCCAGGAGAGCAACAGCACCTGTTCTTTTGGCAGAAAGGATGTATGAAAAGGATGAACAGAAAGAAAACATTGTTTTTAACCAAGTTTCCCCTTGTGTTCTTGTTTCTGGATGAGTCAAATTAGCAGTAAAGATTCTCAAATAACTGAGTCACTTGTGTGTGTTTTTTGCATATGTTTTAACATATATTCCTGAAGAGAGGAGAAATGTTCTCTGCTAGATTACAACACAACTTTTTTTTCTTATTTTTGTATTGTGAATTTTTTATATTAAAAGAAAAAAAGTGCAGAATTGAATTCATTACTACTCAGACCTCAGAAATTTTCTCTGTTTTCCTGAATCAAGTAAAAACTTAAGAACTAGGACTAATTGTTCTGTAATGGTAATCTAATATCATCAGTGTGCTTCTAAAATGTCAGCATGAGGAGATAATATTTTCTCATTGTTGTGGTTCTTCTTTGAATACTGTAAAAAACATCAAATGCACATATTAAAAACAGAAAAGGACAGAGTAATTGAGATCACACTGAGCTCTTTGTTGCTCTGGCTTGATCGTTTTTGATGTCCAAACTAGCTCAGTTACTGGTTTTATCTCTCTCTGCTATAGCAATGCAGCCTGCAGCATCAACATCTCTGCCCAGACAGCCAAACACCATGGCTGAAATTCTGACCTTTTTTGTATTTTCTCATAACTAATAAACAGATGAGAATTTTTTTTTCCCCTCCTGAAGGTACTTCTAATATAATCTAAAATAGCAGAAGTTTTATATTTATGCAATATTCTACTGAAGTTTAATTTGTTTTTCTTTTGAAGTCCTCTTATGGAGAGCACTTGAGTATATGGAACAGCACACCTTTGTTCAGCTTCTTTTCCCAGACCACAGGCTCAGTTGCCTCCCTGCTTTGTACTAGAAGGTGTCCTTCTTGAGGAAAAAGTGGAAATCATGGATCCTTTCTGACATCCAAATTACTGTCTCTGCAGCACTGTACAGTCTGGGGCATTCACTTTAGAGTTACAGCTGGAAAAAAATGCCCTTTCTCACTAGGTCCGTGTTTGACAATTGCTGTATTTTACTCTAATGTAAATCTGCAGAAAACACATTGAAGCAAAGGTTATCGACCAGTCTCACTGTACTGAGTTCATGAGTTCAACTTCCATTACAAATTCAGGTTCTCTGCATCTTTCTTCCTTTTTTCTTGATCAGGAAGACCTATGGCAGTTTTCAACCACAATCTCTTTTCTCCTTCCTAAAAACGTTAAGAAATGGGAACAAAGGAAAAGAAATTGGAGAAAAAAAAAGGGAGCATAAGGCATATTTCTATGTTGTATTTGACAAATGCTTTTCCTTCTAATACTGACTGGAGATATTGTGATCATGCAGAAGGATCAATTTAAAGCTTTCATACAGGATATCTTTTTTATTTTCTCTCTCACACACATTTTCAGATCCTGTCTCCTAATTTAAGAACCAAGGCAAGTTATGATTATCTTCTCATAGTGCTGGTGATTTGACGTGATCTTTCTGATACCCAGCATCTATGGCCAATCTGTCAAATCTGTGGCTAACTCCTCTGGTGAAAATAATGACACCAAATGAGTAGGAATGGATGAGAGAAGAATCCAAAACCTTTCCATTTTGTGGTTACTGTGTAGTTAGCCCTGGGGATATTTGCCTGTACTTAGAGGGTTAGAGTATACCATAAATCGAGTACAGGTTGAGCTTAATTCCTAAATTCACCATGTATGAACCCTTTCCATTTGGCTTCATTTGCACAACAGAATCTTGACAAAAATTTCCTTTGCATACATGTAGTACAGGACCAGCTGAATTTGCACACAGCACTTGTCACAGATATTGCAACACATCTTTGCATAAGATATGTAAGTTTGCAAGGTAAGGAACATGTCTGGTAAAAATGGCTGGCCTATTCTAAGTTCGTGGATTAAGACAAATGACTATGTTTTAAAGGCAAGCTTTTGTCACAGGGCCAGGGATGACATATTCTGGATATGAAATAGATAATTATTATATAACATATATTATATACCTGAGTGTGCATATATACTCTATGATTACTATACAGCATATTTTAATTTTACAGTGAGGGCATACCTGGGGATAGAAATACTAACACTGTTGAGAGATTGTTCCCTTGATGCCATGTAGCTGCTTTGCTGTAGGAGTTGGTTGTGTGACCAACTCTGAATTAGTTAATGTTTAAGCAAATCATTCTATGGACAGAGTAAATCACAGTAACTATGCAATGCATTGTTATCATTACAGAAAGAATAGAAATGATTTTGTTACTTCCACCAGAGGACTTCTTTTGCCAGGACAATACAGAACTGATCTGAGTACTTAAAATAATGTTTCCAAACAAACAGGCTGTCATTTTCTATAACTGGTTTCATATCTATCCCAGAATTATTAAGATTTGGTCTCCCTGTTTCTGCTTCAGCTTTTGATCAGGCTATTTCTTCAGAATAAAGGGTGTTCTCTCTGACTGTTGAAATAGGTGCAATATACAGAACAGAATATACAGGGACCTCTATATTCTGTATGCTGGGAATTCAGCTTTTCTGTGTGCTAATTCAGACTACATTTTATATCCAGATTCAAACCTAGCTTTAGGCACCAAAGACCTCTATAAACATGTTATCCAGTATTCCCATTTGTTTTGCAAGAGGGTATTATGAATGTTATTGTCTTGAGCAAATGACACTGCAGACAAATATAAAAGAATTTGCACGTTAGAGCAGTATCTTTAAAGTTAGATGAAATTCTGTGATTTTGTGTGTCCATCAAAGCACATTATTTAACATCTATTACTTAATATCCCTCTCCTGCTATTTTTTTGAAAGATGACATTATAAAAGTTTTAGTTGCTCTTTATGGTTTACCTGGATAAGGAGACAGCTTCTCCCTTCCCTCTCCTTCTCCAGCTCCTCTCACTTCTCTATTCTGTTACTGTAGTGCAAAATGCCATTCGTTTTAACCTTGTGTAATAAGACACTTTAAATAACTGTACTAAAAACACAAGAAATGTTTTCCTTGGAAGTATAATTTTCTTTTTGAACAAGAATTATCATTACACAGGAGTCATGTTTTCTAGCTGGCTGGCAGCAATTAAACGGAAACTCCTGAGTACTAATTCATTGGAATCAGTCTGGAGTGAGTTATCTGATTTATTTTTAATTGAGTGATCAGACTTAATTCCTCACCACAGACAAAGTTACTTATGTTTCACATTAATTTTTTGTTGTTGTTTGAAGAGAAGCATTTTTAGTGCTGTGTTTTGTTGCTGTTGTTTTCTCCTCACTAACTGTACCAGTGAAGTTCAGGCAGTGCTGGGGCCGGGGGAAAAAATGCCTCTTTTTCTGTTTTCAGCATCCCAGGCCAGACTCTGACTATTTCTATTCCATTGCCAATTCCTGCTAACATAAACTAGAGTAATCACTTTCTGTCTCTTTTGGCTCTGTCTTTGTCAGCACTAATGCTTTGAGGGCAGTAATAGAGAAGAACTATTTTAATGATATCAGGAATGATATTACTGGACTGGAAGATTGTTAGGAACACCCTATTGTTTGTTTTGAGTAATGGTGGGAATCTCATGCACACAGAGGAGAATAAGGCAGGGAGCTAATGCTGCCTAAATGAGAGAGCAAGAGGAAGGGACAGTGAAAAGATACAGTAGAGCCATAGGGAAAACGGATTTTCTGAGTTAAATGTTGAAATGAGTTAGTTTTCTTGAAACTTGAGGCTCTTTTGCAAGGGCTACGGGTACAATCTTGAGAATGAAGACAAACATGAGGGACTTGATGGATTCCACTAGAACAAACTGATTCTGTTACTGTCATTTTATTTTTTATCATAGAGAAAAGAGATTCTTATTTTCTTTCACCTGATAATTGCTTTGCTTGGGTTTTCAATTTTCTTTATGACATCTTTTACCCAGTATACATATAGGAATTATTAGTTTTTCTGACTAGATCTCATGTAACTATGTAGATACTGTGCTGATAGTTGAATTCCTTGGTTATATGAAAATGCTGGAATTATATTTAGTCTAGCATAAATTCCAGTCCTCTCTGAATTGATATGTCTGCCTTTTTCATATAATTGAAGAACTTTGGGCTGTCATCACTCCAATTATCTCCTAGCTTACAAACAGGCATAAGCCTAATTATTTTGCATCTGGCATGTGATTATTAGAATTCCTGACTTGATGACTAGATTAAAAAAAAAAAAAAGTAATGCCTAAGTCATTTACTTTATACTTTTCCTTCCTATGAACCACTTTAAATATACTGTGCTGTCAGAAAGAAAAAATAGATCAAGGGGAGGAGAATAGAGTTTCAGAATCTGTAGGTTTTGTTTTTAAAAATAAATACAGTGGAAATGAAATGTGTTCTTCAGTAGAGAGTGGGGTGGCTTAAGTATTTTAAAGTTTAGACATTTCTTGGTTTGTTGCCAGATTAAGTCAGGTATAATGTGACAGAAATTGAAGATATACTTTGGGATGCCTTGTATGGAACAAATTAGTGCTGTCAACTTTGTTTTTACTATTGAATTGCTTTCATTCAAGAGCCATGATCATGACAAGAACTCTTGTTCATCAGAATGTTTGAAAGAGCCACTGTCAAATGTGAATTCGGTATGAACTGTTTCCCCTCTTTAAGAAGCCTCTTGGCCACATTTGGTCAAGACAAATTAATGGGTCATTGTAAACGGATGTCTACATAAATTCTTCTTGTGGGTGAAGAAAAAGCATAAATCTCCTAAGCTCCCATACTGGCACCTCAGCTAACCACTCAAACCATTTGATATTAAAAAAAACGCTTCTGTGTTTATGAAAATCAAATATCTTGTCTTTGAAAAGCTACCACTCCAGAGAAGAGTGTAACAGCCAACATGGTTTCAAAAAAGGCAAATCATTCCTGACTACCTTGGTGGCCTTACAACAGAGTGATGTCTTTGGTGAAGAGAAATGGTGGTCAACTACCTTACTTCTGTAAAGCTTTTGATACATTTTCACACAACATCCTTGTCTATAAATTGGAGGGAGATGGAGTTGATGGATGGACTGTTTAGTTTATTGGGAATTAGCTGGATGGCCACATCCAAACAGTCAATGTCTTAAGGTCCAGGTGAAGACCTGTGATAAAGGATGTCACTCAGAGGTCTGTAATGGGAATCTGTATAGTTTAATATCTTTATTACTGACATAGATAGTGGAATTGAGTGCACCCTCAGCAAGTTTGCAGATGACATCAAATTGAGGGATGAAAATGACACTTCAGAAGGAAGGGATGCCTTTGAGAAGTGTCCCCTGTGAACCTCAGGAAATTCAACAAGGCCAAGAGAAAGGTCCTGCACCTGAATCAGAGCAATCCAATCACAAATACAAGCTGTGTGGAAAATGGATTGAAAGCTTAGGCCTCTAAGGAGAAGGACTTGGGGATAAAAAAGGTGGATGAAAAGCTGAACATGGCACAGCCTAAGACTGTTTCTTTGCACTCTATCACTCATCACCTGAGAAATTAACATCCATCTTACTGCAACCTTGCTTTAGGTAGTTGTCAAGAGCAATGAGGTCTCTCCTCAGCATCTTCCAGATAAAATAAAGTCAACTGCCTCAACTGCTCTTCAAAACACTTATTTTCTAGTCCTTTTACCAGCTTTGCTGTCCTTCTCTGAATACATTCCAGCAACTCAATATCCTTGTAGTGAGAGGCCCCAAACTGAACACATTTGAGGTGTGATCTCAGTGCTGCATACAAGGGGACAATCACTTCCTTTGTCCTGCGAGCCAAACTATGTCTGATGCTGGCCAGGATGCTGTCACATAGTCTCATATCTTTTCAATCTATCACAGAGTTACAGTCTTGCTTATTTTAACATACATAATATTTTAACATGTATTCTGTACCTGTGTTTCTTTGCATGTTAACTTTGAATGCAGCCAACAGTCTTGTCCAAAATCTAGAGAAGAGACTAGCTACCAAATTAATCCTCAGCTAATGCATGACAGTTGTTTTATCATCTTGCATGCTCATGTTACAGCTAGTCCAGGTGCATAGTATTGAGAATCCAAACACATAGGCAACAGACGAGCATTTGGTGTTACAGTACTGTGACTTAGCCTAAGCATTTCTGAGACTAAAACTGGTCTAATCTAATCTTGCCTTTCCCACTCTGAAGGATTAGGTTGCATAGGATTTGACTAATTTACTTGCCTCTGTATTTGTCCTTCTATCAAAGCTGTGTTTTAAGAGGTAACAAGCATGACCTTGGTGATGCACATATATAACATGTAAGTTCATCAGTGGAAAAAAATTGATCTGAAGAGCTTCATTTTTTTTTTCCTACATCACCTCCTTATTGCACAGTTTTGAAGCTGAGTTTTGTTTCATATGGAATCTGGTTCAAACAGAAAGAAAATCATTATTATCCAGCAGCATTATATTTATTATCTATATGTGTACATCTGTTGTTTGTGTTTGACATCAAATAATTCACAGTTCAGAATTAAAAACCTCAACCAGTTGTGAGGTTTTTTTTGTTTTCCTACAATCTTTTTTATTTATTTAATTATTTCTCTGTAAGCAGCAGAAGTAGTTATAGGAAACAAGAAATATTTTTTTTACATTGTACATTTTATTTGGTGAAATTCAGATCACAGAAAATTTTGCCAGCATTTTCAGTGAGGCCAAGACTTTTTATTCTTAGTGAAATGCAAATTATTTTTGCTCTAAGGCCAGTGTATTGAAGGCAAAAATCATACAGAAAAGAAACTCAATGTTGGCTAAATTATTCAGTTCCTTCTTTACTTCGGCAGAGATTTTTCATATTGTAATTCTTTCATAGAGACAAAAACCTTGTTCTTGTAAGTGTTCGTGGTTGCGATCTCGAACCTGAGGGACAGTCCCTCATAATCAGTAACAGTGAATACCAGGTCTTATTCAGGATTACTCCGGAAAGTAAGAGGAAGTTATTTTGAGAAAACTCAAAATAGTGCTGGATTCTGGATTTACTTAGTGCACATGATACATAAGTAAGTAGATTTGGTGTACTAAGGAGCTTGGGCACATAGCAAATTCTTCTCTTGCACTGGAATCTTTAATGGCTGGAGAACTTGAGGCCATCTGGTCATCCTTCCACTGCCAGGGCAGTGATAGTGCTTCTCCACACAGCTGCCTATCATATTTAAGTTTGTGCAACTTCATTTGTCCTTGAGACCTTCCACATTCTGTCCAGCTGAGCTGAAATTAGTCTGAGTTCAAAAAACACACATAAATGTAGACAGGCACACATATGCAGAAAAGATTAACGTGATCACGTAAGCCCTCTGAAGCTGGAAACCAAGGTAACAAAAAAGGACAATATAAAAAGAGAAAAGATTATAGAGATTTTCCTTATTTTATACTATTTGGAGAGGGAAAAAGACAAATCATATGTTATCAGTTTGGATCAACACTATTTTACCATGCTTTTATGCACAACTTTCTGTGCCTGTCCTGGGCAGGACTGAACACTTAATACAAAAGCATCTCCCACACTCTGATTTGTACTGTGACTGTACCTCGCTTGACAAAGGCTTATGTGGATTTTCTTTTTTAAATGAAATTTCTCTCTCAAGAGCACGTTCCCTAGTATGCGTACAGGTTTCTGGATTTTGTCCTCAAGGCCTCATATTAATAATATTGTCTACTTTAATTTTAATCTTTATTTGTAAAGATGCCACACAAGAATATTTCAGGAACTGCCCTGAAAATTAGTCAGAATAATACTTCTCTTGGGGAACATTAAAGAGGAGAACACACATATCCTGTTCTGTGTGGTTTAACGTTCTAAGACCTGGAAAATCATCAAAAGTCTTTTCCACTCTCTTTAACACTATGGGTGCTTCCTGGGATGTTTGTGAACTTTGAAAGAGGAAGTTGTTAGCATTGCCCCAAATAGTCTTCCTCATACTTGACAAATTATTCAGTTTATTACTATAGTGTCACTAGTGGTTACATGTTCAATTTCTTCCATCGTCTTACAGCTAAAGTTACAGAAGGCAAGAAATATAATGCTGCTTAAACACATGAACTCATGCTGTTTTCAGGGTTGTTTTCTCTGAACATTATAAATTAGTCTGCTTTTTTTTGCTTTAGTTATGATTAGCTCAGGAAAAAAAAATAATCAAACAGTTTAAACTTTATTCATAAAACCTAAAATCCTGTAATCTCCTGATATCCAATTTAAGATAGCATTCTGCTGTAGGTACAAGAAGGAGCTCCAGGGGTCAGATGTGATAGCAGCTGTGACTGAAACCAATAAAAAAGGCTTTATTCACTGATAAGTCACTTCCCTTCAAAATAAAAGTATCCAAATTCTTGATCTTTGGAGCAAGGAATGGATTTCGTAGATGAGAGATTAATAAATGTTAATAAGTGTTATGCTGCTAACAGTTTTACGTCTCAGTATTTTTGCTACAAGTTTATTCAGAACTGCTTGTAGATAACTTCTCAGAACTTTGCAATTCAGTGATAATTATTATGGTGTAGGACGCAGCGAATAAACAGATGTGACATTGTAATTTATCACTTGTCCAATGATTTCCATCTGTTTTTAACCATTTCATACTACCTGACTAAAACTCAAGATAATCCATATTACTCTATCCATTCCTGTGAAGAGTGAGTGAAGAGATTAAGCTTTACCTTTTTTCCCAGATTTCTCCCCAACTTGATAATGAGCAGATAAATACGTAGGCCTTGACAGAAACTTGCAGCTGATTTCAAAGCATTTTCATTTATTATCTGTTTTTTTGTTTGTTTATTTTTCTTTGTTGCATATATTGCAGCCTTCCCTGTTGCACTGGAATTTGTGTAGTCATTGCAACAGACAAGCCTCTAGTAACCCACACTGCAGAAGAGGTAAGTGAGCTGTACTGTGGCATACGAGGAGAAAAACCATGAAGAAGTGGGCAGCATTTTGGGCACTAGGAGATGAGTTCAGATTGCTTCAATGACCATCTTATGTTACTGTTAGGGTAATTTTAACTATTAAAAGATAATTTTGCTTAAGTTAGATGAAGCAGAATGTTCCCTTTTATAGAACTTTTCTTTTTCTATGACATGCTAATACCACATGAAAAGCATTTTTACTGAGAAGTTGATATATATGGTACCTATACTAGTGCATTCATGTATGCTCAGGATGTTTTTGTTCTTATGTGAGAGCCACACTGCCATCCTCTTTTATTCAATGCACTGCTGTTAGCATTTATCCAGGGACTGTTCCAGGCCCTCTCAAATATTTCAGTCCTAATCAGAGATAAGAAACAACATAAACAACATATGTGTATGACCAAGCAATATCACAGCCTAGTTGAGCTCTCATGAAGTTATCAAATGAACAAAAATTAGCTGAGGTACAGAAACCTCAATGAAAGGTGTTTTAAGTTATTCTACTTGAAAAAGAAAAAAGACTGTTTTGCATTGGGAAGTCTCTCACACACAAGAAAAAGGAGATGAAGGGAAGCAAGGAGAAATAACACATCTCTGCTTAACTGATCAGTGATAAAATTGAGTGATGACAGTGACATGACCTATAGCTCTTCGATAATGAAAACATCCTTCATATGCAGTGTGTGTCTGTGCCAGGCTGGGCTGAAGTCAAATATTGCCTCAGAATGCTTTTAGTGTCCTGGCCCTTGCACAGAATAGAGACGCTGAGCAATGTGCAGAACATTAAGTTTTTGAACTGGCTCAAATTTAGGTAGGAAGCACCAGATGATAAAACACCAAGGAGAAGTGCTGAAGTGCTGATTATTTTCTTTGGAAATTCTCACTTAATTTGCTTTGCTCACACTTAGTCTAGAAGAAATGCACATCCAGTGCACTGCAGTGCATACCTATGCAAGAAACTATTGGTGTTGAAAAAGGTTTTACTGTATCAGAGCTGCTGGTAGCTCTTTCCTGTCCAAAGGGTGCCCACATCATGTTATGTCTGATGATTATATCAGTGTGAAAAGTCTAATTTGGAATCATTAGACATCTGGGTGAAGCAGGGTTATTTAATTTTTGAGAGAGTTACTCAAATCCTGTTCAAAATTGAGGAAGGTCCCAGAAAGTTGCTTATGATTCTTCCCCTTATTCCTCTAGTGAGTATTGAAGATGAGGGCACCATTTCTACAGTAGTTAGTGTGTAGGAGAAGACAGAAAATCACACTAATCAGCTTAATGCAGTGTCACCATGAGAATTTTTACTTACAGTTAAATAAATATTAGGCTAATTTTCACGTTTCATGCTTTTGCTTAATTGCCTGTATGAAACTTTCACAGTCCTCATGATGTTTCACAAAATAACCCCCTGGGCTACATGTTGGTGGAAATATAGCATTCTTAAGAATGTTCCCAGGCACTGAAGCTAATCAAGAGGAAGTTGCTCAGATCTTCCAGACCGTCTTAGGTACAGAGTGGCTTTGTGCAAATTCCCTGCTGTCAGGGGGCCTAGAACAGGTCTATGAGCAGTTAGAACTTCTACAAGGAGATCCAACTTGGAACAGGCTTTCTGCTGGGAATACTGTAACAAGTTTGTCAACAGTGATTATCACATTCCGGCCCAGTCTGAGAGCATATAGATGGGAAGCTGGAATACATCAGAAGTAGCAAGCTGCCTTCTGCTGGGTTCGCTACATTTGGCATTGCCTATGAGGTGCCCACACATACCTGACTCTGAGAGTCATATATGAACGTGAGCAGATAAGTCTGATTCTTAAATTAGGAATGTTCAATTTCATTAGCAGTAAATATTCAGAGATTAAACAGTGCAGATGTTGCTGTTGTATTCATCCACTGATGCAGTCTGAATCCAAGTTTGGGGAGAATCAAATTACTTAATCTTGATGTTAAAATTAAAACAAGCGTCACCATTAAATAATAGGTGAAGAAACACATTAAATGACAGACCACAGAAAACCTAAGGTCCTTCAGGGTTGTCTACAGTAAGTACAGTTTGCTCTACAGCACTAAAAAAACACAGCTGTTAAAATGAATCAACTCTTGCGTTCTTTCTTTTGCCCATTGCACAGTAACCAGTCTCCTATTTCTATACTTAACTTATGACTTCTGTGGCATATTACAGCTTTTCTGCATTTATACAACCATTGCCATATATGTTTGTAGAGACATTAATTATATTTTTATTTCATTTTAGTAATGTCATTATTTTTTTTTAAACCCTTGTGTGAATACCTTACACTGGCTTTTATCTCAGCCATGGATTTATTTATTATATACCTTTATAATGTGTAAGAATATAACACAGTGCATGATGGTTTTAGATATTAATAGTCAGAGATGTCTATAAATAAAAAGCTTTTGCAAGTAATGTTGACTACCATTGTTTATCCTGCCAAATGATAGGCCACAATATGATGAACACTATTTACAGCACAATAAGATCAAGAGAGAGGGTATTATTAATTCCTCAGCTAACTGCTGTTCAGATTTTTATCCAACCCTTGATCTTTCTCCCTAAATTTTGATGTAGGCTACTAATATAAAAAGGATTTTGACCTTTTCCTACATTAAAGAGTACTCAGATTATTTTGTCATGGCTAACTTAAACTACTAATGCATGCCAATTCAAACACAGCAGCTCCCTGATGAAACTTTCATAAGCAGTTTCTTCCCCTCTGTCAACGTTATATTACAAACATTTGACTCCTCTCTTGCAAAATCAGCCATAAAACTTTTCAGAATCTCAGGTATTAATCAGAAGTTATTGTACTAGATATTAGTAAGGTATTAAAAGAAAACATATTTAGTTAACTGAGGTTCTGTACTATACAACTTTTCAAACAAGACTCTGAAAAGCAGAGAAAAGTGTTTCAGCACTTGTTCCTGTCTAAAGAAGGAAGATATGGAATAAGTTTATTTAGCTTAATCTGTACCATTAATAGCAAGAAGTCATTGCAGATAAGTGATAGAAAGCATTAGTCTTAACTTTTGTGCAGTTAGATACGAATAAGGAACTTGTGTCTAGAAGGAAAAGGATTGATACTTAGTCATTCTATCTTAAGGAAGAACGATGTATTAATCACAGAATCACACAGAATCACAGAATTGCCAGGGTTGGAAGGGACCTCAAGGATCATGAATCTCCAACCCCCCTGCCACATGCAGGGCCACCAACCATCCCACCTAATGCTAGACCAGGCTGCCCAGGGCCCCATCCAATCTGGCCCTGAACACCTCCAGGGATGGGGCATCCACAACCTCTCTGGGCAGCCTGTTCCAGTACCTCACCACTCTCTCTGTAAAGAATTTCCCCCTGACGTCCAACCTAAATCTCCCTTCCCTCAGCTTAAAACCATTTCCCCTTTTCCTGCTGTCACTCACCCTTTCAAAGAGTTGATTCCCCTCCTGTTTGTAGGCTCCCTTTAGGTACTGAAAGGCTGCAATGAGGTCACCCCGCAGCCTTCTTTTCTCCAGGCTGAACAAGCCCAGCTCTTTCAGCCTGTCCTCATAGTGAAGACCGAGGCAAAGAACTCATTCAGTACCTCAGCCTTCTCTCCATGATCAACTTGTTATCTGCCAGTATCTAGGTGGCCTGCTCCTTCCTGGTTGGTCAGCCCCTAACCTGTACAGTTTGTTGCATGTTCTTATTCCTCCCCAGCTGTGGGACTCTACACTTGTTTTGCTCAACCTCATCAAGTTTCTCTCCACCCAACTTTCCTTTTCGGTCTCTCTAGATCTTGCTGAATGGCAGCTCAGTCTTCTAATCTTTAAATTAATATTTTCTAAAGCACCATTCTGTGAGTGTTAATTTGGGTATGTATGATTCCTTTCTTAGCAACCTTTTGAAAAATTATTAAAAACACACAAAAGCAAGAATGAAAGGCTAGAGATAGGAAAATGTGTTATTTCATCCTAGTTTAAAAAATATAACTCTTCTGGTTACCTTGGAGGTCTCATAGTAAGGACCAATATCAGTGCTTATGTTGATGAAAATGCTACTTTTGACTTCTATCTTTAGCAAGTCATTTTCTTACAAATACATTTCTTACAAATACATTTCAGAGACATACGTGTCAAGAAAAGAGCAAAATCCATGCAAAATTTCAAAATCTCTAATTGAGAATTATATAAAGATATATATATAGAGAGAGAGAGAGATAAAGAGCCCAGAAAGGCTAAAGATCCTTAGATTCAGTCTTGATTCATCTACATTGATCTTGGCTGTCTGTTGATGAAAGCCAGCAAGTTGTGCAGGTAAGATTTTCTGTGTTGCTTGGTAAAATTTTTCTCTTGGAGCTCTTTGCTTTCCCTTGTGGCAAAGGGAAAGCAAAGAGAAACACAGTAACATTGGGAGCTCCTCAGAGCTAAAATTGAATTTGTGTCAAGATTCTATCACTTCCTACCTCTATTTAGACCTGAAGTATTGATACAACAGCCTACCTTGTAGAATTCCGAACTCCCATTTCTTGATGAAATAAATCATGATGTATAATAACAAATAAAATAGTAATAAGAAAGGAGTCAACAACCCAGAGTTCACAAAAGGGTAGTAAGAGTTCTCTGTAATACAGAAAACAAGAAAAAATGCAAGTTTAACTTGAATTTTTGAGCAAAAATTTGAAACAAACATAGGTTAATGTAATATGTAGACCAAAGGAGCAAGTGGAGTAAATCATCTTAATCACTATGTTCTCAGTTGAGCTGTAGCAACGTGATGCTATATTTTGATCCTGCTTACTGTGACAGCTCTGCTACACATGCTAGCTATCCATATATATTGCTGTTGAATACATTCAAGAACTACACTTTGGATTTCTTAGTGATTTACATCCTCTTTGTATGTGTAGAAAGACTGAAAGGCAGTTTATTATTATTTGTCTATATCATATGGGAGGTTCTGTCACAGTGAGACTGGTCTGAAGGAAATCCTGCTAGTTTTCTCCAAATGATGCTTGTCTAAGGTTAACAAACTCTGTCTGTAAAGCATCTCAATGGAAGCAGTCTTCTAATTCAGTGCAGTGAAAAATTAGCTAAGCCTTATGCATTTTTCTGAGGGCTTGCTAGGCACTGGGTTTTTAGAGACTTTTTTACAAGGGAAATTCAAGTTCTACATTTTATACATTGTAGATACTAATTAAATATTACTGTTGCTTGATGAGCTCCAACTTCTGTACCATGAGAATTCTTTTCATTATGTGTCAAAACATAATCCATTAATCTTCCTAGCACAAATGTATTCATTAGTTAAAAAAAAAAAAACCAAAAACATAGGAAATCTGAGTAACACAGACTCTCTTTCATCTTAAACTAAGTAGGTGTTGTCTAAAAATTTTAAAATACCTCAATTGACTTGTCACTGTCACTGCTGCATTTTGACAGAGGATATTGACTATTGTTATTGAAGCGGAAATAGGTGAACAAGGGTGCCATGCTTCTGCTTTCCTTCCTGTCAATCATTTCATAGTAAATAGAAGGATCAAATGAGAGATCATTTGATGACAACCAGCTGAGCAACAAGCAATAAACCCTTGAGAAAGTCATAACAAAGAACTCCATATTTTTAAATAGTTATTCCAGCATCAAGGGTAAATCAATGTTAATACAAATCCTGGCACTTAACAGCGGATAGCATGACATCATTTTTTACGGTTAGGCTCTCTAACAAAAACTCATCAAATCATGGCAATCTGCCTAGGTTTAATGTTCAGATAATTCAGTATATCTGTACCAGCTCACCTTCTCAAACAATTCAGGTCCCACTGCGAGGAGAAATGAAATAAAACTTTTCCTAACCTGTAGTTTCTGTTATTGTGAAAGAAAAAAACCTGCTTTGACATTTCTAAGGCTTATTGATTCAGATTTTCTGAATTAGGTTTTACTTTCAGTAACCTAATGACTCACATACACAGATAATTTGCTAGGAAACTCTGCAAACTTGGAAAAGTCTCCTTCTAATTATTTTATTTTTTAGCAGGTTATTCATAGCAACTTTGGCATACTTCTGCCAGGATCTTTGAGTATTAAAAACATGCCATGTTTTGGAGAATATTGTTAATATTCACTGATATAATTTGACATATCAAAGGGTACTGTAAAGTTTGCTTCATGTCAAGAGCGTATTTTCTTCTAGCACAGTGCTTCTGAAATGATGCACTAGATAAGCACACAGGAGAGCTTTCTAACAGAAAACAAAACAAAACAAAAACTAGAAAAGATTT
This sequence comes from Phasianus colchicus, assembly GCF_987193195.1. Lineage (NCBI taxonomy): Eukaryota > Metazoa > Chordata > Aves > Galliformes > Phasianidae > Phasianus > Phasianus colchicus. Next base: position 40,579,378 of record NC_143439.1, read on the forward strand.
GACCTAAAAAAGAAACACCTGCCATGCTGAGATCTGTCTTGCCCTTAGTGAGGAGTGCAGAGCACTTTGGAAGAATTGGAGTTTTTCTTCCTCCTTGGCTTTCAGGTGTGCAAGGAAGCAATGCTTCTTGAAGCCGTCAGACCTGCAGAGAGCCCTACTGCACCAGGGCCCTGCAGCCTATGTGCAGGGTAAGCAAGGAGAGTGCAAGATTCAGAGCTTCAGCTCTGTTCCCTGCATCCCTTGGTATAGCATGCAGCAACCTGCCTGGCTGTGCAGGCAAATGGGAATGGAGATTAATGTGTCCTGACAAAGGAGCAATGTTTTGGCAGTGTGCAGCCTGTAGGCTCCCAGATGCTCAGAAACCACTTCCTGTACCCTTGCTGACAGTCTCTGCTACTCCATAGCTCTGTACTGACTTGTACCTGCAGAAGACCATCTAAAACTGTAGAGATGCTCACTCCCAAATAGATGCACTTGCTAACTGGCTTAGCAATAAATCTTTTTTACAATAAGGATGAAGGTAAGACATGCAGTCCATTCTTCTTTTTTGTCTTTTTTTTGTCTTTGCAAGTATTTGTTTATTTGTTTACAAAAAGCATCCATCTAAGAATACATGTTTGATTGCTAATTAGAAGTAGCTAGTATTTTACAAACTGCTTCATATTTAGTTGTAAAAGGCAGCAGTCTAACAACATTTTGACAATGAAATATCACTGGTTAGTGAACAGTGAATTTTTAGCATACACTGGATATGAGTTGCTGTGAAAAACAGACTATGGTTTCCATGCCATCTCATCTGAATGGACAGAGGACTAGAAGGAGTTGCATTTTTATCTCATCCCTCTGGTGAGGAATGTAGTGGTGCCAGTGAATGCCATGCAGGTGCAACAACAGCCAGAGAGGGCTTATTTAAAAACTCCGATCAGTATTAACAGAAAATGTATACTTTATTCATTCAGCCCTAGCAATTATCCAGTTCTGCACAGAAGGCAGAGCCTTGAAAGTAGGTTTTGGCAGGTATGTAAATCCTCTTAGCCTTTTTCCATTTTTATCTCTGTTTATTGCTTGCTATAGGACCCAAAATAATGTTTCTCTACTGGTTTGCCATGCAGGCAAGGAAATACTGAGCAGCTTTGAGCTCCACAGCATGTGGCTACACACAGGGCAATTGGATTGCATGTCATACCCTACAATTGGCTGCTCTGATTTTTTTAGAAGTTTGGCAACAATGTGCCTGATTCTGAACCATTACATTCTGTGAGATATTAGCTACTGATTTCCATTCCAGAATGCTCAGAAAAATTAAAATTTTCTAATTGTCACCAAGATTTATTTTGTTTGATACTCATAGTATCGGATTTACTTGTCCTGTAACTCTGATCATATTTAGAAAATATGTCTGGGTACTACAGTAAATAATCCCAGAGCAGAAGTACACTTACCTTTGTATTACGGAAAGCTACAAGATAACTTCAGGCTACTCTGCCCAGAGAGGTTATGGAATCTCCTTCTCTGGAGATATTCAAGGCCTGCATGGACACCTACTTGTGCAATCTGGTGTGGGAAACCTGCTTTGGCAAGGGAGTTGGACTCTATGACCTCTGGAGGTCCCTTCTATCTCCTACGATTCTGTGATTCTGTGATACTCTATGTAGCTTACAGGCTTTCATTTATCCCTTTGCCTATGGAATCCTTCTTAGACTTCAGTAACAGGATCAGGGCTTTACTAATGTGTTGTCATTAAAGAACACAGTAAACTTTACCAATATGATGAAAGTCTTTAAACATATTTCTAAGTAATGTCTCTTTAGAGATATGAAATCTTCAAAAAAATCTTAAGTGTTTTCTTTCTTTTTCCTGTAACTCGCTGTGGGTTATCAACACAGAGAGTAATTAAACATCTTGCAGATTTTTGCAAGCTTAAAAAAATAATAATAATAATTTAGGCCACTGCAAAGATTTTCATTTTAATTTCAAACTTTTCCCTTCATATTTTTAAGCTTAAGAAAAATGTTGCTCGTAGAACTTTGAGAAAAATGTTCATCTAATTATTAGTTTCCCATTATTTTTATCTTGAAAATACAAAGCTGTGATGCTTTACCAGTTTAAAATTCTGTCTCCAGACCGAAACATGCGTCATGAAACATTAAATGCATTGAGATCAGCAAATTCCCCAGTTCTTATGAACTGACAAAACTTTCAATAGCTCTTAAAGTCTTGTACTGTTCCTGGTATTCACAGAATTCTGCTGGTATGACTTCTGAGCTGTTGTCATTAAAATAAGATTCCTGTTTCAATGAAAGCATGGTGTCAGGACCATTGCTGCTTCACAGGTCCTTTACATACTATGCCCCTTTTCAAAATCATACTGTAGTATTTTAGGGAGCCTAAAGGCCCATCCTTACTTTGGCAATACATCCTCATTGGGGCAGAGTAGCAATACAAATGTGAAAGAGCTACAGTTTAACAGCTAGAATCAGTAATAAAAAATAAAGCATTTCTTAGATGTGTTGTATTGTATGCTTTTCTGTGACTAAACGATATTGACTGTTGTTCTTACTGGAGAGGAAATAAGTATGTGCTTGGAGCTACTCAGACAACGATTCATCATTTCCTCATGTGACAGAAAGAATCCCTGTGCCAGAATACAAAATCCGATGGCAGCTACAGTAGCAGAAAATCAGAAGTCTGTATAAGAAAACTCACAGGTTAATCACAGCCCAGTTTCCAGGGATCGTTCACTTCTTCAGAAGCATTGCTTTAGGACATAATTCAGTTCTCAGAGGACCACAGTTTGCAACTTAATTCAAACATTTCATAGAAAATGAAGGTTTGAAAAATATGCATTTTATTCCTTATTTCTTTCTAGTGAAGCTTCTGTGTGCTACTGTAGTGAATAATGGCAATATTCGTTCTTAAAATCTGATGCTGGTTCAGTCATTATGCCAAAATAAGATGAGAAATCCTGCTGTGAAAGGTGATGAGACACCATTAATAAACATCATTTTTTATAATGTAATGGTGAATTTTGCTGCTTGGTAAACCCACTATTAATATCTGTGAAGGTAAACGATTATTGCTTTGCTACTTTAATTTATGGAAATTTGAGTTGGTTCATAACCACTTACTTAAATTCTATTGCTAGTATAAAACAATAGATTTAAAGCTGTGTCATAGCATTTTCTGCCCTAATTGGAGTCAATTGGCAACATTTTAAGCAATAAAGAAAATAGGTACAGACACTAGCCTTCAATCTCAAGGGTGTCTAGAATTGTAAAGTTTACACAGTACACTCAGAAAACCAAAACTGACTCTTTGGGTACAAAACATGCTATCCCAGTTTCTGGCGATACTCAGATTTATGTCCTGTTGGCAGCTTGTGGAATATGCTCACTCTTAGTTTAGCAGTGTCTACACTTATCGCCGAATAGTAACAAGTACAGCTCTTGGACAGGTGTTTTCTACCTTGACTAGAAAATGTAGTTATCCGGCTCAGAGCCAGTCTTATGAAGTGGCAAGATCTAGATAGAAGATTCTTATATCTAGGACCAATGTTATGGAGTGTGCTTTCTGTCATAGTGGCTAAACCTCCCTTCAATTTTTCCTAGCCTTCCATTATTTGAAGCTTCAAATTAGAAATGCCGTTTCTAAAAGATTGTGCCCAAATTATAACAATCAAGGGAACACTGAACTATTTCATTTTGAACTGAACTTTAAAACACTGCAAGGTGCTTATCATTGCATGTTTTCATATATTATTAAAAGATATTGCAATGGATATAGGAAATGTACAATCTAATCTCAATTCAATAAAACCTGGAAAAACAAAAGCTTTATCAAGAAAAATGAAAGCACTGCTTGAAAGCAAAAGCTAATTAAAAAAAAAAATCTTAAAAATGCCCTAGAGAGAGGCAAACGTATGGATAGTAGTCACAGTCTGTTTAATGTTGGCAAGTGTGTCTAACATGACAGCACATTCAAACCAACCTTTGCCTGTACAATCCAGCATCTGGCATGGCTATAATGATTAGGCTTCATAACATTTATTAGAAATGCCTATTTAAAGTAAAAAGGAAACATGGCATTCTGATGTACTGCTATTATTTTGTTTATCAATAGCTCACAAATTCTTTGTTTATTTTGAGTGTTTCGTATTTATGTGTGAGAATACTTAAGCGATACAGTATTAATGTGATTTACTGCTGTAAAGAAACACAGGAAATTTCTTGTTCCTCCTTGCAAAAACAGTTGGCAATAACTGAGAGAGTGTCAATGATTAATACTGATAAAAGTAATAGGGAAAATTTTTTCTAATATTTTCTACTTTCAAATTTTTTACATCCAGTGGTCAAAGAATGACATCTTGCTCCATCATTTACTAGCAAATATACATATTCACCTTTTTGAACTATGTGAAATATATTAGCAGAGTTTCTTATGACTTATTATAACCACAATTTTACATCCAAACATGGAACAACTGAATTAAAACATTTTGCCATCTCTAACCTCAGTCATTGGGTAGCTAGATGTAATAGCATGCCATATTTTCTGTCTGCCAAAATACACCTGCAAGTTATCCGTAACCACCATTGCAATGAATTCATCCATATAGATTTTCCCATTCTTCTTCTGCAGAAGAACCCTTAATTTCAAAAGGAGTTATTGTGGATTTGTCCTGTGGATATGAGTGCTGCTCTGAAAGTGATGCCTCCTGTTTTGTTCTGTTGGCCCATGATATCTGAGGCAGATGGTGGTATGACCCACCAATGTTACACTGCAGTTTTGTTGTTGTGTGACAGACAGCAGCAGAGGGGCAGTCTGACAACATGGTGTCAGACATAGAAGTACATATGAAGCAAAGGTGTGTCATTTGTATGGTAACTGCTGAGTCACGGCCTGTACCACTGATTGAGCACCTGAGGTAAGGACCCAGCCAGCCTTGGGAGCACAGGTGAAGGCAATTCAACTGTGCCACCAGAAGGGGTGGAGCCTGGCTGCACCTCTCTTAGACCTCACTTAAGGGCTGACTGCCACAAGGGAAGAATCTCTGCTTGGAGATTACCCCTTTGCGAAGTCTTCTCAGGGAGCCTACATCTTTGGAAATAGGTATGCACTTTTCATTTGTAACACCTTTCAGTTCATGCTAGTCTCTTTGTTATTGCATCTCCTGTATTGCTATTCTACTACATTGATCTTTCTGATTGTTATAGTCTTTGAATTCCTCTATGTAGAGAAAATGGCACCCATGCACATTCACTGACGCTTGATGAGTGTTTTTGGAGACCAAACAGCGAATGTGAGCATAATGAGGTGGTTGATGCATTTCCATGGTGGTGGTAGAAACATTAGTCACTCTGAGCAGCCTGGTGTTGTGGTTGGTGACCCTGCTGGTGGCAGAGGGGTTGAAACTAAATGATTTTTGAGGTCTTTTCAACCCAGGCCATTCTCCAATTCACTAGTTCAGATGTTTGAGTGCAACATGCAGACTGTTGTTCATTGATGGTAAAAATACATAGGTAATGATGATAGCTATGTTGAAAAACAGTGTTTTATAGCTGAGAACTTGCTCTATCAACTAGTATTACTGTACTTTTTGTATCTGTTCTGGTTTCCATGGAAATAAATAGGAGGCATTACATTCAGAGCAACCTATGTATAATATACTCAGCTATTCAATTACTCTTCATATCAGTGTAAAATGGCAAATCCAGGTTTTTGTTCCCTGTGAAACTGTTAAGGTCATCAAGTGCATTAATTAGCTTTAATGACCCTGATGAGCCTCACCTGCATCCCCACATCCCCAGGCCACCTGGGCTCTACTAGTAGCCTGGGGCTGCTCCCAGCTTGGCATAATGAGTCCTGCCTCAAGCTGGCCCCACCTGTGGTTTGACTCCCCATCTTGACCTTCATTTGACTCCTGTACTGTATTATGATCTGGATGGCTGATTGGACCTGGCCACCGAACTCTAGGGTTGTATTGATTGCCTTGCTTGGATGCTGTGGGATGTGCTTTGGCTGTAGAGGTCTTTTCACAGTCATCTGTGAGGTGCTCTCTGCTCCAGCCTGTCCTCTTGTCAAGGGGCAGGCTTGCTTTAGTGGCTCATGCCGCGTTTATTTGAGATCCCTCCCCTAGGAGGGAAGGTCAGACTAGCAGTGGGTTTAAGTGTGCCTTCAGGAATGCTCAAGAGGTAACTTTATGGTTTTTTTTCCTTTCTCAAAAATGCTTTGATAACTAAGCTGGTAGCTTCACTATCTGTTAAGTGAGGTGGTAGATTACTATGCATTTTCAAGGCATACAAAGAAGTAAGTGCAAGCTTCAGGACGTATGAATATTAGGAGACAATTTGTTCCTCATTTTATATCTGACTGTAAACCCAGACTTCAGCTGTTTGCTTGTGGGAGAATGTGTTTTTTTTTTCCATGGAGTATGTATACCTGCTCACATTTCTAAGGTTGAGTGGATGAATATATGCGTATCTATTCATATGTCCTTGTACTGTTTACACATAACAAAATTTGTCCTTAAAATCTCCCTAGAAAATCAATGTATTTATCATTGCTTAAGATCATTTTACTAGTGATCTTCTGCAGAAGTCGCATGTTACAGTTCTTTTTAATATTGATACTGGCAAACATGCATGTGAATATTTGTTATTTTTTATAATTAAGTATCAGTATATCTGTTATTAGTATTTGCTGCTACATAGACAGTATTCTTATGATATGTATGAGCTGAAAGCATTGCATCCATGTAGCCTGGTTGGTGATGGAAGTTAAAAACAAATGTAGAAGTTATTTCAGATCTGTTGAACTTCATTGCCTTCATAGCTGTGATAGAGTGCGTTACCTATTTGCAGTGATAAGCAAAAGATTTATCTGTCCAGACCATCAAAGTCTCCTAGTAAGGCAATAAAACTTTATCCTTACTTTAATTTCTTGAGTTTTCCTTTTGTTGATATGGTTAAAATACAGTACAGCAAAATGAAATGCTTTGACTTCAGAGTTTAATATGCTGCTGGAAAAGGAGTTGAAAAAATTAAAATTGCTAGGGAGAGTTTAACTGTTGTCAGAGATTCTGGAATTTCACCTATAGAATTGAAGTTGGAACAATCATATACTTTTCAAGCTAAGACTGATTTCAAATCCTATTTTTAATCTGTAATTCATGTATTTGAGGAAGTAGTTCATCTATGAAAGTACTGTTGTAGGATAATGGCACTATCTACGTTATATGCATACACGTATTGCTAAGCAATGATAAGCACAGACATTGACACCAATTGTATCAGGGATCCTGCTGTCAGCCATTTTGCCATATCTGCAATGAAGGGGCATGAGTGCTGCTGCAGTGGTTGCAGGTTGCAGTGATCAGTGGAGATCAAGTAATGAGTTCTAAAAGTAGCCTTACCCTTTTGTGTAAGCATTCTTTGAAAAGAAATTCTCTATATCTTTCTCATTTTAATGACAGAAGGTGAAAATCGCTCACAAATACTACCTTCTTGAGTTTAATTAGTTAAATTTACATTTGAATGTCAGGTTTAGAAGCTCGGTACCCTCACTGCTAGCAATTGAAGCCAGGTGCTTGAAGCTAGTCCCAAACTAACCTTTGTTCTTTGTAGTAGTCATATTGAAGGGGAGAAGGTGATTATGCTGCAGGATGTCAAAGGAAATTGCAGTGACCCGTGCTCTTTATTCTCGAGCAATATGGTAACTTGTAATTCATAAAAACAAGGGAACATTTTTAGTAATTTCAGTAAGTTTATTTCAAGTTTTATGATGCGTCAACACATACTTCTACTGGTGAACATAGCTGTAGTTACTAGGCATGGTACTTTGGTGCTTAAAATCTGCCCAACAAATAGTTTTCAGTTCAGCAATAGTCAAGTCTGTAGTTAACTTTATGCACATCTGTAAATAAACAGCTCCACTCATCTTTTTTTTTTTTTTTGCTTTTTTATTTCTAATACCTTACTTTGCTCTCAGACTGGACAACTGGACTTTGACAGTTGCTTAGTAGCATGAATCATGCTTGTACAAGAATCATGTACCATGATTCTTACTGTACTTTGAAGCACTGATTAGTACTGGAGCTAAAACTTGTTTTTTTCACGGGTATAATTGTTTTCATGAATATCCAAAACCAAGCAACAACAAAACAAAAGCCAAGCAGTCAACAACGAAAAGCCCAGTTGTCTTCTCTCCCTCTTTATTTCCCAGTTCTCTTACAGTGAGTGACAGTTCAGAATGTCAGTGTCCTGCAGTTAATTTACTGTGGCAGCATTTATTAAACAATAGGAAATGTGTGTTGTGAGCCAATGGATAAACTTCGGTGGATCTTATCAGTGGTTAAAATAATCTACTTGGGCAAGCTATCCTCATTTATATTGTGGTTCTTGTAAAATCAAACAGCAGCAAACCATTTCTCTTGGTTTCAGCTAGGACAGAGTTGATTTTTCCTTCATAGGAAGGAAAGTTGTGTCTATGTTTTGGCTATGAAAGCAAAAGTGTTTAGCATAGTGATGTTCTGATTGTTGCTGAGCAGCTCTGTACAGAGTGCGAATTTCAGTTTTTCGCTTTCTCATACTGCTCCCCCAGTGAGAGGGGTGGGGAGGCACAAGGAGCTGGGAGGGGACAGAACCAGGATAGCTGTCCTGAACTGGCCAAAGGGATATTCCATCCTGTATGATAATAACATGTGAATAAAAACTTGATAAATGATGATGAGTTGGCCAGAGAGCAATCACTGCTCAGAGACTGGCTGGGCGGTCTGTGTGTGATGAGAGATTGCCTTCTTCACAAAGTGTTTTATGTATATATTGTTATCATTGCTATTATTATTTTATCTTCCTTTCCTGTCTTAGTAAATGGCTTTTATCTCATATCTTGAAAGTTCTACTCCCCACCCCCTGGGTTGGAGGGACAAGGTAGCAGGAAATAAGCAAATAACTGTTGTATTTAGCTGCCTGGTGAGTTATATCCAACAGCATTTCATGTAAAGACAACCTTACAGAGTTTCATCTGTCTCAATTAATAATTACAACACAAAGTAAGCATCAGGAATAACTAGAAGAAAAACGTCCTTCTCATTTCTTTGCCTGTGTCACTCACGTGACTGCTTTTAACTCATGCTCATTTTGCTAATCTTAGAAGTTTTAGTCCCAAATCTGAGCCAGCAGGTATCAAAAGGTAATACTGGGGCTTCCAGTGTCAGTGTTGACCAGAAACAACTGTTACTACCGATCTAATGATCCAAGAACAGTTTGATTTTTATTCTTAATAATTGAAGTGTCATGTATTGGCTGCCATGGACCACTTGATAGGCAGCACTTGTTTTTATTATTGATAGTTTTCTTTGGTCAATTTCTTGTAAGGAAACAAAGGCAGTATTTTTATTTGAGTATCTTCTGTTTGTAATCTAGGAATGCCTCAGGAAGGTAACCTTGATGTGGATGATATGGATGAAAAGGGAGGTAAGCACTTACGATTTTTTAAAGAATGTGAAATATACCTTGTGTGTTTACAGGATTGTCTTCTTGAAGCTGCATTTACTGTGCTATACAGTTTTTTAGCCTGCTTTTAAGCATAAAAGCAATCCTGTTTATATAGTGAAGGATTTGCATTCTCAGTTGTATTTGCACTTAAATATCCTGATAGATTGAGGCTTTTGCCTTGTCACTAGACTTCATAATTTTTGTTAATCTTTCTAAGGTTAAAATATTAAGATTAAACTATCATTTTTCAACATTTTTGAAGAGTCCCACGATATTTTAAGAGTAGTTCTATGTATCAAGCCTTTTGGTAGTATGTACAGAGATGAGATTTTATAAAGCTAACTATTTGTAGAAGGAAATACAAAATGAAAATCCTTCATTAAAGATGCTTTTGTAGATATGTTACAGGAAAATATGAAAGTGGATAGAGTAATTCCATGTATTGAAATTATAGCTCTCTACTTTCTGCATGGAGTTACAAGCTGTAATGGAACCGAGGCACTTACTAGTACTTTTTCCATGTCATTTATTGCATTTAATGAATCAGGAGGCCAGATACTAGACTGTGCAACTGAAATTTCACAGTCAGAATGTTTGATTATATATGTGAAGTAATTTAGTCATCAAATAGTGCTATTAAATTTAGGATGCCTTTAAAGCACTGTTTCTATTGTTGTTTTCACATTCTATTTTGCTGGCAATAAATCATTTTGAAGCAATTCATTTCTTACATGGTGAGAGATAGACAGCAGATCCTGAACTCAGCAGGTGACACATTAAATTCAGAGATGTGTCAGTCACATTTAAAGCATATGGCTAACTCCTACAGCAGATCACTCCAGTGGAAAAAAACAGTTTCTGTGCAGTTCTCTATCCATGTCAAGCTGAAACAGAATTTTATTTTTCTTCATGTTGAGAATGAACTCCTTATGAATATTCTATGCTTTGTCACCAAGTACCAATAAAACTAACTGATATTCATGTTTAAAATCTGATGTTCATACCAGGAAAGGCCAGTCCAGAACTTTGAATTAAGGCCACTTTGATTATACTATACTTGTACATGATATATCTTAAAGTTGCAAGTAAACAAAAATCAAGATTTCTATTTCTTATTGTGTAATAAGTTGTACTTCAGACATCCCTTGGTATTCACCTTTTGGGATCCACTGGAGTGTAAGGAGGAGACTTTCTCCAAAGCCTTCAGGTTCCAGTCTGATAAAATGCAGAGAGACTTGAACTAGCCGGGATATCTGCTCTGCTGCAGGTTGTAGCACTTGCTTCTGAATGGGACTGGCACCTCCAGCACAAGTCCTCACAGCCAGGTTTGTCTGGTAGGAGTTTGGATAAATCATAAATAAGACCTGGGGGATCTATTTAATGAAGTACAAAATTTAATCAATGACAAACTTGCACTTGAAACATCATAAACATCATTTTGTCAGTTTTAGCAACAATGAAAGTTAGTTACATCTTCATTTTAATGCACTTAAGTAACTGCTCTTGCATGTCAGTGTGCAAGCTTGACTTCAAACTTTCTGTGCAGCTGTAGTTAGGCTGTGGTGTATAGTTGCTCTGGATGTTATATTTGAACTGTCCAAACCAGTTAATGTTAAGTGCTTGTTTTGCACCTTGGTCTGCAAAGAATGATGTGTAATGTCTGTAGCAATTGCGTTTTACCTCTTGTCTCTGTTACTTAATATTAAACTTTAGATTACACTGAACTGTGTAACTCTGCAAATTTTTTCTGAATCCTTTGCATCTATCTTTTCAGTTAATCCCTTTAAAGGGAAACTATATAGTACCAAATCTTACAGGGCTTAATTTTTGGAGCTTTCATGAGTACTGAGCAAGGATTAAAAATTCTGAGAGGCAGTATGTTCTGATGATCAGCTGCCATTTGCCATATATCAGAGCTGTTCAGATTTAATAGATGTCTCGTATCTCTTATTGTTATTATGATTCTAATGGTAATGTAATTTTTCTCTAACAGACTTTCTCCTATGAAATTAGCGTTGAATGTATTTTTTTCCTTTGATACTAATCACTGTATCTATAAATGGAGTGAAAATGGATGAAGATATGACAGATGCAACTTCTTAATTGACATTTATGGTGGACTCTCTAGGTACACTTTCATACCAGAACACCATCAGTATTTCCCTTAAGTAATGTGTTGGCTCTTGTCAAATACTTATTTGAAAGGTCAGTTGTGTTGGTGATAGCTCTCATTCTCTCCTGTTGCTACTGCTTCCTTTTCTGTCACTAGCTGACATTAGAGAGAAAGCAAGTATAGCAGCCAGGAGACCTCCATGTCAGCATTAAAAGATACCCCAAAGACAGTGAGGATGGTACTTGTATTTGTGGTAAGGTGTGACTGACTTAAGGAAAGTAGCATAGCAGTCTTGTGACTGCTTTTGGACAGGTAGACTTTTTAGCATATGACACAATCTCCAGGCTGTTTTCGTGTGTGTAGATCAATCTACAATTACTTTTCCTCTCTATATGATGTCACCTCTCCTTACAATCTCTCCAGTGTGCAATATGTGCTCTTTAGTCAAGTGTCAAGGTTTGCAGTGTGCTCATGCATGTTTCAATATTTCATGTTGAAGCACACTTAATGCTAAATATAAATCAGAAAAACTCTCATCTGAAGTAAATCTATGCATTTGATTTTGTCACACTTAAATAACAAATATTACGTATTCCAGATCTCTGCATGAATTTGTGTCCCATAGCTGTATCCCTTCCTTTTCCCATTCCTTTCTGAAGTGAAACTGTTTGGGATCTGGGGGGCAACTAGGAAGAGAAATTAGAAAATGGAATTATGAGATACACAGGTGGCTCTCATTTTAACTGCTGTGCTTACAATCAAGTTCAATGTGGTACTTCTTTGTGGATGTCATGCCACTCTTAAGGTCAAAATATTCGGTAGCTGTTCGCATTTGGATCAGGAAGATGCCCAACTGACTGCTGGTATTCTAAGAGTGCATAAAATGACATCTTGCCTTTTCTCTTGTAATTATTATTGTGAACTTCTGTGAGGATGAGAAATGAGTTTACTTTTTTAGAAGTGGTTCTCAGAGGACTGAGCCTGTTCTTTAAACTTTGATCATTGCTGGCTACTACTGAAAATCTTTTTCTCATGTGTATCTCTAAACAATGAAGGGATTGCACTGTGAGTGAGGATTCCCATCATTCACCATTAAGATTGCTTATCTGGAGATTTCTGGCTGCATGAGGCTGCGTGCACATGTTTTCTGTTAATTTCTTGCATACTGTTTACTTGTGTGTACCAACTTCCTTTATTCTAGAAATCTGACTTATCAGGGAAGTAGGAATAGTACATAAGATGTAACTTAGAAGTATATGGCATGTAGCTGCTTCATGAATATGCTCAACATCAGTTAAGAAAAAAACCCGAAAAAGTATGAAGCAAGCTCAAACTGTCCACTCTAAATATAAACATATACTTCAGAGTAGCCAGTTCTAGAGAGCTGAAATCAACTTGGAAGCAAATTACCTGAGTGAGTTTGGGAATTTTAATTTAAACAAATGTGAACAATAAAGGGAAGTCCAAGGTAACTTCTAGTAAGTAAAGTCGTAAAGGCTTAACAAGAAAGCAGTGAGTGCTGGTTCACGTATACTGGTTCTGGTGCGGTTCTTTGAGATCTAGCTATTCAGAATTTTGTACAGTAAAATACAATTTATTTGTATTATTTAATTTTATCAATTTTTTTAAGCAATTATAGTTTTACTTACATTTCTGTAAAGTATTTTTTCAGCTCAATGTATATGAAGTTCTGAATAATTGTTTTGTTAAAATATTCATAGAAGTTAATGTCGTCTTGAGACTTGTGTATTTTCTGTTTATCTTGATAATATGTATCAACTATTTTTCCCATTTCACTTAATCTTGAATTTTTCCTGTGAGTCTTACTCCATAGTTCCAAGGACTGCATTGGATCGAAGCAAACACATTTGGTTTAGAAAGTGTTTTTTCATGTTTAGTGAAATACGGACTAAGAGAGAGATCTACCTGGCTTGACTTGATATTTAAATGCTTACTCTTACTCTGCTGTAATCAGTGATCTTTTGCTCTCTAGGTCGATCAGATGCTGTAACTATTACTGTTAATACCTAGTTCTCTTAAGGTACTTCCTGGAATCTTATATGTAATTTTCAATTACTTCTATATCTCTGGATCAGTAAGTATTTCTGAAAAGACCTAGGCAATTTGAAATGCAGTGACTTTAGCCATCTTCAGCACCACTCTAGGTGGAAGATTAGGAATGGATTCTTCCTTACTTGTATAGTAATGATCTCATGCAATTTGAAATGAAAGAAGAGCATCTGAAAACAAGCAAAACTGAAGTGTGCTGTTATGCTTGACCATTTTTCATGCCTGAGATCTTTGTCTCTGAAATAATAAAAGCCAAACTTTAAAGCTCTTTCTGAAAACTAGATCATTATTACTAAAAAAGCAAAATATATGAAATTGAAATTCTTATTGTGTGATAAATGGATGAGAATAATAAAGGATGTGTTCATCTTACATAGGGAAACTGCATTTTGTAAGTCTGTTATTTGCAAGTCAGGAAAATAAGCAGTTTTGTCCAACCATCATTCATGACTGCATTAAATTTCCCTATTTTTTACTAGTAGTGCACAATCTAAGAAAAAACAGATTTGATTGTTTTTACTCTGATTTTTACTTAGTCCAGCCTTCTAATCCATACTTCTCCAATAAGGATGTGGTGTAGGACCATGTCAAAGGTCTTGCAGAAGACCAGGTAGATGATACTAGTTGTCTTTTTTTTGTCCATTGATGCTGTTGCTCCATCATAGAAGGCTGCCAGACTGGTCAGGAATAATTTGTTCATGGTGAGGTCATACTGACGGTCTCAAATCACCTCCTTGTCTCACATCTGCCTCAACATATTCTACTGCTCATACTAGGCACCTCCAACCCACAGGCTGAGCACTGCTCAACTTGCATTATGGCCTGCCTCCTGCCCTGTACCATTGTGACACTGTGATGTTAGGCTGGTTGGTGGCTGTGCCCTGTCTGCACAATTCCCATTCAGCATCAACAGATCATGGGAGCAAAACCAACTGTACTTGGGCTGAAACAAGGGCATGGATATGGTGCAGTGCCAACTCAAATTATGGTAAACAAGTTTATGGATTATGGTCCTGTGAACAGCAAAAATTATGCTACTTTGCTTTCTTTTTTCAGAAAGGAATTTGAGGATTGGTTTGAGGATTGCAAAATTGATGTTTTTTTATTATGCCATTTTCAGTTGACATAAATATATTTCAAATAGACTTGTATGTCAGATATACAAATATTTCAAATGTATGGAGCTGCAATCAGGCATTCAATTCAAATTATAGTTTGGTTATGTCTCTTTACTAGATCTTCGCAAGACCTCTCTTACCACGAAAAAATAATCTCTTGCTTCACAATTATGCCTTATTTATCTCATCACTTTTTGACAGTGCATTCATGAAAAACTTTTTTCAAGGATGAAGTATGTGAAGAATAAAACTAAATCAAAAGTCTGAACACCTTTGGAATTCACTAAGAACTGCAGCCATTTCTTTTGTACCAGACACTGATGTATTAGTTTTGCAGAAACAAGATGAAATATCTCAATAGTATGTTTTTGTTGCCCTCTTTTTAAATGTTATATGCGTTATTTCTGGAGCAGCCTTCATTAATGCCTCCTATTTTATTGTCTAGGCCTGTTATGTCTGAGGCTGCTGGTGGTATGACAGTGGGCATAGAACGTTCCCACCAATACTCCATTACGTGTTATGGCTGTGTGACAGATAGTAGTGGAGTGGTAGTCTGGCAGTGTGGAGTCTGATGTGGAAGTGTATATGGAGCAAAGGTGTGCCTTTGAATTCTTCCATGCCAGGAAACATTGACATTCATTGATGCTTACTGAAAGTTTGTAGTCACCAAACAGTATATGTTAGTGCAGTGAGACAGTGACCTGTACATTTTGGCACTGGTGACAGCAGTGTGGGAGGCAAACCATGCTGTGGATGGCCATGCATAGCTGTAATGATATGAAATGAAAAGCATCTTGATAAACTAATCTGCACAACTGCATATTATTACCAGGAGACTATATAAGAAGCTGAATATTGGCTTCTATGCTTTAGAAATGTTGGAATGTGGTAAAGTGGGGCCCAGGTGGGTCCTACAGATGTTCCTACACAGGAACAGAAGAATTGCATATACAAATTTGTCAATAACTATTGAAAAAGTACAAGTCTGATGGTGATTACTTTCAGAGCAGACTAGTTGTTTGCAGATTATTTTGGGGGGTGGGGAAATGTGTAAAAGCAATGTAAAAGACCAGGGGTCTTTTAACATCACTTTTCTTTGTGTGGTAGACCACGGCTGCAGTTATCCTCACAGGTAGTAGCCTTTTGCTGAAATTCCAGTAATTTATTTAATCCATACATGGATTTAGCTTGGGATCTGTGACTGGTTTGCCCAGGAATATCTGGCCAAAAATGAAGCCATGCTGAACAGAAATTTCTCTACTTCTGAGATTATTTCCATTCTCTCCATACCATGCTTTATTTTTTTCCTCCTCATATCTGGAGAAAATTGCACTAAAGAAAGTCCTGCTTGTGCTTATGTGGCTCTCTTACATCAACACAGCTTTTGAATGAAAGCGTTCTACAAATTGTTTTAATGGGAAAAGATCTTTGAGTTTATGTTCTTCTGAGATGTTTTGTAGTAAATTTGACAGCTTAGCTGATTCTTTACATAATCTAAGGAAAGAAAACAGTCTCCTTTGCATAAGCTTGATGGGAGCACTTAATTCTATGTTTCAACATTTATTGAGGTTTCTGAGTTATATTCAAAAATATGAAAACTGATATTGAGAAGTATGATTATTTTCAGGTAGAACTGTTTTCAGTGGGGCTTTCCCTAATCTGGACAGATCTTGCTAATGCAAAAATGCATTTTAGGAAATTAAGTCAAAATGTCACCTTATTTAGTCTTCCATAACCCTTTAGCACACGATAATCTGAATTTATTCTGATGATATCATGATTTTACTAGTCTATAAAAGTCTGTCATTATCTCTGTGCACATTCAGAATAGTAACTTAGTCTTTATGTAATGATTTATCACTTACTTCCCTCCACATTACACTTGCTAATTCACTAAGTCTCATTTTGTGCAGTAGAACAGTATTATTAAAAAATCCAATTTATGGGTAGGTAAACTGGGTCACACAGAGTTTGAGGGCTTTGCCAGCTGGCTGACAGCAAGTCAGCTTTAATGAGGAGTAGGCTCAAACTGCCTTGATATTCAGTATGCTTTCATATGTTACCCTATCAGTTGAATATAGTTCACTTGAATTTGAAATCATGTTGCTAAAACAAAGCTCTCCCATGTGTGCAGGCTGGTGGGTAAGTGTGTTAGTGTGTGTGGAAAAAAATCACATCATCTAGAAATAAAAGGTTTTTTTCACAAAAGTTAGTTTGGCTATGTAAGATACTCCACTGAGATGGTTCTTGTCAATTTGAAAGCTTTATTCTGTTTGGCTGTGAGGCTGTAATCTGTGTTATGGATTAACTCATTATACAATACTCTCCAGTCTTGATGGTAGTAATTTTTTTTTCTAAGGCAAATTATCTTTCACTAATCTTACTGATACTCCACTTAGACCACTGCTGCTCTACTGTTAACTTTTTGTTTTTGATTTTTAAATGTCTCCCTGTCATCTGCACACTATACAATTTTCTAGGGCACTATATTATCATGAGATTTTCTTGTGGGTGAAAAATAAATCACTCAAAACTTTTATATGCAAAATACTTGAGAACACGCTGGAGCTTATAATCTTACTAGAAATCTTCATAACAACTACCCAGTGATGACCTAGTTAGGGTGTTGACAAGTAAGAATACTTACTGATAATACTGTAGACCTTGTGGAAGTTCCTTAATATTTCTTCCAATTCTTTTTTCTTTTTTTCATAAGACTCAGAACTGACAGCTGTAAAACAGTTTAAAATTGCTATTGCTTGAATTGAGCTATTAGGTACACCTGGATAGCTGAGTGCTGGTGAAGTAGCTCTGTTGTACTCAAGATCTGGAGTGAAGACAGACAGGACCATTAGTATTATTACAAGTGGTGGGGATCTTATTAAGTTTGTGGTAGGAAATATCTTAAAGTTCTTTGAAGGCCTTATTTTGTTCTCAGTTACCATATTTCCTGCCAATGTCTGCTATTAAAAGTGAGTATAATGGATAAGGGATGAAAAGAGTAAGAGAGTATTCCTATATACTGAATTTGTTTTCTATACAACTTTGTTGCATCTAATTAGTACATACTAACAAATATTAATTAGACTCATTTGTTTTGCTACAAAGAAGGAAGATTTTTTGGCTTTAATGAATTTATTCAGAACAAGAAAATGACAGTGCTTAACCACCAAGTTTATTGATTCAACTATCTGTTGAGTTTACACAAGGATAATTATTTGTAAATTGGGTGACTGCTTCAGTACCATTGTAAAACGTTCATTGAAATATCAGGTGCATTTTTTTATTCTTACATAAAAGCATGTATGAAATTCCAGCAAATATTAGCACAAATCTTCCAAGAATCATGATACTTTCTAGCATGGGAAATAAACACATTGCACTAGTTTTTTCTGAGAATCTGAATAAGAAGTAACACTTCTTAGCCATTCAATACGAACTTTTCTAAACTGGCTAAAAGGAGATATTTATAGTACAGAAGTGATTAGTATACCTGAGTACATGTTTTGGACAATGTGTACTTACAAATAGTGCATAAAGTGTTGGGTGAACACTATACATGTATCATTGTAGACAAAGGAAATACTCTATTCGTTATAGTAGTCTTTAAATAAGCTTCAGTATAGTAACTACCCTAATACCTGTGATTTGTGATGAAATGAAAAATCACAAGTTGGAAGGGACCTATAAGGATCATCGAGTCCTTCTCCTGTCTCTACACTGGACCACCCAAAAAACAGACCATATGACTGAGAACATTGTCCAGATGCTTCTTGAACTATGGCAAGCTTAGGGTCATAACTAGTGCCTTGGAGAGACTGTTCCAGTGCCCAACCACCATCTGGTGAAGAACCAGCTGGCTAGCCCTCCCCTGGCACAGCTTAATGTTGTTACCTTGGGTCATATCACCCTCACTGAAAAGAGGAGAACAGTACTGCCCCTATGGTCCCCTTGTGAGGATCTGTAGGCCACAATGTAATTTCTCCTCAGTCTCCTCTTCTCTTTGTTGAACAAAGCAAGGGACTTCAATCACACTTCGTTTGTTTTCTCTTCTAGACCCTTCACCATGCTTTTGTTGTTCATTTGGCTGTGTGGTCCCAGGATGCTTCTTATAGCATCTGTTAGTTGACAAAAATATATTTGTACCATCCCTTTTCTTGCAAATTGGACGTTTCTCCCTTAAACTCAATACTAATGAACTAGTCATGAGTTGCGAATTAACTTGCAGTCAGATCTGAGCTGTAAATCATTTTTGTAACTTATGAAAATGTTGGTCAATTTGTGTTGTGTTCCTCCTTCCTAATAGCAAGAACAAAATATGATTTTTTTCATTAAGCAGTTTTTTCAAAGATCCATTTCTTTTATTTTCTCTGCACTTCTGCATTGCATGACTTCTTTGGAATGTTCACCAAATTCATGAATCTCTAAACTATTTTTTTGGATGAAAGTGGGACAAAAACATTGTATCTCTTTTCCTTTCATTTCTTGAATTTATGACTGACCCGTAGCTATTCATCTTTATCTTCATTACTCTGATTCCAGTGAAAAACCTTTTTTGTTTTAGATACCCAAGGGACTAATTGCAGCATTTTTTTCTTTGTAGTGAGGATATCTGAGAGGAATGACTATTCATTCAGGTTTCTGACAAAAGAATAACTGTTGAAACATGCCTTAAACAGTATCTGAATCTGTGAAAAAGTTGCGGATTTGGAGTGGACAATTGAGTAAACTGGAAGTATTGTAGTAAACAGAAGTCAGTGAGGATTTTGACGCGATACTTTTGAAGAAGCCACAGGTTATATGGGCTCTTGCCAATAAGTCACAAAAGTCATCCTTGTGAAAAAACATGAACCACATCAGATGATGTGATTGCCCAACGTCAGCTTGAATATGCCATTTTTCACAGAATTTGTTACAGAGCTATTTTATATATATACCAAGGAATTTAATTCCTCTAAAACTTTTCCATTTGTATCTTGGCTACCTGTGCCTTAATTAATCATTGTGCTGCAGGCATATTAAGCAGACTGAATCTTAGTGGGCCATCCTGTCATCCTAAATTCAGAGAGGTAAGGTCTTTCTTTTCTTGTAACTGTAGTTCATACAGGTGTTTACTATCAGTGCAGAGAAAGCATGTGCATGAACCTTCTCTCTGGACACATGTTCTTCACCTTTTTGGTGATACACAAGAAAAAACACAGCCGTAACATCATTTGTGATATTCTTTGCAAATCTGAAAGAAGTTTCATTTGCCTACATGTTGCTAAATTAGTAGGTGACAATTGTTAAGGAGGCTGCTGAAGTTCTAATTGGTATTTCTACTACCATCCGCTGAGGTAGACAAAATGCATTATTTTCCTGCTGCTGACACACAAAGGTCATTTGTGAGAACACTGACTCAAGTAGTGGTGTCATCGTTAATGGAAAGAACAGAGGCTGATACTTGGGCATATTTTTAATAGCTTTTTGCAAATTGTGTGGGCAGCTGCTATTTCATTATTTATTCTCAACTTATGAATCTCCAGTAGTATTTGTAGAGGCAAATAAAGATTTTCAAAAACAAAACTTGAAGCAGAGTGGACACTTGCAAAGGCAAATGCTGATTTTTCAGACAAAGTACCATTTGAATTCTTCAATCAAGTTTCAGGATTCTGTAGTAATAAGGTCCTTGTAAAGAACAAAACAGTGGTTAATGAGTTCTGTTTCATTTCTCTGTCTTTATATGGCACCCCATGGCTCTAAATATTTGATATATTATTCAACATATAGAAATATAGAACTGACAGTAGTACTCAAGCTCAGTAATTATAAGGCATCTACTTATCTCTTCATAGTTCTAAGACTGTAGTAGAATAAACACTTAAGAGAATGTTTCATCTTCAGCAGAGCAGACTATTTAATTTCGGTCTTGTATGATATATATTCCTGCCTATGAAGTACCAAAATGCTTTACAAAACAATCAAATAAATAGCAAAGTGAATATATGGACAAACTTAGCAATTTGTATCATGCTCAGTAAAGCTAAATGGATGTTTCACTCCCAAAAGTGAAATTCTGCTCGCTTAGTGCTTTGGTGAAAATAAAAATCTCACAGATTTCACTTTTGATGTGTTCACTTTGAGCTATTCTTTCTTACTACAACCCAGGGTGATTTGAATTTTTCACACAGAATTTGAAACTTAAAGATATGAGGAAAAGAAATTGGAAGGATGATATTTTGATACCTGGGTCTATTCCAGTATGGCACTGGAATTATTCACAGGGACTATGAAGCTAACAATTTACAATACATGATCTGTGAAATAAATAAGAAGAAAGATTCCAAATTCTCACATAGAATTAAAGGAGTATATTTATCAGTCATATTGTCCATTAATTTATTTTCATGTCTTTCTTCAGAAACTTGGATTTTTCTATTTAAGTTTCAATCCATTTAAAGTGTGATTGGATATTAACCATCCTTGTAATCAGATGCAAAGAGACAAAGGGAAGCGTGGTACCTGTGGTCATACAAGGAGAATTGTTACTGACCTAGGAATGAGTAGGTCCTTGGTCTTCATGCTTAGAAGAGAGACTGGTAGTTATGAAATACGTTGGAAGGGAGGTAAGACTTGTGTCAAATGTATTCACACTGATGGAGGTACTGTAAGTTGGAGAGAGATGTAAACTCATGAAATTTATTAGACATTAGTGAAGCTCCTGAAGACCCAGCTGTTATCTTTGTATGAACAATGTGCAATGTTTACAATTATAGCAGAAGAAAGAGCAGATGGCTCTTTTGGCGGTGATGGGAATTGCAGACTTGCAAGTGCATCTCTTTAAGTTGGTCACAGGCAGCTAAGTGCTCCACTGGAGGTACGCAGCACAGTGCAGCCTGGAGACTATTGCTCTCATAGGGATGCTGCTACAAGACTTTATTCAAAACAAAGACTTTACAAATGAGCCAGCATTAAAATCCTTGACTGAAAAAAAAAAAAAAACATTCTCAATTTGCATTTGCCATCCCCAGGGAAAAATATACAGAACAACCAAACTTGACACACTAAACAGAAATATTTTTTACCAGTAGTTTTTTGTAAAACTCTTTGGTCTGAAGGAGCTTACATCAGTTGAGAGTCTAGTTCTGACTAACTTTCTGTTTCAGGAGGAGCTCAAAATGCACAGCTCAATTATTACTGAAGTAATCAACTGTTAAAGTTGTGTAACTGGTGAAAAGGATTTTGCCATACCTTGGTTGCTTGGATACCTAAACCAAACCTCACATTCATGTTTTTAAGATTTATGTTATTTTTCTTTGAAACCAAAACAAACAAGAACAAATTTCATTTGGTCATGCTATGAAATGTTAAAAAGAACTCTTCTGTTGGCCAAACCATGCACACTACACTATAGCAATAAAAAAAAAAAAGAGAAAAAAGAGGGGAGTGGGGGAGAACTGCATATTAATGATTTGTATCTGTATTTCAAACATGGATTACTACTCTTTTGAAAAACAGCACACGTGTGAAATAAGAAACAATGTTCACACTCTATTCTTTATTTTGGCACTGACCTTAGTGTAACACCCCTGTCTACTTGACCTGTACTGTCATCTGCAATGTAGCATTTTCATTGCCCTTCAGCATCTGTTGAGCAATTATATAGCAGTCCTAAAATTGTGATGGGAAAATTATCTAAGCTTCATATAGACTTTGAAAAGATATCACTCTTCTATATCTGAGAATGGCTGAATTTTGGGTGATGTATATTGTCTGTCTGGAAGGCTTTGTGACCACTTTTTCAAGAGTGTATCAAAATGAGGAAATATAAATTGACTCCAGGAATTACAGATTAAAACAAATGGAAAATGATTAGTAAAATTATCTTATTAACGAGTCTCTACTCAGCCTGCACTGTTAGAATTTCTTCATGAATGAGCAAACTGCATGTACTTGCAGAAACTGATGGTAGGGAAGAGTTTTAACCTTTGCAAAGAAACATAGTTTCTCTGGTGACAACTGAAAAATGCACTCTTCCGTACTCCTAGCACAGTCAAATAGAATTGCTTACTCTGCTTTTCACTAGTTTAAGATATTTACATACAGGAAAAGGATATGAAAACAAGTAGATAAATGTAGGATAGAGTTTCATCTATGCTGGCACTAGATGAAGGTACTGTGCTCCAAGGACAGGTCTTGTAAATTTATATAGCTTTCCTTTAAGCTTCAAAACCGTGATTTGTTATTTTGATGCTCAACTGTAGTACCCAGAGGTGGTACTAAAGTGCCTCACATCTTTCACAATACCTGCTCCTCTGTAAAATTTCTGACCATTTTGATATCGTAAAACCTACTGAGTCAATAGCACTGTCCAGTGCTATATATGTGTTGGTATGTGTTTGTAACAACTTTTTCTCCTATGGAAATGTTTCTCTCCTGTACATGTTTTCTAAGCTGTGCCAGCCTGAATTATGTATTTTATGATTTCTGAAAATGCCTACATTGGCCTGAACTATGGTTACAACGCTTGTTTCTATTTCTTACTACATCCTATGCAAACTGGTTAAAGCAAAAAGAGAAATCTGTTTTACTAACTAAATCTGCACTATTTCTATTGACAGTTACTTTACTGTCAATATTGATAGTTTTGTAACAAGTTGTCAGTGTCCACCCACTGAGTTTCCCTAATAGGCATCAATTAAACACCATTATATAGTCTTGGAAACAAAACAGCCATTTCAAGTTGTAGGAATAAAATATAAAGTAAAATATGGTCATGACATTGATATGCTGAACGATGCTGCTGATGTTATGCGCCATTTCTGATCCACTACTGGGGAAAAAGCTTTTTTTTTTTTTCTTTTTAAAGTCTCTACTATTTTAATGGTAACGTGGTCTGCTTTGCAGGACATACAGCTATAAAACCACTTTCACTGCATTAATTTTTAAAATGTTTATTGTTCATTTTTGAAATGAAATGTAAGTTTTAGACAACACCTCAGCCTTGCTGTATGGGTATTCAGATCATGGCATGTAGCTGCTATAAAATTACTGTACTTGTGTGCATCAATCAATAACATGTTTTGAAACATGCTTAAAACAGTAATCCTTTTTTTTTTTTTCTCACATAGCTCTTCAGTAGCCTAGAGTGAAAATTATATAAGCACCTGAGCAACAACAGCAACACTAAACAGTAATTAATAATAGCAAGAACTATTCCTTCTTTTTTTGTATATTTTCTAAATATTTTATGAGTTTCAGCTTTAGAATGTTGAATTAATCTGTTTCATATTCTCTGTTGAGTTTAATGTGTGACTATGCTTTAAAAGCAGGAAATTTCGCGAGTTTTAAGTAGGTAGCTATTACTTTTTTTTATCCCTTCAATTAAGGCACAGAGAAAATTTTGTGCAGCCTTTTGAAAATCTTGAAAATAAGATGAATCAGCTTTTAAAAATACACACAATTTAGATTGCAAAGTCCTGAATTATTGAAAGCAAAGGCTACTCAGGATTTGTGACCCTTACTGGCTCTGCTCGATTTATAAATGAAGCAAACTTACCCTTGGCTTCTGTGGAGCCTTATAATAAATGTGGCTTCTAAAGACAGCAAATACAGAAGTTAGAAAAAGGGAACTTTCTTCAATAATAGAAACAGAGCTGATGATCTCTATGAGCAGATAAAATCTGTGAGAATGCAAGTCCTCACCTTTAGTAATTAATTGGTAGATATAGTTTGAAAACAGCTTCACAAAAACAGTATCCCTACAGAGTTTCTTCATGCTCTTACATGGAGTTTACCTTAGCAATCTTCTTTCCAGTATTATAAAGAAATGATTTTTCTTTGGTGCAAACTAGGTTGTAATTTTATGTGAAACAATCACTAAAATATAGAAGACATACATATTTAAAACTTCTGGTCAATAAGATGGGAAGAACATGTCAATAGGTATTGAATCTGGAAACTAACTATAGTAAATACAGCAACAACAAAAAACAGCTACAAAACCAGGCCACTAATTTCATATAATGTAT
Source organism: Phasianus colchicus (assembly GCF_987193195.1). Taxonomy (NCBI): domain Eukaryota; kingdom Metazoa; phylum Chordata; class Aves; order Galliformes; family Phasianidae; genus Phasianus; species Phasianus colchicus. The sequence goes on from NC_143439.1 coordinate 40,604,183, forward strand.
TCCTTTATTGGGTATGCTACTGTACTTAATCACTGCCATTTATAATTCAATATTTAGGACTTAAAAATCAAATTGCACTTCTTATTTCTTCTAAGACTCCTTATACAGGAGAGGGCTGGTGTCAGCTTGATACTGCAGTATTGTCCCATGGCTCTTTCATGCAGCTGAAAAACACTTTACTGAATAATCTCCACTGAGCAAAAAGCCTTTTTAAGAGAATTACAGAGAGTAGAAAAAATGGTGAGGAAAATGAAGAAAGTTAAGAAACAAACTTCCTAACCGTTATCACCTCCTTTTCATAATTCTTATTTCCGCTCCTATGAACTGAATGAAGAAAAAAAGAAATCTCACTGATTTAAAATCAAAACTGATTGTTGCTGGATTCAAATGACTGTTTCACAGTGGACTGTATTTTTAATCATGAGTCAAAAAGCCCCCATGCTAAAATTATGCACGTGGTGGGCAATTGTGCAGTTTGATGCAAGTTATACATTAGGATTTGCAAATTACTGTTTACATAGGAGAAAAGGTGTTCTCTTTTGATTACTCTGCCTGATTAAAAAAACACTGTCTATTGTGTAGAGAGCAGAAGCCAATTTCTATATGCTGGCTCATTATTCCTGTACGTATAAATTGCTTGACAATATATTAGTAAGATTTTGAGATTCAGCTATGTTAGAGCAGAGTGATGCGTAAGAATATTTTTTGTCTATGCCATGTCCACTCAGATAAAAAATGTATCTATTTGTTTTCTGAAATGCAAGATTGTGCACAGACAGTATGAGAATCTCAAATTAGTCACTGTTAATTCATGACATCCTCATGAATTTTTGAGTGTGTAAATCCTATGATGTACCAGGACATATGTTTCATTGAGTATGATACTTCTTATCTAGTTTTTAATCACTTTTTCTTAACTGTTAATTTTTCCCAAATTTAGATTTGATAAGGTATTAGGGTAATGCTTAAGTATTCTAATTATGGTCTTTAAAATTCATTTTTATTTCCAAAAGATGTATTCTGGTACAGTTTATTCCCTTTAAAATTCCCTAGTAATTTCTTTAACTTTTGGAGTAACTCTTGTCAAGTTTTAAGAAGACTGACTGAAGATATTTGGTCTTCAGCTCGTACACAAGGGTGTACCTTTGTTAACTTCAGGGAATGGTACTTATTTGCAGTAACTGCAGATGTGCACCATCGGCATACAAAATACTTTGCATTAAACTGTCTCTGTCAAAGCATAGGAAGTAGGAGCACAAGAAAAAAGTTCTATTTCTTGCAGCTCTGGGAAGGATATTAGGTGAACTCTCCAATAGTGTTTCTGCACACTGCTTTACAGGGAATTAAGTTAAGCCATCAAAATATTCAAACAAACATTGACAACTGGCTGTGTAAACGTAGTGTTCCCTTTGCGCACTGTAAGTTCCGACATGTCATTTCCCTACATAAATTTCTGTTTCACCTCATACATATGGTGCCACCTGCTGAACTGCTTAATGTTTTTCTTGCCTGGATAGAAGGAATAGGGGGGGAGATGGCAGTTCTTAACTTGATTTATTTATTTATTTTTCTCTCAGATGTACATAACGTGTGTGTAACAGATATTTACCTAAAAATGCATACCAAATACATAGCAGATTGAAATACTGTTTGTAACTGAAAGGGTTCTACACTGCTTGCAGAAAGCAAACCATAAATCAAGGAGTTTTGTCTTTTTGGATCCATCCACTTTTTTGATGGTACTATTTGCTACATACTCTCCTGTATATTTTTATCCTAGCAATTTACAGAAGTATTTGAGTGAGAAGGCTTCTTTTCTCCCTGGCATTTTTGCCAGTGAAAATGCAGTTCTGAATGAGTTGTTTGTTCGTGGTTGCGAATGAGATGCTGGAAGAGAATGGAGATATGAAAGGCAAAAGATGAAATAAAAAACCAGACATAGCACAAGCCTTGGCTCTGTTATCAGCAGTCTGCAAACAGTCTTGTTGAACATCATTATCTTACTGGAAAGCTTTTTCAGTATAGTTAATAGGTCACAAGATAATTACTGAGCAGTTAGTCAAAACAACAACAACAAAAAAACGAAGATAATTTTTTTTTTTATACTTATCTAACCATGGATTTTGCTTATGCTTCCAGGTGCTTCACAGTTATAAAAGCTGAAATATCATTGTGTTAAAATACCACCTGCTGCAGGTGCCAGAGCAACACAGCAATGGCAAAATGTTGGTGGGAAGAACATCTGGGACAATGCCTTCTGTCCTTGTCTGGCAGGATAGAATACTGAACTCTCTTCTTTAACCTCTCCACTCTTGGCACTTTCCTGTACGATGGACCTCAGAATGATGCAAGACTGTAGTCTTTGTGACAGAATCCCTCTGAGAGTGAAACAATTTCTTTTCATCTGTTGTCTTTCCCCTGGGCACCTACCATAGCTTTTTTCTGTGTTTCTCAAACTTTTTCACTGGAGCATTTTTCAGAAAATTTGTAGTTCTTCTCCATCCCAAACCAACAGATTTTTGGAGAGTTGTTAAAATCATTATCTGCATTAGTATTAAGCAATTCAAATGCATAGTTAGGTCATTAAAGACCTGCAGAGCTAATGAGACACTCTTTCATTACTCCTTTTTCCTGTCGTCCAAGGTCATCTCACTGAGGGGACTCTCAGCTGTACACTCATGATCCCAGGTTTTGCATTACTCTATAGTCTGCAGTGTAGTCCTTTAGATAGCAGCATCTATTAGCATTTTGATGAGACCCTGCAGGCTCTCTGCTGTTATTTCCGTGTAGCTCTCTCCAGACATTGTGATACACCATGCCACCACACGCCTTTCAGCTGTACTGCCTTCTGCACACTGCCTTAGCCCAAACTCACATCTCCAGTATCACACAGTAGCCTTCAGCTTTCATTTTGTGGCACCTAGACCCATTACGTGATCTTTAATTCAATTTTTACATGCATCACTCTAGGAGCCAGACCTGGCTCCTGGCAAGAAGGAGCTGGGCTGCGGATGTGCCAGGCTGGGGGTACCAGCTTTAGTAAGGGGAGTATACGCTTATGGCAGCTCTGGATAGTTGAGAGTTGAGAAGTTCCTGCACACCTCTTCTTCCAGAGAAGGCTTATGCTTTCTGGTTGGTGTTGAATAGTCCAAGATCTACTCATAGTCATCCTGATTTTAGTTAATGTAGGTAAGATCAGATGGCTAGCAGGGCACAAATGAAGTGTGGTAGGTCTCTACTGGGTGGTAGCCTCTTCGGATGGCCTTGCTCAGGTAGGGGTTCAGTTGACCCTGTCTGTTCAGGGCAGAGGCAGGCTGACCTCGTCCATCACAGGAACAGCATATGAGCAGCGACTCAGCTGGCACCAAGTCTGTTGGGCTTCTGACTTTTGGCATTCTCCTGATAGGTGATGTTGACAAAATCTTTTTATCTGTGTATACCTTGCTTTCATCCTCAGTGAAGCCTGTGTAATGCTCTCAAATTGCTTGGAAAGCATGCTGAGATCTAGTCATAATAGACAATGTAAGAGTTAGGACTTACTATTTCGTTATTAACTTGCTTCACTACATTATGTATCTAACTTTGGGACTTGCTTTCTTTGTTACTTTGAAGTTTATTATGTCACTGTTGTTTTTAATATGCATGGCAGTAATTATGAATATCAGTGTATACACAATGACTAAGTGTAAGTATATGCTTACTGACCTTGCTATTATAATAAACTTTCTTCAAGTATTTGTTGTCCGTCTAGAGACGTCTTATAAACTGTATAGTTATTAAAGTTGCTAGTTTTTACTATGAAATACAAAAGTGGAAAACAGATATAACTATGTCCTCAAGTGCCTGCTTAATTTTAAAATAAGTCTGCTTTTTGTTTTCTCTTGACTCAGTCAGTCCTGCAAGGATTCTTGTCTTGATGATTTCAAATGAACTGTTCACATATTTAACTGTTAATGAGATAAAGATGGGTTTTGTTGGATTGGATTCTGCTTGACAAAGACCATTAAATTTTAGATATTTGCTACGCTGAGAAGAAATTAATTTCATACTGAAGATAACAGCTGAAAACACTGGAGGCAATGTTTCTTAAACAGTTGATAAAAATGATAAATTTAACTTGTAGCTATCCAGCCTTTTATAATATAAATGATATTGTCCCAAGGATGCTGATTATTATTATTATTATTATTATTTTAAATGACTGTCACTGTCTGTAGTTGCCAAATAATAAACCTAGAAATTTGTAATGAATCTAGACACCCACATTATATGCCAAATTTTGACCTTTAAACTAGTTCTTGTATCTCATGAAAAAATAGAGGTCTGCAGCACAACTGCTGACACATCCTTAACTGTAGCATTGCTACTGGGCGCCACTATAATATAGTACATATTTCTTTGTGAAAGAACTGAAAGCTGCAATAATATAGCTTAACTTTATGGTATCGAAATTCTCTGTGTTTGTACCTCCAGGGAGAAAAACAATTAGAGAAAGACAATCTACCTAAATAGTCTGGGAACTGAATTGCACTGTCTATGCTTCATTACCTTCCCTCTTTCTCATCTCACACTTTCCACAAATAGCATGATTATGTTTACCTGACATCTTCATGCTTCCCTGCTGAGCAAGCTGAGGAAGCCTGGCAGCTGAGATCGGCTGTGCTTTCTGTGAAGAACAACCTATATTTAAATGGTCCAATTCTTCAGCCATTTCAGTGAGAATCTTCAGAGCATCCTTGAACTCAGAAAAGAAAAATCTCTGAAATGGCTTTTTTTTTTTTTTTTTTTAAATGAAATGATAGTAACTAGTGTTAGCGTGGCTGAAAATGTATTGATAATTGTTTAGTTGCTGGATAGATGGGCATGCCCAGAAATGCTAGATGTTGTCTCAGAAAGTGCTGTGATTGGTAGAAGGCTTACCAAAGGTGCCTCTTATCAGAAGTTGTTCAAGAGTGTTTCTTTTCAGAAGCTATTTTACTCTGCAACAGTAGTCCCTTTTAGTTGCACTCGAATAAAATACCTTTTACAGATATAAACCTTACTATAAAGAAAAAGATCTGGAAGAAAGTCTGCAATGAAAGTTACCAAATGGTTTTTCAGTGACTGCTTTGGAGAACTGAATCATAAATCCAGAACAACAGAAAGACTTGAGAAATACACAGGTTGCCCTTATACATAGCACGTGCTTTCTGTTTCAGACTTCTCAGGTAACAGAGAACAATTCAGTGCTTTCTTGTTCTGAATTGCCAAATTATAATTCTGATAAGCAAAATAATAATAATAATAATTGGACGCAATTCTTCAAATTAGAAAACAATATTACATGTAAGAATTTAATGACATTTCACGGTACTTACTGTTAATTAATAAACTATGACTGTATGAGTCTTAGCAACAGCAAACAGGACCTGGAGATGTATATATTTTATATTACACTAATATGGGCTCAGATCCTTCAATCTCTCATTCAAGTAAAAGATTTTATATAAAAGAGTATTACTGCATTAACATTTTAAAACATTTGTATAGATGTGTAATTTCTGCAACTGCTGTTTCATGCATTTTTGTAAACTATAGAAAGTGATGCAAGGGACCAGACCTGCTCTGATTTGTATGTTTGTGGCTTCTTTTTTCTTAGTGCTTCTTAAAAAATAATAACTAGTTAGGGTTTCTAGAGGTTTTAGAACCAGCTGGCTTTAACTGGAACTTAGTCACTTTTAGGTTTAAGCTCTATCACCTGTCTCCACATTTCATCTCCTAGTGCCAAGAAAATATTAACAGCCAACATCATATTTCACAGTTTCCCTTAGATTTTGGAAACAAGCCACTTACACAATCTTGTTAGCCTTTCCCCTGCTTTATTTCTCTTGAATGTTAGCATATTTCTATCATGGAATCTGACAGTATTAATTTTATCAAAGCTTATTTTGGCCCAATGACAGTGAGTGTTTAGAAACACCCTCAAATCAAATATGGGCCACAGAGATCTTTTTCCGTAAGTGGATTTAAGTTCTAAGTGAGACTGAACAAATGGGGATCTCTCAGTAATGTGGAGTCACCAGCTGAGGGTCTAGATCTTAAAGTGAGAGAGAGCAGATCTCTAGGACCCAGCTCTGAAACAGCTTCCAGAACAAGCAACCACATGGCCAATGTGGTGGAGTGCTTTGCTTACCCAATTAGTAGTGGCAGAAGGCAATACTGATGCAGCTTTGCTGCTTTTAGAGACCAACCTGGCATTTCTGTGAAATGCTCTGCCACACAGTTGTGTAGCAGGTCATTCAGAACCAAGTGCAAGACTTCTATGTTGCAGGACATTTCACAGTGTTAGGCTTACTCAGAGAGACCTTCCTGAAAGTGTGTACTATGTGCTAAACTACAGATTGGTTAGTTGCATGGAAAATATCTCAGTTTTCTGTTGCTATTAAAAAGAAATGAGAGGGGGGGGAAAAAAAAAAGAAGAAAGGAAAGCACAGCTTTCTAGACCGATGTCTTGAGAAGTAGAAATAAGCAAGTCCATTATTAATAACTCCAAAAATATCTCTTCAGCTTTTCCTATATTGGGTTAGCTTTGTGATGGGTGCCAATCTGCCTGCTTTCACTGATTAAAATAAAACTGCAGTGATTTACACCTGTGTTGACTCAGCACACTTGCCCTTGTAAGTAGCCTGTGATAAAATAGATCAATAAATAAAATAAAAGCACAAATCCTGTACTATATAGATATTGTTTAAATAATTCATTATGGCTGTGGGGATAGAAGTAAATACAAAGAAAAATGCTTGGCTTTTGAAATACTAGCTAGAGCAAAGTCTTTTACACTTTTCAATTGGAGTAGCTCATATTTTCTTGCTATGTACTCTTCAAGAACTTATAAAAGTGCACAACTTTTTAGGGTCTCTCTTATTTATGTGGAAAAGCTGACATAGTCCCGTAGATCGAAGCACTGTTCACAACTCCAACCACTGAAACAAATGTGGCCGTGTAACGTATAAATTTGCAGTTTGTTTATTAAGTTGGAAAACAGCCCTGCTACCATACTTTATATCTTCTCACTATAAAATTCAGAAGCAAATTACTCCAAAATTCCACACTAAGCAAGACAACTTATTTGTTCCAGCATACCTAAAGAAAAAAAGGCACTAAAATAATTTTTAGTGATGAGATGCTCCAGTTATTTTTTGAGGTATTTAAAAGCCTCTGCTGAAGTTTATAGATCTTACTGATGACCTTCTAGTTCTTTCAGTTCTATGCAAGTCAAGCATATTCACTCTTAGACTCTAACAAAGTCATTAGAAATATTCTCAAGGTAGGATTTTAACAAATGACTTTACAACCATGTGTAGCTCCAGACCCAGCAGATGACTCAGAACGCCATTGTTCAGACTTTTTTTCTGTCATGTCTTGGGGGAAGCAGTTCTGATGCTATAAGTATTAACAGATGAGATACATCCTGCCTTGCCCCTTCAAAGAGTTATAGAAATGATGGGATAAAAAAATCCTTCTTATTTTCAGTAAGTTGGAGTGAAGATACCACGTGTCAGTGGAATCTACCTATGCCACAAATGAAGTTCAGGTTTAGAAATTTTTATTGCTTTGTATTTGTGACTGTATTTGCTACCAGAAGTTCTTGTGTAGATATCCACTCTTAAAGAAATAAAATATATGAGGTGGAATTCTCTGTAAATAATAAGCTAACTTTAAAGGCAGTGTACAACCTGTGTAAGTGTGACCCTCTAACAAGTGCAGGTCTTTAACATGTTAGGCTTTTCCGTCATACTTGACTGCAGAATATTACTGTAAAAAAAGCATCAACTGATATAATTAATATATGAAAGCATTAAAAAAAGAGGATATGAGAACATGCTAAGGGCTACCAGATTGGTTTAAGCCAGCAACTTGTCTCTAGAAGTGTCATAAATAGATGCTCAGAGACATGCTGCAATGGTACATGGTGCTTCTTTTATTGGGTCTTTAAACAAAGAGATTTACCAAGCTCCTGAGGCCCAGGTTATATTTGGAAGACCATGCCTAACAGTGAATAATGTACTTTTAATAACCACCGTTCTGTTTGCCTTCCTAAATTTTTTTCCTTTTTGGCCGCCTTAATTCTGTGTAGTATTACAGGTCTGTGAAGTTCACAGGTTGGTTAGCAACTGCTTAAGGAAGTGTTTCTCTCGGTTCACTTGAATGCCTTCTGCTTGTTGCCTTCTGAACAAATGGAAGACCTTCACTTATTCAGAAATCTTCAGCCTTCTGTCTTGTTAGTCATCCTGGTCCCTGTTCAAAAGTTTTAGTCAGCTCTAACTTCTTTCAGATGGAGATGGATTAGTATATCTAATAATCTTTGCAGTCTGTTGAGTCTCTTCTGAATCAAGAAGTTAAATTATGCAAATTAAGCCAGGTAGGAGTACCTGAACAGCAGGTTTGTCTGTACTCTGCCTCATCTCCGAGATGAGCAAAATATACGCAGCCAGGTTGGTGAAGTGGGCTAGCTAGGATGCTGAACAGCATTTTCATCCTGCTAACATCATCATGTAGTTTTTGGACTTGATCTGGATTATCATGACTGATTGGGCTGTGTTTAGAGCTGCTTTCACCTTCATATATGTTGCTGTAGCCTGATGCTATGCTATCCTCCAATTTCTCCATTAGTTAAGTTACAATGGGACACAGTTTCCTTTGTGAAAATAGTGTAAAAGTGACAAAATAGTCTTTAAACTCAGAAAATTTTTAGTTAATGAGTGACTGGGGCTGCCAAATCTGATAAGAAAGTATTCCAAGCACCTTATCTTTGTCTCCCTCGGTTTCTTTCTTTGCTTTGGTAAAGGCAATACACTTAAATAATGGATGTTAAAACCCAGCTGTGTTTAAATCAAAGGTAAAGAATTCCACTGACTTTACTTTGGCTGGGATTTACCTCAAGGTATTTATTAACTTATTCTGTGTTAACATTTGTAAGATCTGCTTAAAAAGAATATCACAGTACTGCCCAAAAAGGTCACAGTATCTGTAAGATGTATATTTTTACAGCATAAAATGCATGTTACCTGTGAATAATTACAGAATATTGTCGTCTTGATCTATATGTTTCTGTTCTTCCTCCAGCAGTATCACTGCCAGCATCTCTCTTCATTTTAGTGTCTATGTCTTGGTCTCCACCAGGACTGCCTTAGAGTAGCAGGGAAAGAACATTTAGCTGGCCCAGTAGCCAGTGGAGGAATTAAGGTTTGGCTCTAAGAGACTTAATCTTGTAAACATGGTTCCATTCTAAAATGGTGTAACATCCACAACATTGAAGAGATTTTATTTGTACCTGGCAGCAGTGATATTTTCATAGGCATAATATTCAATTTTCGAGCCTCTGGTGAAGGAAAGCAAAGGCAGGACAAGACAACAAATATGAACAGATGGCTCAAGAATAAATGTTGTAAGAAATGTCTAAGGATGTTTGACCATTGGAAAGCATTTGTGGAAAATTTCCTCTGGAACGATGGACTCCTCTGGAGTTGCTGGGATACTAGCTTTTCTGCTTAAAAATTCTGAGATGGCTACACCAATGAAAGTGATCATTGTCACTGTTGCCTCTGCTGCTTGGTCTTCACAAACATTCAGCAAGTGTCAATGAATGCAAATGGGTGCAATTTTTTCCAAACAGAGGTATTCAGTGACACACCTTTGTTTCAAATGCACTTCCATGTCAGATGCCATTTTTTTAGACTGTCCCTCTGCTGTCATCAGTCACATGGCAACAAAATGTAATGGAATATTGATGGGGAGGTTCAGTCTTTACTGCCGTATCACCAAGATCCTCTTCTAATATTGTGAGCCAACATAATAACATAAGAGGTGTTACTTTCAGAGCAGTCCTTGTGCTGTAGTGATATGAGAAAGTGGAAGAAACCAAACTGCAAGAGAAAGAAGAACAATAGAATATCAGAACACAATAACAGAATCACAAAATTGTAGGGGTTGGAAAGGACCTCTAGAGACCATCTAGTCCAACTCCCCTGCAAAGCAGGCTTCCTAGACCAGATTGTGCAGGTAGGTGTCCAGGTATGTCTCGAATATCTCCAAAGGAGACTCCACAGCCACATTGGGCAGCCTGTTCCAGTGCTCTGTCACTCTTACTGTGAAGATCTTATGCGTATTTGTGCGGAACTTCTTTGCTTCACTCTGTGGCCATTTTCTCTTGTCCTATTGCCACACACCACTAAAGAGTCTGGCCTCATCCCTTAGCCTCCTGCACCTTAGGTATTTATAGACATTTATCAGATCCCCTCAGTCTTCTTTTCTCAAGGCTGAACAGACCCAGGTCGCTCAGCTTTTCCTCATAAGAGAGGTGCTCCAGGCCCTTTATCATCTTTGTGACGCTCCACTAGACTCTTTCCCGGAGATTCCCATCTTTTTTGTATAGGGAAGCCCAGAACTGAACTCAGTACCCCACATGAGGGCAGAGTAGAGCGGGAGGAACTCCTCCCTTGACCTGCTGGCCACACTTTTGTTAATGCACCCCAGGATAGCATTGGCCTTCTTGGCCACTAGGGCACACTGCTGGCTCATAGCCAACCTGTAGTCCACTGGAAACTCCAGGTCCCTCTCTGCAGAGCTTCTCTCCAGCAGGTCGTCCCCCAACCTGTACTGGTATATGCAGTTATTCCTCCCTGGGTGCAAGACTCTACACTTACACATAATAGAAACAAGGGCTCATTGTACAGGTACAGAGGAATAATTTTTTTTAAGGAAATACAAAAAAAAAGATCGTGTTGTATGTTAACATGGGAATATATTGTTAGCAGTACCACCCATCTGGAACTAAATCTCTTGCAGCAGGAGGGAGATTAAGGCATCAGCGAAGTTAAAAAGCAAAAATTATTGAGAAATAAATGAAGTACACATAAAGGTAAGTCAACTGAACTTGGAGGAAAGTTGATACTTCCTTAAGTGTTGAAGAAGTATTGTAAAAAACTCTAGTCTTCGTGACAACCTTTAGAAGGTGATACAAGAGTAGAAAACTTACAAAAAATCATACAAATAGAAACAAAAGCCAGGTTTGTTGGGCTGGAGAGATACGGTGAGACCTGTCATACATCTAACTTATGGAGGGAATTAAAACAGCGACTGAAAGCATCTGTATGGAAAAGAATGGATAATGAATAGAGGCAAAAGTTTGTCATGGTTCCAAAACTAAGCTAACTAGTTGCCTAGAATATCTTGTATGATTAATGAGTGTTGTAAGACATGAATGCAGGATGGATTTGGAAATGAATGCTTCCAAGTTAAAAGTAATAGTACAAGACCTAACACTGTCCAGTTCCTGGGAGATCTACATAATGTTCACTCTAAGACTGGAATAGAAGCAGCTCATAAAATTACAAATACCATCTCCCTTTTTCCCAGTCTTCCTCTTTGGATGTGGTTCTATATAGCACTGTGCCACCAGGACTGTTGCTGAAGTTTTCTTTCACTAACAGATCTGTTTTCATTTAATTGGAAAGGAGCAAAGCTTGTGGGTTATGTAAAATACCTTTCTTTTTAGCACTTTGTGGATTTTACCTCGTGGGAATCTGCCTGAAAAATTACCTTCTTGAAGCTTTCCTTGAAAACACATCTGATTTCAAATCATGATCTAACAATACAGTTCGTAGAATTTAGCAGAAAGTTTATAAACTTAATGCCTGTTTCAATATAATTTTATCCTTAGAGATATCATTTAAACCTAAACTCAAAGTTCCATAGCTTTTATCTATCGCCTCTGACTGTCCACAATATCCTGATCAATAGAAATAAGCCTGACTTATGTAAATCTATTTCCTTTCTGTGAGTTCTTCACAACTCTTAGATGACTGCAGCAAGACCAGCAGAAAAAAAAAAAAAATTCCTTACCAGAAGTATCCCCTTTCTCAGAGTTAACAAGACCACCCTCAGGCAAGTGGTGTGGCAGAGGTACTGTTTTACAGGACTCAATCATTCGGACTCTGTTATAAAAGATGAGCTTAAGCCTCCAGGCTTATGCAGGGTATGTGCAGTGTGTTAGCCTTGGGCCAACCCTTTGCCCTGAGGGAGCTCCGGAGCTGTAGGAATATTTTCCTTTCTTTCTTTCAAACACTGAGTGTATATTTTAATGGTTATGTGCTGCACATTGCACACATATTTCCTTGGGCTGGTTACTGGTATTTAAATGTAAATTATACTAATGATGTCACAGCTCTTCATGCATAGTAGTCCTCTCAGTTTTAGAAGTGCATTTGATATTTCTGAAAAAAAGAACAGGAATTTGGGAGGGGGGGCGGGGAAAGAAAAAAAACCTCTGAACCTTTAAAGAGAAGGGTCTACAAAATGGAGATATAGACTTCGTTCATGCTGATAACATAGTGGCATAGATCATTTTATTCTCATGGTAATCCTTATGTGTTCCTGGATTTATAATAGTAAACACTTATTTACGGTTCCTCATGTTCACCTGCATTCTTGCAAACATGCTTCAAAATCTTTTATTTTGTGTTTGAAGAATTTGAAGTGACATAACAGGTTTTAGAAGGTATTGTGTTATTTCTGTAATGTAAAATTAATTACTGACTTAAGTCAGGAGATAATTGGACATGCGGTACTTGTGGAAAGATAGCTTGGTATTTTTGACTCACACCATAAAACTCTTCTCAGATTGTGTGTGTTAGGGATATGCAAGTACATATGCACATGCCTGTGTATGAGAAACACAGACATATTACTTTTACATTATGACTGAAATTCATTCTTATCATCAAAGAATGTACACCAGAAGAAATTTAGTCAGAGTATTTCTCATCAGATGAAAGCCAAAATGTGAAATGTTATTTTCAATCTTCTAGTGTGAAAACAAATCTTATTCTGGACTATACAAATTGTGCACTTTCCACATGTTCATCCCCACATCTCTCGCTGATCTGTTTTGAGAATTGTTTTATGGAAACAATGTGGAAGTGTCTGAAACACAGACTAGGTCAGAAACTAACTCCCTCAACAGCTATTGAGGGAGGGAATAGAGCAGGCAAATTTATGACAGTTTGACATTTCAGATAATAGAGGTCAGTCCTTCAAGTTGCAGTCCCCCTGAGGTGGGTGGATTTCAGTAGGTGAATATAGAAAGAGCTGGTACCATTAAATTGTCTCTTTTCTGCAAGTGAAGCATATGATGATAGGCTGGAAGAAAAGAATTTATTTAATTATTTTGACCGACATTCTACTTCCTTTCTGATGAGAAAGATCCCATTCATTTCTGTGGCATGGAAGAAGAATGGGATTTGAATTTCTAGAATAAAGTCTTATACTGTGAATGAACTGGAATGATGTGTACTATTGCATCTCATTAGGAAATATTTCCCTTTTTTGTACTGTTGTACTAAGATTTTATAATTGTTCATTGTGAATACTGTTTATGACATCAGAGACTGAATGATTACTGATTTTTGAAGATTTTTTGAAATGAAGATGCACTTATTCTTTAGGAGTATGAATTAATCCCATCCCCTGTTGCATCTCTGCCTCACACATTCTAGCAGTTACTTGAGCTATGGATATGAAGTGTGATAACAGCATTGGTGTGAGGTTTATAGTCTAATATTTGATACATGCTTTGAATTTGAGATTTGGGAGATACTTTTATTATTTGTGTAGCTATTTTCATTAAGTATTATGTGAACCTTATAATAATATACTTTTTAAATAATATTAGATTTAATAAACTATATTGGCTTTCTTTTTCAGAAATGGGAAAAATCCCCTGAAATAAAGAAAACCAATGACACTCCTCAAATTAGAAATATGGCTTTATTTGTTTGATTTGTGTTATTGAAAGTAGATTTTTTTTAAAATTTCAATTTGTCCTTGGTGCTTTTTCCACTAAACATATTCCATTTACAGTGTCAAAGGTAACTAACTTACTGCTGCTTACATGTAAACTGTCATATTTCTTAAAAATCTATTTTTAAACTAGCAAGGGAGAAAATAAAGAATTAAAAAATATTTTTTCAATAGAAAAAGAGGAAAAATTATATTCACTTCAGCTTCTTAATATTTAGACTGAAATTGTTTTGCAGACACTTAAGAAAATTAAAAAAAAATGTGTATTAACAATATTTATTATTTATGTTATTCTAAGTTGTAGCATCAGCTGTAACAGGATTTTCTGGGAAAGCATGAACTGTTTGACTCGGTCCTTGAATGTGTATAGATGTTTATGTGATCCACTGATGAGGAAAGAAGGACTTTCATTTCTCCCCTTACTACTTTTGGCCAATGTCGGCATCCCAGGTGTGACTCCTTGTGCAGTACCTTTGTCGTCTGGCCATCGCAGTCAAGCAGATCTGTGCAGAATGGGGTTCCTGGGAACAAGGAACCCCATGAAAGATACTCCTGTCTGTTATCTTACCACATTGGCATTGCCTTCTTGGCAAGTTAAAATTTGCAGCTCTTGACATTTGCTATCAAACTAAGAGTAGAAGGTGTGAAGCTAGGAATTAGAAAAACTGGAATTCTTGTATTCTGTAAAGACCTTCAAATGTCACATTATTGTATTAATGATTATGCAAGTCAGGAATTTCCAATGGGGCTGACTTCAGCAAAATTATAAGCTCTTCAAAATCAAAAAGGGGTTGAAAAATTAATATTAAGAAATTAGAATAAGAAGCAACAAAGATTAGAAGAACATAACATCATGTTTCTTGTGGGGAACTGTGTGGTCAGAAATCAAAGCTGCAAAAATCTCTTTAGAATAGCTGCTATATATGAGTTTAGTGCCGTCTTTCTGCCTATGTCTAACATTCATTGTCTTTTGCATGTTTCAGAATGTTGTTGAGGTTTCTTCTTTCTATATTCCCACAGCATATATTTATCGAAGGCGTGCTTTACTGTAAGTGTTATTCCTGTAACAACAACAGGTATTTTTAACCAGGGATGGTCAGAATCACAGTGCTGAACGCTATATCTTTTGCAGGCTTGAGTATTTTTATTCATGTTGCTGGTCTCTGCCAGGTCTTCCCTGAAGTTGATATCCCCACTTGTAAAAAGTTTATTAGCAGAATGTTTGCACAAATTCACGTTTTCATTTTGATAGATACTCTTTCACTTACTTTTTAATTTTTTTTAAGTGATGCATAGCATAAGCACGTAGTATGCTCACTCTAGGAAGATTTCTGTTTGCTTGTTTTTTCACACCAGCAGTGGAAGGAGAGAAGGAAATGTTATTAAAATTCTCTCTGCTATGATCTGTTGCTGTGGAGCTACAAACAACAAAAACAAGGTGAAAGAATAAGTGTAACTTTATTTGAGAATCTTGTTAAATCTCACTGAAAAGTTGGTATGTCATATGTGTATTTGTATTAAAAGTAATTGAATTAGTTCAACATAAATTGCTTTTGCTCAAAGAATCCAATACTCCTGAGGTCGAAAGTTCACAATTTAGGCCTGATCCACAGCCCAGATGAGTTTTCCTATTGGCCACAGTAAATGTCACATCAGGTTCAATCAGGTACATTTATTGTAATTGATCTCTTTTTCAAAAAAAGAAAAGAAAACAAAAGCAAAAACAAATAAACAACCACAATTTTTTTTCTGTTTTGGTAAGTAAATATTATGTTATTGATTCTTGGAGTCTGTAAACTGTGACTACAGCAAATTGATATTCTAGAAGTTTGTATGATTAAACTGGAGGACTGGAGGTGAGCACTATTCACTCCTCTGTTCCAAACACCCAGGCTCTGGTGCCACGCTATGCAGTGTCAAACACTGGTGATTAACATCTGTCCTGTGATAATTTTGGTTACACCAGCAAATTAATTTATTCACTAGATATTAAAAAGAAAAGTTCTTTAGTAATATCTCAGATAGGAATGTAGTCTGAATTCTCACACAGTGATAAAAACTTTGGGCATGTTGTAGTCAATTTTTATCCAAGAAACGATACATCTCCCTATCATCCTAGCTCTCTTTAACCATATTGCCCTCACTTATGTTTGTTATGTAGTATTTGATTGTAATACATATAAGCTTCATCTAAGTTAGCAAATTTGAGCCCATAGGAACAGATTGCATAGCAAAAGAGATTGTAACAGAGAGCCCCAAACCATGCTGTAAGCATTTCAAGTGGTTTACTTCACACCAGCTCTTGTCCCAGTCCTGTAACTACCCATTAATGAAAGATGAAGCCTTCCAGCAGTTCTTCTAGTTTAGTTTTATTTTAAAAATGAATTATCTTTTTGCTGAGACCATCCTGTGAAATGAACTGAAACAGTTGGAAGAGGTTCTTGAAGTTCGTTTGCTGAATGCTGAACAGTAGTTTATGAGATATGCTTCTAGATGACTGAGATAGAAAGAAGTTGCCTCTTAACAGAGATTTTGTCCCTTCTTCACATAGTATATTATAAATCTGAATTTGGGTAAAAGTTCTATTGGGTCTGCTGAGGTCTTTGGGGTTTGACAGAGCGCAAGTGCTTTTAGGAATCCCAGACAGGAGAGTATTTGGCCATTTCTTACTACAATAAAAGGTTCAGTTCACTAGGCTGAGATGCGAGGTATAGTTCTATTCTGTAGATCAGCAAATGCAAAGATGTCACAGTGCCATTTTCTTAGTCTATCTGATTTCCTATAGGAGCGGATTTAAGTCTGATATAAATTAGCAATGACCTTTTATTTCAAATAAGCAGACTGATTTATAGTAGCTGACAATTTGACTGGTAATTTCAAAATTTTCTGCTGTGTGTAGCATAGTATCTCTTCTAGTAACATGTATGATTTCCTTCTGAGGAAAATATAAAAAGAAGACCTCTTATCCAATATGTGTTGTAATAGGAATTGCACAGGTTTGGTGTTACTTACTTCAGCAAAATAGCAATTCATCAAACTGACTGGAAACAACAGGTCTCTCAGCCATTTGACTGTGTGGGGAATGACAGGCTGTATCTTAGATGCTTTAATCTGAATTTAGTGTGTATGAGAAATCTTGGGATTCTTGTGTGAAAGTCCAGAGAAAAATATTCCTCCAGTGAAATTTGGCTATTGGAGTATGCAAAAAGATACAATGAAGAGAAAAACATAACAGCAGGTGCTTAATTTAGCCCTCTGAAATCCTGTGAATAACCCCTTTCCTATCCTCTGGTCAGGCTACTAAATGAGGCATGCTTGGTAATTACTGTATTATCCCATTCAGCAGGGGGACAGAAACATCAGTGCTAGGCTTTTGTTATTTTACATTCACCCCCATTAGTGCTACTTGCTGCACCTAATAGGCTGATAAATGGGGTATTGCCACTGTCAGTGACTAAATGGCACTTAATATTCCATTTTGAAGTTCAAGAAATCAGAAGTAGGAGGAGAGTCTTTTGATGGCCATTTGTTCAGTGACACAGACTTATAATCAAGGAAATTGATGTTGAAGGTTCTGTTACTCAGATCTCACCACAAAATGGTACTGTAAAACTGCAGTGGATGCCTTGGACTTAGGCAATATAACCTTTGACCTTATTAGGATTACATCTAAAAATAGTATTAAAAATCAGATGTAGAATCTAATCTCTCATTCCTGTAACATTATTTCAGTATAGATCACGAAAAGAAGTTTGAGCGAAGAATGTTGGGTTTGTTTCATTACAGAATACAGAAGGCCACTGCAGAAGTTTGATGTGACAGTGCTTTGTGGTGCTCGAAGGCCACCTTTGATCAGTGGTCGTGTCTCAGCTGAAGAAAGGAGGAGGCTGAAACACTGTAAAACATGCACACCAGTGGCTTCTGCAGGCACACTCAGGGAGGGCTAACGTTCAGTTGTCAAAGCCAATATGTATTTAATAAATTCTTTGTAACTTAGTGATTGTTATCCTTCTCTTTGTAGCAGTCCAGATAAAACAAAGGAGCTCATTAACCTACGTGTGCTGTTTACAGTTGATTTGTACATTTTTCTGCCAGCACAGACAGTGAAATAGCACAAGTCTGCACAATATGTTACTTGGACAGAGGAGAAAACTCTGAAGTGAGAGGATTCAGATCCAGGCAGCAGGAGTTTGCACAGCTGGATCTGGATTTAAGTGTGGATTTTAAATATTCTCATTATTCAGAGTTGTTTGTATTTTGTAAGCTGATCCTGATCTTTTTGATTCCCTAGCACAGAAATACATTGTCCAGTGCTTTGACTCATGAGGAAAAGGTGATGTAGCAAGCAGTTTAACTGTAGAAAGTGGCCAGTGTAGCACACATGCTGATATTTTAAAGTCATAGAAAAGCAGTTTGGCCTCTGCTTGTGTCACTGAAGTCCTCCTCTTGGGCTGTGACCTCTTTTCTGACCCAAATATCATCATAGGTGGATTCAGTCTTCCTGCCCTGCCTTCTGCTGGGCCTTTCTCTTGGTCTGCACTTCACCACGGCTTTGTGGGCCACCTTCTCTGCAGCCCCTACCATCTGGAATAGCTTCACTGTGGCTCTCTGCCTCATTGACTCTCTTCTTAATTTCAATTCTCAGTTGACCATTTATCTTTTCTACCTTGCCAATTTCTTTTAATTTCCCTGTCCATCTGCTTGGTCTATTTAACTCTGTGAAAGCTTTCAGATTATGTATTTTTTAGTGGCTGCATGTGAAAATGGTACTGTATATATATGAACAACTTCCCCAGTTTGGACAAGCGTGTTGTTAGCATCAGCTGTAAAAAAACAAAAAAACTATGTCTCCCTGATGTGCTTAGTGTTACACTTCACAAAGTTAGAGGGGGATGCTGAGATTTGCGTTGACAGCCAAAGGAATATTCTTATTCTCCTAGAGCTGCAGCAAGCAGAACAGATGGTATTTTCCTCCATTGCCCATCACTCTCTGTCCTTTCCTTCCTCATGCCCCATTGTTCATTTCTCATACCTCACTGTCACTTTGGGTTGTATTCAACACCTGCTGAAGTTAGTGGAGAATCTCCCACTGACTTTATTTGGCTTTGAATCTTGCTTTTTGTGATCTCTCCTCCCTCTGGCTATGTATGAACCTAGATCCCTTCTCTGACCTCTCAATGGTTTGGATTATGTCTGTGCATCATTCTCTTTTTACTTCCTATACTTTTCCAAAGGCCTCAGCAGAGGAGTGATGGGGAAAGCTGTATGAAATAGATACTTCTTCATTCAGAAGGTAGAAAGAAAACCAGTAATTTTTTTTTTCCAGTTTAGAATACTCTTGAACAATGTTTCCTAGCTTTTTCCTCACTGAGCTAAAAAGAAAACAAAAACATACTCTGAAGTTAAAAAAAAAAAAGTAACAATAATAATGTCAGAATTATATTGAAATGTTTTGATGGGGATTTTCTTTTTAATTTAAAAGATTAAAAACAAAACAAAAAAAACAAAAAAAAAAAAACGGAAATAAAAGCCACTATTTTGAAAATGCAATTTTGAAATATCTTGATTTTCCACAAATTCTCCTTCCCTCCCCTTTTTCATTAGCTATAATAATTAACCCCCAAATGTATTTTTTTTTTTTTCTGGAGGATCAATTAGTCAGTTATTTATTTCCCCATTATGTGCTATCTTTTCATGGATTTTCTCTGCACTGCAAAGCAATGCCTTGTTGAGATCCTTTCCAATCACCTTTTTCTTCTGTAGGCCTGGAAACAGGAGACAGGGAAAAAAAAAAAAAAAAAAGAAGAAGAAGAAAAAGAAAAGAAAAAGTGAAAGAAAAAGAAGAAAAGGAAAAAGGAGGAGAAGTAAAAAAATTTTGTGTGTGTATGTGGAGGGTCCAGGTTTCTATGGGTTTACCAGCAGATCCTGTTTTATCTTCTTAGGCTTTGTGGTGATTTCCTTGCTTTTTCAATCTAGTACAATACTGAAGTAATTGTTACTGTGTTTTCCAAATAGTGCTACCTGCAGCACAGGCATGCTTGAGAACGATGCCTTGTGACATACTGTAAGATGCCTCACTTCAATAACAGAATTGACAAAGGTTTATAAAGTTTTCTGTCTTAATAAGAAATTCCAAGGCCTTGTTATTTCTCTGAATGTTTGATTCATAAGGACAAAATCATCACCCCAGTAAAGTCAAATGAAAATTTCTGTTGCCTTCATGTAGTCAGAATGTCTTCTTGCAAAATTAACAGTTTGTGTGTTAGTTTATGCTTGGATCAATCCAGAACCAAAAATTCTTCTTACACTAACACTGTGGTTCTCATAAGCTGTAATTCAAATAGCAATTTTCTGCTGTTCTAAAGACCTGGGAAACATTTTGCATTTTAATTGAGGTCCCTAGGAGTTTTGACATTTCTTAGCAACTTGCAGGATTTAACCCTAATAGTATTTACAGTAATTAAATACACAAATTAAATAACAAAACAACTAATGACAAATTGATTCAATGCCAAGTAAAGGACTCAAATAAATGCTTAATTAAAGATGCTAATAAAATCCCCTTCAGTCCTTTACAGCCCACTCCCTAGGGCTAAAGATGACTTTCTACCTCAGAAATCTTTATAGCCCTTTACAAGCCCTGTCTCTTGGGTTATTGCCTTCTTGAACCTCTGGATTAAATGCTTGTTAGCTAAGCACAGTATAAACTCATTTAAAAAGCCATCAAAATAATTAAGTTGGATTCAAAATGCTCTGTGTTCTCCAGATATGATATGCCATGGCATTCCTATCTGCATGCAGGTTCCTATTCACAAAGGCTATGTCTAATTTTGAGCACCTCTGCAGCCAGATATATGTCTGACTATCAGACCTACTTACTTAAGCCTATGGTAGAAATCATGTGCTTAAATTTAGGCTAAGTACCTTGAGGAGTTGGAGCCAAAGTTAGAAAGAGTACAGCCATAATACAGTCCAATTTAAGTAGAGCAAGACTGCTGTTTTGTAATTCACTATTGATTCTAGTAAGCTTTCTTATTTATCACGTAAGTAGAACCTAGCAATAAAAATGTATGTTTTTGAATTAGTGCACTGGAGAATGGAGCTGCTATAAATATTGTTATTAAGCGGCACTCAAAAATGAGAGAGTTCCTTAACTTACTATTCAATCTTTCTTTCATTTGCCAAGAATCTCTCTTTCACCCTGGCAGATAGCCTCATTAGATATTCTCTCCTTATCTGAACATATAGCATTTTACATTTTGTGTCAATAATGATAAAGCAAGTGCTTATAAGCGTACAAAAAAATGAAGAGTAATTTCCCAGTGTTTCGTTAGATAGCTGGCAGAAGGAGATTAAGGCAGGCAAACTGTTGTGATCACCAGATATACACAATGTGACACATCGTAGGCCTTTCTGTTTTACTCTGTGGTATTATTTCATGATGGAATTGTTGTCTTTGGAGTTGTCAGCAGATAGCTGATTTCAAGGTTTTCCTTTCTTCTTCTGATATGTGATAACATTTCACATTATCTCTTCTAAGAAGCCAGTGTGATTTCGGATAACACTGTATGCATTCTATTCCTATTTCATGAAGTTCATTACTTTCATTAGTGTTCAGCTTGGACATCTATTAACAGCTTAAGTATTTTCCAAATTCCCAAACACAGTGAGAAGAAAACAATTCCTTGCAATTTGTATAATCCTCTTCTGTATCTGTGCTGTCTGCTTAAAAAAGAAAACAGGCTGTGAAGCCTGTGAGGAAATGATTGCACTGGTCTGAGTGATGTAATTTGAATTCTGTTGAAAATCATTACAACATCTAACTTATGTGCCACCTTTTTGCAGGGAGAGTGGTGACTGGAAATGGGAGAAAAGTTTGTTCACTTGAAGGTACCGCTGGCAGCATGCCCAGTTACCTGTTGGATATCTGAGTATTTACAAATATTTCAAATAACTTGCACTTATTCCTTTGGAAACCCAAGAGAAATGTATTGTTTATCTGGCAACCTAACAAGTATGCAAACAAATGGACATGAAAGAGGCTTAAGAATAAAAAAAATCTCCAAACCAAAACACAAAACCCTGAAGACTGAAAAGAATAGAATTAGAATTAACAGCCTTAACAGAGACATGGTTGCTCTATCCACTGATCTTTCTAAACTGCATCTCTCTGAATCCTCCAATTATGTCCGCATGCTGCTTCCCATCAAGAATAAAGAAAAAAAATCAGTTCTCCATGCAACAGTATTTCAAATGGTTCAGTGCATCATGAAAAGATGTATTACAGTGTCAGATCAGCGTTATGCGAAGTCATGTTCTGACTCTTCACAGATTGTTTTATCTCCTTTTTCCTGTTTATTCCTGGCCTTTAAAATGTCTGCTGTTACATCATTTATATTTTCAGTACCTTCAATTAGTTCTTATGTAGAGTTATACTAGTATTGGTCTGTTGGTTTCCCATTGTTATACTTTAGTATATAATACATAGCTTGGGTGATTTTCTTTAGTCATTACAATGGATTTATTTCTCAGATCAAAGGGCTCAAAAATTTTTCCAGTGGTATTTATTTATTTATTTATTTAAGAAATCTAGCAACTCATCAAAGAACATACACCGCTTATACCCACTTATTGTTTATGTCCTAAGGCCATCATGATTACATCAGTACAGCTTTAGAGCATTTTAAAATCATATTACTAATGTAAAAAAATACTTTAATATGTTGTGAAAGACTGAGAACAAAAGTAGAGTTCTGGTTCATGGCTTGTATCTTTTAGAAAAAAATAATTAATTTTTCTGGAAGTTTGTAAAGCCAAATAACAACAGGAGAAGTAATATGTGAAGATCATTGCAGAGCCTAGAAGGAAAGGATTCTTCTCAAGTGCTGCATAACTCTCTGTAGGAGTTTTGTCCTTGGTTGGTTCAGATATGATTCTGCAAAGTGAAATGGGAAATTCAAAGCAAAGCAAGGCAGAGACAAAGCTGACTAAAACAGAGCATCTGCAAGCTCTCCTTAAGGGACTTCCTAATATTTATCTGTCTCTCTCTCTGTCCTTTGTTACTGATGAAAATAGTGATTTACCTCTGTTGAGGTAAATCTATACAAGCAGCTTCGCTTCCCTGAAGTGAGAGGGGGTTCTATTCTTTACATAGCTTTGGGAGAAGCTGAAACACAATTCCAAATCCTAAGTCTTTGAGCTATTATTTGAATTCTTCTCAATATCATTCAGAATTTCCATGGCTAACTTGAAAAACTCTTATCACCATGAAAAACTCTTATCACCATTGGAAATAGCCTGGAAGGGAAATGCTACCTTGTAATAAACAAGAGAAGATCTGGTGTGGTTGTACTAAGATGAAGAAGGAAAAAAATATTACCATAAAGTTCAGTAATACTTAAAAGAAACAAAGTGATTCCAATCTGAGAAAAATGTTATGTTTTTTTTTCTAGAAATGTCACAACATGGGAACATGAGAGTACAAGATAAAGCTCTACTGAAAATGGTTATGTCTCTCTGATGGCTTTAGTCAACTATGGCAGGAAAAAGGCATTTTAGCTATGCTGCAGAAGTGTATACTGGACAGTAATAAAGGAATAAAATTAGGAAGTCAGATTGATACAATAACACAATTAAAATTTCCATTGCTTCAGTGAAAACATAAACAATGTCCCTATATTACAGTAATTCTACAGTTATTCTTTTAATGGCATTAATTCAGGATTCTTCCATTGTAGAGTGAGTTGCAATAGTGTCAGAGGTGAAAACTACATCATCACCGCTTAAGAATATGAAGAAGATGAAGTTAAACTTTGTCAAAAAAAAAAAACAAGAGTGTCTTTAGCTTCAAAAACTTCTTGATTTCATTTAATGGCAGATAATGATTAAACATTTTACTGGAAAAACAGAAATAAGAGGTCAGTAAGGATATTCTATTCAAAAATGGTTGGTGAACCGTTATTTTCAGAACTGTAGAAATTATGAGTCTCCAGATTCAGAACATACTGGCCATCTCACAGGTTTTTTGTTTAGTAAAGCAATTACTTGTAAGATTTGGAAACATTTACATAGAGATACAGATAGTGCTAGTCACATAAATTGAATACATCATCAAATGAAGAGCTAAAAATGGCAAGATGTTGTGCTGAAATGGGCCAGAGGAAGCTTGTCAAGAGACCACAGCCAGTCTGGTTCTTCACAGAACTTTTTGATTTAGTTTAGTATGTTGGTTAGGAATAATGCTAGAATCTTTGAAAGGTAAGGTGGTAGCATGGGGAAGTTTGCTAGTGGCACAAAATTAAAAGTGTTGTTGGTGTATATTGGTGTTTTTCAGGAAGAAGTGGGTGTCCTCCCTGTTGATAAATAATTGATGAAATACAATCATGAAAGTGTAAGGTTAAATATTCAGCAATGTATAATCAGAATTTCTCTTATATCTTGGGAGCTCATTAGTCAGAAATGATTGAGGATTGGAATGATCTGCATTTACTAGTCATTCATGCAGTGATGAGGAGCTGCTCCTGTTGTTTTGGAACTAAGGAGGTAAATCCAATTCTAAAGTGATTTTGACAAGCTGTTTCCATTAGAGCTAGTAATGCTAGCAGAATTTTCTCTTGTTCATTTGGAATTCTGTGTGTGTCATTCCATACACTTGCATATAGAAGAAGAAGAATTTAGGCTTAAATAGATATAAAAAAAGAGACTAGAGTAATGAAGAGAAAGAAACTCAATGCAGTGATTAAAGAAATAAACAATATTTTTAAGATGCAGC
Organism: Phasianus colchicus; assembly: GCF_987193195.1. Lineage (NCBI taxonomy): Eukaryota > Metazoa > Chordata > Aves > Galliformes > Phasianidae > Phasianus > Phasianus colchicus. The sequence goes on from NC_143439.1 coordinate 40,628,793, forward strand.
TCTCCTAGCCTGTGAAAGGAGATGAAAATGGCTGCAGCATCTGGATGGAGATTGAGAGTGCATCTATTGTAGCATTTTAGTTTGAATGAGGAGTACACCTTTCATGCAAGCACTGCCAAAGATGTGCATTGTTTCATACTGGGAAAGTCTCAAAATGCATAGTTGCTTTTCAGATGGAGCTGACAGATGTGATCCAAGAGAATGACTGGTGCTGTAGCTGCCAACAGATTCTCAGCTGACAGGGCCAGGGTATAGCTAGTAGAAAGTAAAGCCATGGATGGGCATTTCCAGCATATATCAGGCTGTTAGCACAACTATTGCACTACTTGTATTTGTACTATTCCTGTATCCAGACTGAAAAGGAAAAATGCTGAATCTGTGATTCAGTTAGTTACATTTCTATCTCATAGTTAAGAAGGCTAATTTGAAATCCATCTTAATGCTAAAATAAGGTATTTTATATTTATTAATGGTATTTGAAAAGCAGGAGGACTGAAGTTTTTAATGCTAACTAGGAAAAAAATCTTCATGTGTATACATGAGTACTGCTCCAAAAGTAATGTCTCTTTTATTATATTGGCCCATGATATCAGTGGTGGATGTTGGTGGTATGGCAGCAGAGGTTGAACCTTACCACCAAAATTCCATTATGTTTTGTTGCCATGCAACAGATGGCAGTAGAGGGGTAGTCTGACAATTCAGTATCTGACACAGAAGTGCAGATGAAGCAAAGGTGTGTCACTGAATTGCATCTCCAGCTGCTCAACAAGCTTGCTTTCTGTAGGTACTTTGAGCTGACTGGCTCTCCAAAACAGATCAGCAGGTTACTGTTGAACCAACAGCTCCTATCTGGAGCTCACTGGATAATGAAAGCTGAATTGCATCTGGTGGCCCAAAATGCTCCTAATGAGGTTTTATTCAACACAGGTAAACAAGTAAATGGAAGCACTTGAACAGCTAGGTAATTTATCCTAGGAAATGTCCACGATTTTTTCTAAGTGCCTCATGTTTCTGTCAGCAATTGATTTTAAGCATTATTTCTGTCTTGAAGAGAAACGATCAAAGCGTACGTTTTGCTGAGAAGAGGTCAATAACAAAGGCAACCACAGAAAACATTGAGTTTTAGTAAGAGTTTGTTGGTTCATTCCAGTATTGTTCAGATTTCATAAAGTCAGAAATTATTCTATTCTTTTTGTACCCTCAGGCAAGTTCTTAGGAGTGACAGAGCATTTTGGTGAAGAGAGATTCTGTTGTACAGGAGCACTTTTAGAGAAGATAGCCTGATACCTACACGTGGAAGGGCATAGCCTAACTTCCACCTACAACTTCATTTCAGAGCTAGGACTTCACAAGAATAGTGGAAGGGGATACATGAGTAATTCTTTATCTCCAGAGAGCATTCTAGCAAGTCACCAACTGAATAAAAATGTTAATTCATGCATCCTCTGTGATTCACAGGATTCAAAATTCAAGTATTTAACATACCCTTCTAGTATTTAAAGAATTTTGTCAAACTAGTATTCTTCAATCCTACATTACATTTGATGCTGTAATAAGAGCATTCCAAAGACTAATAAGTGCTTTGAAATGTTGGTTTAATGAGAAGATGAGAACTATGTGTTTACTCCTTTGAGTTTGTAGTGCAGTTAATAGTCATTACAACAAAATTAGAAAAGATTCCATCTGTGCTTGAAGAGTATTTTCATGAATGCAAGGAGCCATGCCAAATTCATCCCTCACCTAACTCTTTAGTCATGAGAGAAAAATAACACTAAGAAAAGTTTGTCATAGTCATAGTACGACAGGTGTGTACTGCCAAGGTTCCTTGTGGTGATTGTCACCTCTGGGGTGTGATGTTCAGCTTACCTATGTTCATTAGGTTCAATTATCTATATGGATGCAGAGAAAAGCTGAAGATAATGAATACACTTTGTACCCTGAATTTAAGGATGGTAGCCTCCATTACTTACCTTGCAATTGAACAAAACAAAGTAGGCATCAGACACAAAACTAGTAGTGGGAAGAATGTCACTGCTCTTTATGTTCCAGTGGTCAGGACAATCTTCATATTGTCATGTCAGTTCAAGAGCAGCTGGGGCCAGACAACTATCTCTAAAGGAAGTCTTCACAGGCTTTAGAAGATATACATTATTTTTCTTTGTCTGACTCAGCTAAATAAATTCAAATGCACTAGTAATTTTAGGTAATCTAAAAATGCTCTTTGTAAAAAAAAAAAAAGCATACCATGTACATACCACGTTGTCATGGCTGTGCAGACAGTTTTGAAGAATAATTAAAACCAAGTACAAGTGCTCTCCAAGAGCATTTGATATCTCTTACAATTTACTGAAATAATAAGAAAAAATTCTTTTTGTATCTGTATTTCTAACATACTCTTGAAAAAGTCTCCATAGAATATAAAATGAACATATGTCAGTACAGTGTCAGGGGTAGACAGGCTAGAGTTATTGAATGCTCTTTGTTCCTTGATAATCTTCCCCCAAGACTAGGCCCTATGCAAACATGCAAGAGAGCATCCCTAATGCAGTAAGCTTCAAATGTGAGTAGTGATGAGGCATTTCAGGCTTGTACATGCACGGGCTTGTTCTGAAGAGGCATATTAACTGGTGTATGTGGAAAAGCAGCTCTCTCTCAACGGAAGGAGAAATTCAGCAGAGGAGTCTGATCTAGAGAGAAGAGCTCTTTTATTTATTTATGTATGCATGTATGTATGTATGTATTTGTTTACTTACTTTCTGGGATTTATGTAAAAGGGCGTAGTGCTATAAGGAGGTAAAACTGGATCTGAAGCACTGCTGAGGTAGCAGATAGAAACGAGATTTCACACTGTAAATGTTTCTGGCTGTGTTAATGAAAGGGAAATTCTATAGAGGCTATGGAACCTGTGAGTTTTCTACTTTTGGTTTAATGTGGGGGAAAGATGACCCCAAAGACATGCCTGAGAATAAGGTTTCTGGTATTCAAGCAAAAGTAAATAGGAGGTATGCTGTCATGATTCTGACAACAGGACATTTTAATCTATTAAAATGGTAGTGTAGCATGGGACAGCTGGAGTGAAACCAGATGACCATTTTGAAGATAGCAGTCCTTATAAAATTAATGTATAGTGTTGGTTAAAACAAAGACATATTTTAAAAATGTCTTCATCTGATCAGGGACTCTACTCATCCATATATAACTGCCAATAAATCTGTAGAGTTTCTCACAAAGGTAAGATGGACTCTGTAACTTCAGAGAGTCCCCTAATTGTAATATGTGTATGGGACTTTTTTCAGCTGATCAATGATGCAGCTAATTTTGTCAAAAATATTTTTGTTTGTCTCTGGTAAGGTTCTCTACTTAATGATGGGTTTTCTGGTTTACCGCTTTTCTATTCTTTCATCCATTATATAAATAAGTAGTCAAAGACAAAGCAAACATGACATCCTCTCTTATAAAGATAAATAAAGATCAATCTTTACTGACTTTCTGCCTAACAATAAAGTAAACAAAAAATGTTTTTAGAAAAGAGAATAAGTCATAGGGAAGAACTGTCTGGAAAGATAGAAGTTCCTCTAGAAAAAAAAAAAAATAATGGCTGAAACTGATAGCTGTACATTTGGAAGATATTGAAAATACTTCTTTTTTTTGTGAATTTCAGTATATATTGTCTTAACTGTCCCACTCATAGGTTTAGTTCTCTGCTTACTTCTGCTGAAATCAAATCTCTCACTACCAGTATTGTGAATTAAATCAGATAAATTCACATCTGGCCATTTTTTTTTAAATTTTTTTTTTAAAGGAAAAAGGGACTGGGGAATAAAAAAAAAAAAGCATTTCTTACTGAAATGGTTTTAAATCAGATTAAATCAAATTTTCATGTGCTAGGGTGGTATATGTCTTGATAACTGTATATTGAAATAGGATTAAAAATCTTGTGGATATTAATTGATGAGTTACATCCCATTCTGAAGAACTTCTAAAATCTGGGGAAAATGGATGTAGAACTGCCATTTTAGTGAATGACCAAAAAGAACTGATTTCACTGATCATTTGACCTAAAATACGTGAGTCATAATGTTTATAAGTGAATTGTTCAGTTGATGTTGAAATTCATTCTGTTTGTATAATGTTATTTATTTACCAGCTTTCTCTATTAGTATTTGTCTTTTCTTTTTCTTGTAAATGGCTCTTTTTCACCATATTCTTGGATCGTGTCTCAATGATTGATTCATTTTTAAGAAGCAACCAGTACAACACCACATCCTTAAATCTGTCATCCTTTTGAAGGGATCACCTAATAATTTTAATTAGTAAAGGTACCGCCTTGCATAGCATGAGTTACGCAAACAAATCCCTCATGTGCCAAAGAATGGAGCATATGCCTAGTTTTTTGCTCTTGTAAGTAAATATACATACAAACTTAAGGATTTGCAAAGCCTAGCACTGCCTTGGGTCATATCTTGCATTGTATTTCTGCAGACGAGATCTATTCATCTAATAAATGAGTGAGAGCACAGGAATCCCTTTGCAGGTTCAATAACTATTCTTTTTACTGCATAATCAAAGCATTACTAATTTGACTGAGCCTGAGAGAAAGCTAGTGATATTCTTCCCCTAACAAACATCAAATGAAAATAATTTCTGTCATATCTGATTGCCAAAGTTCCCATTGGGTTGATTATTGTAATACTGATGAAATTTCATTCTGTAATAGGATTTCTACAGCAACGATTATGCTTTTAAAAAATACTTTAAATTTTAATAAATAAAATTGAAAGGGATGAATTACGTGCAACTATTCCCATCTTTTTTTGTTGATCATTGTTATATATAGATGTTTTTTGTAGTGTCATACAATTCCACGCTGGAATGATATTTTTGTCAATTTCTGGCTTTAATGTGGGAAACAAAAAAAAAATCTATTCTGATAGGTCAATGAAAAATAAAAATTTATCATATTGTGAATTATATTGGCTTGATGTCTTATGGCATGTTTTCCTAATTCTCAAAATGAAGTAGATGGCCATTGAACTTAAAGGTTTAAATTAAAATAATGATTTAAATTAATACCATTTACTCCAGATAAATGTGCCAATTACTTCAACACAGAATTTAAAGAATATTTAACTTGACCTCTAGGTAGACTTATGAAACAAACAGATTTGCCAAGTATGTTTTATATTTCAATATTAGAAATAACAAGTTCATATTTTAGCAACATTTTTCAATAGAGCAAAGAATAAGGACTGTGTCATGAAATGTGATGAAAATAATTCAGTTAATAAAATCAGAATATATTAAAAGATAATTTTCCAAAATTCTGTACTAGGCAATTCAATTATATATTGTGCCTTGAAACTGTAACTTAGCCTTTTAGTAATACAGTAGAACTTTGCAGATGTGGATTCTAAATTCCTGTAGTATTTAAACAAATAGTTAACTTTGCATATGTGAATAATACCATTGAATATATTAATACATATTCATGGATACATGGAAGACAGCTGCAAATCATTGCCTTTTGTTTGAACCATAAATAAGACAAATCCCAATCACATAGGTTACATGTTTGGCTCAGCACTACATTCCTTTGTGCTTCAGCTTCCAGAAATTGAAAGGAAACTAATTCCTGTGTTTTCTCACTCCCTAAGCCTAGATTTTTAGAAAACTTAGTGTGATGTGTGGTGACAGAGACCGCTTCTATGTTGTTGTCCTTCACATTCCACTTGTTTCAGGATGCTAATGAGTTAAGAGAAAAAAATGTCTTTTTAATCATGCTTTATAAGGAATTCAGCCAAACACCATAGCAAAAATACATAGCAAGTGAAGATGTCAAGAAGGAAGAGGACTGATCTACATAGATTGTAAACATAGTCTATGCTTAAAGCTGTCATTACTGAAGTAACTGTGTCCGACTGTTTAAAAAAGGAAAAACTTCAGATGTACTAAGTTGTCTGATGTGTTAGCTTTCAATAGGAATTTGACTACTAATTCTCCCTTCTGACTTTGAAAAATTATCAGTGCAATTACAAAATACTGTGAAACATTTTTCAAATATGTTCTTGTGATGCCTGTCTCTTGCTGTATTAATTTTTATTGATATCAGCATAGTTGTTTTAAGATACTGTATTTTTTTTTTAATGTCTAGTCAATAGGAAATGATGTATACAATCAGAAGGAGCATCTGAATTGAAAGCTTTCCAAGCACCATGACTGCTTTAAACAAACCAATAATAAAATTTACTGTATTAAGTCTTTACAGTCTCTGCTCTAGCACTGCTTTTAGCCACAATTTTGAGTGAAAATTATTTAAAAGACTCTAATTTTGCTAACGTATTTGTAAATTCACAACTGAGCTTATTATAGGTTAGAACAGTGCAGGTATTTTCAGAATGTGTCTCCCCAAGGTATTACTGGTGTGTAGTGAAAGTTGGCTTGCACTCCTTAAAAAATAAGGCACTTAGATTCTTAATGTTTTCTAGTCAAAGAAGGTTGAGATTTTTCTGATTTGTTATTGAAGGTGTGATCTTATTTTTTAAAAGGTCTAACTGTTAATTAGGAAAGTATCTTCCGAACACTGTGCAATGACTAAGTAAACTTGTGGTGATGAAGTTCACACAAACTCAGTTACAGTTCGCTTTTCCCCCTAGGAAGCCATCTGAAGATCCTTCAAGCTTGAAGCTATCTTTTCTCTTTTCGGGAATTGCATTTGGGAATTATGTTGAAAGACTCTTCAGTAGTTAGGCACTAACTGAATTTTCCTTTTCCTAGCTGAGTTAAGCACTCCAAGGATCAAACTGAAGTTTATTCATGTGAGGTGCACAAGACATTAGGACAGAACAAAAGTCCTGTAATGCAAATAGTAATCACAATTTCATGTCTATCAAGCCCCTGAAAGCTGAGATAGGAATCAGTAACCCTATCCTATATTATTATTCAAATTATTCTAGTTATATCTAGTTTCTGTTGAGAACTTCAAATGATCTGAAGACATCATGCTCCCTTAACATTGTGTATGTTTGTAGGTAGTATGTTTTTAAAGTTGAAAATTGCATGCTGATATTTCAGCCCGGTAGTTGGCTACTAATTTATCTCATATTGAGCATAACAATGAATACCGATTATACTTAGACTCAACCAAAATTCAGTAGTAATTTTTTCCACGTATCTGAGTAGGAAGTAGTTTTTGCTAGCCTTATTGAAGAGATATCCAGTCACATTGGGAAACTGGAATGAAAAATTGAAAGAAAAGCGAACATGTTAAGGGAAATGTTGCAATTTGGCAGACAGCAGTGTGTCTTACTCTGAAGACTGAATCCAGTCTACAACAGCTGGTAACTTTTCAATTGAAAGAAACAGAAATATCACGAGTTTGTATTTATTTATCGGTAAGTGGCATTTTTTTTATTCTAAAGTGATTGATATAGTTTGAAGGTGATAATTCTGAGTAAGGGGAGTTACTTTCCAAGAGCTGATGTTACTTATAATATCCGTGTTATGCAACTAGCCCTCAGGGAAAATACCATAACAAATCGAGATCACCTATGGGTTAGCAAAAATACCCTTTTAAAATCAAGAAGTAGCATTTAGGAGAATACTTTTAAAGATACTTCCTACATAGATGTTGCTTTTCCAACTTACCTCCTTAATTACATTACAAATGAAATATCCTGGATGAAATCTTGGTTCTAATACCAGCTTTATGTTCTCATAACTGACCCAATTTCTATATGAGAACTGAAAACCTGAAGCTATAAATTACTCTTAAATAACACTGTGTGATGAAGAAGGAAAAATATGAAAGAAATTGAGCTTAGAATTGGAGATGAGCTTTAATGTCATTTGGGGACTCCATCCAAAATTCTGTTCTCATTATGTGTTTTTCACTAGCTGCTTGGCACAATACTTGTAGCATAAAATACTGTTATGGATAGCTTTACTACTCTTGTATCTCTAAAGCTGTGTAGCTATTGGAGAACTGTGGTTTTTTCCCTGTCAAAAATAGAATGACAAATTCCTTTTTATTTAAAAAAATTACCTCTAGCAGATCATAAAAAATACTTAAGCTCATGAAATCCAACAAGCTACATTTATATGTTTTAAATAAAAGACACTTAAATTGCTATTTGCAATTGTTAGATGCTATATTCATTCGTTTGTATTAAGTAAACACGCATCCATATAATTAAAAGAAGGCAATTAATAAGTTGCTCAGCTCAGAATAAAACAGGCAATAGAAGAAAATATATTTTCCAGTTTGTGTTTCCATTTTTCATTTTGCTGTTGGCGTTAATAATACATTGCAATACAGAAAAAGGTAATGCAACTCATAGGGTGCCTTATTATCAAGTATCCTCAAGGCACTTCACAGTTACATCAAAAAGGAAACCTGAAGACAATAGTTCATCTATAAGATAGGCTTAAAGCTTTTGTTTAAAATGTGATGAGGTGGGATCTCATTGACTTTAAAATAATTTTGTCTAGGGCCATATCTGTACCTTTTAGTTTTTGTTTGTGTTGTTTAGTGTACTTCACAGAGGAAGAGTATTAGAAATAATATTAGTAATAGATGGAATAAATTATGCATTATATTAGGAAGTTACCATATCCAGCAGTCTTCTGGTAGGGACAAGGGTGCTGCAGGTCAGCGTGCCAGATCCAGCCACTTGCGAGGCTTAGCACTTTGCATGGGCTGTTGCTTCCCTGGGGTGGGCCTGGAAGAAGCCTGGACAGGGTGTCATTCATTTTCTCCACATGTTATTTTGCCTCAGTTCCAAAGTGTGTCTGCAGATGAGCTATTTTTCATGAAGTCTAACATACATAACCTTGTATTTTAGAGATTTATTATACTTGAAACTTCATGGGAATACAAGTAAGTGGATGTGGGAGCAGGACAAAGGTGCCACCCTCTTTCATGCATCTGTAATAGCTCTACACAAAATCTTAGTCAAAACTATTCTGCATGTTAGTGCTTCAGGATTAATGATAAGTAAATCTGCACTGTACCTGCTGTCATCACTGTGGCTCAGATAAAATGTAGAAGAGCCCCATTCAGATTAGCTGCCATCTTACAAAAGCATCATGTGATGGTGGATACATTCAGAAGTAGTTAACCAAGACTGCTAGTGACCTTAAGTGATGATGCAATAGAGACATAGTAAGGCTGCTGAAATTATCTTTGAAGATCATACTATTGTTTGACATCTCCACCAAATCAGCTGACAGCTTCACCAGCATATAGATCCATTTAGCAACAACTGACAAGAACTTATTCATAGGTTACAAAAGGCTTAGACTTTGTTTTCCATTATTCAGTTAAACTAATGTAGGGGCTTTGGCCCACTAACGTCACAGAAAGGAAGCAGCACTGGAATATTTCTAAGCATAACTTCATGGTGCACAAAGCATGAATAAATTTTCAATAGACTTAGGTACAGATTGCCAGTGTAATAAAATCTTTACAGTTAGCCAAAGCACAGTGATGATATAAGACATATTTTACAAGGCATGGCCATATTTAGTCAAAATATTGTTTACAGGGGTATTGTGATGATTGAATGAATGAGATCAAATGTACAACCATTCTCTATTTAATTAATATCCACAAGAAAAGATTTTACAGCCCATATATCAATCTTAATTACTCCATTTTAGCTAGAATATTAAGCTAGACACTGCAGTAAGATGTCTAATATAAATTTAATGACAAATGTGGAGGCTGACATAACTGTATAGTTTGGGCAGAGGTAAAATGCCCAGACTGCACTTTATGTTTTTTTTTAACCAGAATTTCAAATGCCAGTGAGATCAAGTGAGGGCACACAGCATAAGTGAACATGAAATGTACCAACAAATTAGTTGAGATATAAAGACCAGAGAATTTTACTGGTGCCTTTAGCTAAGAGATAAATTACTGTCAGTAATTTTTATTGCAAATTTACATTTCAGGGCCCTTATTATATAAAAGAATGGGTAATTAAAAGAAAATGATATATTTTTGATAATATACCTTCCATGAGTATAAAAAAGATAGAAATTTTGAGGTCACTTTGGTGCACATGCAAACTTAGTTTACTGCATCACGTTTTTTTCCATGACCATCAGACAGCAATGTGGATGAGATATGTTTGAAATTTGATGAAAAACCTGCTCTGATTTTCTTTGGGACATAAGGGACAGAGCACATTTTGACAGTTAAAATCAAGGAGTGCAAGTCATATTAGGAGTTTAGATAAGCCACAGCTTCTCTGTTCTTCAACCTACCCACCTGAAAAATGGAAATAATTCTACACTCTAGTATGTTCCAGAGATCTTAAGTTACAGGGATTTTCTGTTTGCAAAGTTCTCATATTGCAATGTGAAAGATGAAAAGCCAGAAGGATAAGCTTTTACCATACTTAAACTTGAGTACTACTGTCTGCTTGGCTATATTATACTGTTTCAGTCCCAATTTTGCTTCATCATTTAGCAAACTGATTGGAGAATACAAAAATACTAGTTTTCAGAGATTTAAATTCAGTAAAAAGAACTGCATATTTAAAGACTGTGGCATTGAAAATGGCAGAGTTATCCATTAAGGTGCAAGTTGTGCCAATGGTGGTGCTTGTTAAGGATACCGTCAACAGTTGTATTCCCATAGGAGGATTCCCCTGTAGTGAAGGTATCTTTTTGAAAATCAGCCATAAAATGGTACAGAGGAATCTTGAGTCTATCTACACTTTTACTGGTGTGATCTCATCACATGAATTTTAGGACAGTCTCCAAAAATAGGGAAAAGGAGATGGAGTCCTTTGAGAAATCTGTCAGAAACACCAACACGTTTGTTGGATACCTGGTTAGGTATAAGTAATGCAGACTCTGCAGTAAAACTTATGATGTCATTCTGGATTAAGACATATCAGTGGCCCTGGGCAGTCAGATTCCAAGGTTTTCTTTTGCTTTCTATATTCAGATAGACCCCTAATAAGTTGATTGGTTGAGCTGAATTAGTTGAAAATGCTGTAGTGATTCCGTGTGCAGTTTTTGAAAATATTACTTGGGAAATATCTTGGCATTCATCAAGATGAATCAAAACAAAGTTCTTTAATAAGGTAACATTATGATTCAGCTGTCATGGAAAAAGTAGGGAATGAATCCTTTTTCAGGCATATTGCAGGAAAAAAAAATTCCTCAAATTATTCAGGACTTGAGACATTCTCAGAGGCATTCTTGAAAATAAGAAGGAAAAACTCATCTCTGAGCACTGCAGGTAATATTTCCAAACACTAATTAGATCTTTGTTCTTCCCATCAGCCCTTTTCATAATGTTCAACTAAATGAGCTTCTTTGTAATTATCTTTTATTTTCTGACTTTTCTTGCTAATTAAAGAATTTGCCAGTGAGGTCTGCTTTTATTGTGGACAAGCTGAATGGTAGGTTTGCTGGAGCCTGCAGGGTAGAAGATGGATGAGTATGAAGCAGATATTCGGCCTGAGCATTGTCTGATTTAGGCAAAAATAATTATTTCAGTAGAGCAAAAGATAGTTATATTCCAATGCCAAAAAAAAAAACCACCAAAAAAACAACAAAAAAAACAAACACTGGAAGGAACCAATTTGTGAACAAATGAAAACTTGATGATTTTAGATTAACTTCAGTTAAATTTATTATTTTTATTACTTAAAACCTTCTTGTCTCCTGTAAATGTGAATAGCTGGTAGAGGGTGCATAATGAAGAAGACGGTTCATTATTTTCACCTGCATTTTACAAGCTTTCAAAACATCTTTGAAAAGATGAAATTTTTGAACTGGAAACAACAGGAATGCAAAGTTATTTGTGCAGGTGAACATTTAAAATTATTATCAAGGCTCTGTATTTATTTTTCAAATGTTATACAAATGTTTACTATTGAGGAAAAGAAAGTGTTATTGTTCTGAAAAATAGCGATGCCTTCTTTCTGTATCCCTCTGTTAGGTAGGCTTAACTCCATAGCTCAATTGCTGGAGACTTAAATTTATGGGCTGTTTCAGAAATGCTTTGTAGAATTATAGAATCAAAGAATAATTTAGATTAGAAGGAACCTTAAAGATGATGTCTTCACCAATGGCAAATCCTGTCTGACCAACTTAGTAGCCTTTTATGATAGTGTCACTGCATCAATGGACAAGAGAAGAGACACTGATGTCATTTATCTGGACTTCAGTAAGGCCTTTGACATGGTACCCCACAACATCCTTCTCTCCAAATTGGATAGATATAGATTCGATGGGTAGACTATTTGAAGGACAAAGAACTGGCAGGATGGAGTACAGAGTGTGGTGGTCAATGGTTCAGTGTCTGCATGGAGATCAGTGACAAGTGGTGTCCCCTAGAGGTCAGTGCTGGGGCAATACTCTTTAATATCTTCATCAATGACATTAACAGTGTGGTCCAGTGCATCCTCTGTGAGTTTGCTGATGACATCAAGCTGTGGGGTGTGGTCAGCATAGCACAGGGACAGGATGCCATCCAGAAGGACCCAGACAGGCTTGAGCAGTTGGCCCAGGTGAATCTCATGAAATTCAACAAAGCCAAATGCAAGATCTTGCACTGGGTCAGGGCAAGCCTCCACCAATACCAGCTGGGGGATGAAAAGGATTGAGAGCAGCCCTGCTGAAAAACACCTGGGTATACTGGTGGATGGCAAGCTGGACATGAACTGGCCCAGAAAGCCAACTGTAGCCTGAACTGCATCAAAAGAAGTGTAGCCAACAGGTCGAGGGAGGTGATCCTGCCCCTCTACCCTGTGCTGGTGAGGTCTCACCTGGAGCACTGCATACCTCAGTACAGGAGGGACATGGATCTGTTGGAGCCTGTCCAGAGAAGGGCCACAGAAATGATCCATGGAAAGGAACATCTCTTCTATGAGGACAGGCTGAGAGAGCTGGGACTGTTCAGCCTGGAGGAGAAAAGGTTGCAAGGTGACCTGATAGCAGCCTGTCAGTAGCTACAGGAAAGAAGGGGACTGACTGTAGCAGAGTCTGTGATGATAGAACAAAGGCAAATGGCTTCAAGCTTAAAGAGGGTAGATTAATATGGATATAAGGAAAAAATCTTTTACAATCAATGTGGTAAGGCACTGGAATAGATTGCCTAGTGATGTGGTTGATGCCCCAGCCCTGGAAACTTTCAAGGTGAGGCTGGATCAAGCCCCTGGGTAACCTGATCTAGTTGTGCACGTCCCTGTTCATTGTAGGGAAGTTGGACTGGATGACTTTAAAAGGTTCCTTCCAAGTCTAAGGATTCTATGATGTAGGGATTGGAATCTAGTTCCAATCCCCCAACCATGAGCAGAGTTGCCAGCCACTAGATCAGGATGCCCAGCGTTCCATCCAACCTGGCCTTGAACACCTCCATGAATGAGGCATGCACAGCTTCTCTGGGCAGCCTGTTCCAGTGCCTCACCACACTCTGAGTAAAGAGTTTCTTTTTAACATTTAATCTAAATCTTCCCTCTTTAAGTTTAAAGTCATTGCTCCTTGTCTATCAGTATCTGTCCATGTAAAAAGTTGTTCCCCTTCCTGCTTGTAAGCTCCCTTCAAGTACTAAAAAGCTGCAGTGAGCCTTCTCTTCTCCAAGCTAAAGAAGTCCAATTCCCTCAATCTTACTTAATAGTAGAGTTACTCCAGCTCTTTGATAATCTTCATGGCCCTCCTTTGGACCTGTTCCAACATCTCTAGGTCTTTCTTTTGTTGGAGGGCTCAGACCTGGACATAGTTATCCATATGGGACCTCACGAGGCCCCTCCCTCAACTGGCATGAGGCTTGCCCAGGTCAGGCTTCTGTTTATTAGATCTCAGATTTTCAGACTTTCTCAGTGTTATCAGTCCCCTGTGGGGCAAGAAACTTTCTGTGCCAGCTTCTTTCATGAGCTTAGTCACCCCCTTCTCCTGACTCACACACCTCCTTCTGCTGTGTTAAGGTGGGGTTCTCCTTTGAAGTGTTTACTTGTGCAGTGCGTTTGAGTAAGCTCCTTTTATTCTTTCGGGTCTTTAGGTTCACGGTTTGGTTCAGTCAGAAATGAAAACTTTCTATTATAGCTTCACCGTAGGTGTATTTTATATCCTGCTGTGCCACAAGTAAAAATTAAAAACCTTGCTTAACTTTAACTTCACAACGTTATAGAGACATTATAGAAATGTGAAATTACTCAAATCCCTGAAGCGCGCTGTGAACTAAATTAGTGATTTGAAGTTCTCCCATTTAATGTTAAGTATCTTTCAAATTTTGAAGGTAACAGCTGAATGCACTCAGTGATAGCTTTTTTGAGTCTTATTCTTAATTTCTGCATGTTAAGAAGTTTTCACCACATTTTTATAAATTGTTCCTTTTCTTTAGATCAGCAATATAATGAAGTAATTGAAATACTTAACTAGTATGTAACCACTTAACATTAACAAATACTGATGATAACATTTCTGACTTATTAAGGAACCTTTTCTTTCCTTTCATAATCACACAGCTGTACGTATTATCTTTAGAGCCTGTTCCAAATGTGCAGTTATTTCACATTGAATCCTTAAGTTGCAGGACATAATCTGAACACATTTACATGTAATTTCTCAATATAACTCAATTGAAATCATTGTCTAATTCAGTGTGACTACATAAAAATGACAATACAGCTGCTTCTCGATTATAGAATGGTTACAGGGCAGTCAGTGTTTCAGTGTAAAATGTAATTGATTCTTAATTATTCTATCTTGTAGGAAAGACCACTGCTTGTAATTTGATTAAGGTGATAAGAAATGACTCTGTAAAAGATAAGAATCAGGCACAGGTATACATGCTTATTTTATGTTTGCTTTAAGTGTCATTTTTTGATTGCACCTGTACTTCCAGATGGGATTTGTAGCATAGTACTCCATTCTGAAGTTGCAGTAGTATCAATAGTAGAAAGGGATATTCAGTGTTATTGCATTTTATTTTTTAATTTTATTTTATTTTTCCTTGATACATGTTTATTTACTGTCCTAGAAGCAACTAGAAAATAAAACCATGATATTAGGAAAATTGTTTCAAGAGATACAACATTATACAGTTTAAAAAAATAAATAAATACGTTTTCTAATTGGAGTTCAACACATTCAGTCAGCAAGCAGAAGTAGGCTTGCTCATAGCCCCTTCAATCAATCTGCTGTTTTTTTCTGGTCCTTATATCTCTTCCTTTTTCTCCAGCTCCTCTAGGGTCCCTGGGGCAGAGTACCCAAAAGTACATCTGCAGTTGTGGTGTCAAGGCATCTTAGCCATGCATCATCTGTGGCTCGATGCAAGCAGAGTCAGGCATAGCGCAGCTAACCTGGCTAATACTGGAGAGGGGCAGTTTTGCCATGATCTTCAGCACCACCCTCAGGGTGTTTTAGTTCATCAGCATGGTGTAAATGGGAGCCTATGACCCAGGGAGTACAATTATGCTCCATGGTGGAAGCTGGTACAGACCTGAGATGTTTTATACAGCTCAGAATAGCATAAGAAATATTTTCTCTGTTATTGGTCTACCTATATAGTGAAAATATTGACACGCTGCACACCTTTTGATGTCCCATAGCAGCACTTATCAAAAGGAATATTCAGCTATGTATGCTGCTCAGATTACAGCAATCTTATTCAAAAAGAAAGTTTGATTTTGCATGTACAGATAGGTTTCTTTCTTTCTTTCTTTTACTTCCACATCAGAAAATAACTCTAAAGGCTACCAGCACAAGGTTAACAAAAGAGACTTGTCAGGTGAAACACTCTTTCACAGAAATGAAATACCTTTAAACAATAAGTGAACATCCTCAAGGAGAGATGGCCTTCATGGATGGTTGCCTAGTGATGAGCTCATCTGATGCAAGGCTGACTGACTGGCAGCTCATGTCTAGAAGGCTGTAAAAAGTCAAGGTTTTTTACAGTTTGGGATTCCCAGCTACACAGGGAATGCTTTCATTAGTTCAAATTGAGATAAAACTTTCTGGGGGTATTGCAGCCCTTCTCAGTTATAGGTGAGAATAATCTGACAAGGACTCCTTGAAGCTGGCCAAGATGATAGCTTGGGGGGACAGTATGCCTAGAACATCTTTTCTCCATTGTTTTTTTCAGTATTTTCTTTTCCATGAGTTTAAAGATTTACTTTTGTAGCAGAAATGCTAAGTCATGGCTTAAAACAATGATTAGGCACCTGGTGGGAAGGCAGGGCCAATTCAGGGGAGCTCAGGTGCTTGCAGTGTGCCTGAGTGACCGGAAGAGGTGAAGCCAGGCTTCACTCCTTCCCAGACTGCATTTAAGGGTTGTCAGAGGAGACAAGGCTATTTTGCTTGAGATCCCTGCGTACCTGAGGCCTTCTGAAGGTGAGTAGCTTCTTCCCTTTGTTTCTGTGCCTGTGATCATTGCATTTGAATAAGTCCTCGCTTGCTGCAGTACTGGACTGCAGTACTGGACCTTGTTACTCTGCTATCATTGCTGTGCTTCCTATGGCATTACAGAGTTACAACTGTAAAATTTGCTTTAGGCTATGGTTTAACTTCCACTGTAACTTAATATAAATTGTGCTGCTGGTTAAAAAGCACAGTTTGTGATTGTCTCTCCCCACACAAGCACATATGCATGAGAAAGAGAGGGAGACAGTGAAGAAGGGAGAGGTCTGAGGTGATTTTTACTGAGGCAGGAAAGAGCTGGATTTAGAGTTGGAAGGCTTATGGCTGGCCAAAAGGACTGTGTAACTATGTCCTATTATGATAGCACAAATAAAGTGACTGCAGAAAGGTGATCTGCAAATCCTTGAATATCCAGGTTAGTTGTGTTCAAACAAATTCATGTTTTTTTGCAGGGGAGGGTAGTATGACTGTGGTCCCAGTTCATAAAATCACCTGAAAAGTTTGACCCTGGTAGTTAGCACTCAGGGGGTGTGGGCTGAGCTCTGCTTGGCTCCTGGGGTTCAAATGCTTTCATTTGAAGGAATTTCCAAGTCTAAGACACAGAAGTGACCTGAAAAATATTGCATGCTTTATTTTGTGTTGAACTTTGTGTTAACCATAGATTAAGTTTTTTTCTTTTCTCTTCTGAAAAATGAAGTAGTTTTACACTAAAATCTTTTCAAAATAGGGCCTACAACTAGTTTGATCATCTGGAATTTGGTAAAATAGTATAGGAATAAAAGTACACTGACCTTATTTTGTAGTTATATGAACTGAATGTTCCTTTGGCAGAGATATCTGTAGAAACTGGCAGTGATTTTTGTGTTCTAGCTTGCTCAGTGCAGACTGTTAGAAGGCTTGTGTTTTGTTATCTCATGGAGATATATATGTATATTATTTGTTGATACTTTGCTGTAATACTTCAAATTAAAATTAAAAAAGAAAAAATCACATTCATATCCATATATATTTTTTTGCATCTGTGCATTCTTTGCACAAAAGAATCACAGAGTTGGGTAAAAATGACTTTAGCGTGATGTACAAAAAAAGGTTGTAATTGTACTTCTGTAACTTGTACTGCCAAGAAAAAAAAAAATATGGTGACAGAGTAGAAAGTTGCCTTTTTCTGCCTTATTGAAGTGCAGAAAACTGATGCCTTGTCATTTGAGACTTGATTACCTCCATGAAAGCTGGTAGAACAGCCAAACGTGAATATCTTATCAAATTGCTACTTAGTTCTTCACAGAAAAAGACAGCAGTGGTTAACTTATTTTCATCCTGTAATGACTGTGCTTGCCTTCTTTCCTCTCTGAATTTAGCGTGCAGGTTTCTGATGTTGCTCTCTCACTGTGACAGTCTATCTCCTCAATCTTTTCCCTCATTCTTAAATCCTGCAGCTGATTTCTTCAAGATTTCTTGATCTCTTGAAGACCTGATCTATCCAGTCTGTAGACATAAGTGTCATTAAGTGGAATGCCTGACCAGTATGAGTGGCAATAAATAACATGTATTTTTCTTGCTGATATTTCATCACCATGTTTTAAGGCTGATAGAAGTTTCTGGGAGCGGGTGCACCATGCCATTCTACCACACCAAGTAGCTACTTCAGGCACGTACACCCTGTAAGCTGTATGCAACTTAGCACAGCTCACAATGAAGCCTGACCCCAGCCCATACCATCACTGTAGTGGTTCTGCCCCACAGAGTGGCCCAGCCTTGCCCCAGGCAAACAATCCTCACTAAAGCGAATATGGGAGCTCTGTTTAACCCTGCTTGGGCTGAAACTGGAGGCTCAGGGAGAGCACAGAGCAGCAACAACTCAAATTATGGCAAATATGTTTATGGATATATTGGCTAAATGCTGCTTAGTATTCCATTTTCAGAAAGGAATTTGAGAATAGATTTCAAGATTGGAAAAAAAATCAATTTTTTTTGTGTGTTTTTGATGAAAGTATATTACTTGCAAATTTTCAAATTGAATGTATGGAGTTACAATCAAATGTTCAATTCAGATTTGATCATGGCTCTTTAGTAGACTTTCATAGGACCTCTCTTAGCAGAGAAAGATATCCCTTGTTTCACAATCACTCTTTATTCATCTCAGTGCTTTTTTTGGCAGAACATATATTTGTAGAAAAACTGTTTTCAGGGATAAAGTACAGAAAGAGTAAAACTAGATCAAAAATCTCTGCTGAGTGCTTTGACAACTCACTAAGAATAGCAACCACTTCCCTTTAACCAGACCTTGATGTACTATTTTTACAAACACCAAGGTCAAATATCTTGCTAGCTTTGTTTTCGTTGTTCTCTTTATTTAATATTTTAGTAAAAGAAGTTTTGTTACATATATACATTAATGAGGGTTGTTCCAAAGATAGTACCTCCTATTTTATTTTGTCAAAGACAGATGTGGTGATATGGCCAAAGAAGCTGAATCTTCCCATCAATATTCTGTTACATCCTGTTGCCATGCAACAGATGGTAGCAGAGGGGTGGTCTGGCTATGTGGTATCGGACATAGTGACACACACTTGCTTCATATGCACTTCTGAATTCCTCCATGCCAAAAAAATTGCACCCATTGACATTCATTGATGCTTGCTGAATATTTGGGAGACCAAGCAGTGGGTGTTAGCCCAGGGAGGAAATGGGTTGGGTGTTTCAGCAGTGTTGACAGTGACAGTCAACCTCTGCTGGTTCAGAGTTCTTATCCATTACTGGTGAAAATACATAGCTAATGGTGATGACTGCGTTGAAAAAGTTGAGGATTTGCTCAACTTAATAGTGTTACTGTGCACTTTGTATTGGTGTTGTTTCCATGGAAATAATTAGTTGGTATTACTTTCAGAGCAACCTTGTAGATGTGACCCTAGACCATTCCTCTTCTCTCACCGCTGTCCAAGAAAGCCTAAAGGTTGGGCATCTATAACTAGGCACTCACCGGTGTGGTGAATGTGCCAAGAAGCATGACCAGCTCACAGTGCTCAAAAAAGGAGTGCGTACCTATAACTGAGGGTATTTCGTGAGAAGGAATCTCCACAGTTACAAGACTATAGTCAATTTCATTTATTAACAATGTTAAATTTGAAAAAATCTAGAAAAAAGTCATGGCTATCCTGATCTAGAAAGTATTGTGATTTTTAAGTGCTAGTGTATTTCCATATTTCCAAGCAGTTATCTAGGGAATAGAACAGTAAGAACTTTCTGTAGTCTCAGATTTCTTCTGTAATTGTTCTTGATGGTGTGAGTAAGCCAGCTGATGAACAGCCATTTGCTGAGCTAGGCCTGTGGCCACATAGCGTTTGATATGACCGAGTGACAGTGAATACTGTATGAGTCAGAGAATGGGCTTAGTGCAGCTCAGCAGTGGGACATAAGGGCTGAGCCCCCTGGGGACATTGTGGTGTGGTAAGAACTAAAAGTAATCTCTCAAAATAGATTATTTCCTGCCACTTCTCCTCAGGCTGTCACAGGCATCAGAGGGTGGCCAGAAAGAGGGGTGGGGAGGGAGTGTGGCTACAAGAAGGGAGCTGCATCAGCAGGAAGTTGTTGGCTGTCAAACATGCTCTGTTGCTGTGAGTGTCCACTGTGTGCAGCTCAGCCTGTCCAGATGCGCTTGGGAATGAATGAAATTCAGTTTAACGGTTGACAGTGACTCAATGCAGAACAGCAGTTCAGCATCCTGCCTTGTACTGGATATGTGGTGAATAGGTATCAGAAGCATCATTTCCACAACTCAAACTAATTGTGACAGTTTTTGTGGGCGAAATCGGCAGGGGATGGAGAGCCACAGGAGGTCTCACGCCTCAGCTGCCGATGTAACCTTCAGAGCTGTGATAGTACTGTGAGGGGAGATGAGGAGGGAGCTAAGCTCTTGTTCTGTCATTTTAGCATGTAAGTAGTTATCCAACAAAATAAAGGAATGAATGCTCCTTCATTCAAAAAAACCTTGAAGGAGTGTAATATCATACACTGTGCCAGAAGAGTCATCCTTTTTCTAATACGTATTCAGAGGCAATCCTTTTACTTGCATGTATTAATTTTTGGATAGGAGCCCAGGTTACTTAAAGTAATTTTATCCTTTGTTTCTCCCCCCTTCTTTTTTTAGTTACTGCTTATCAAAATATTTTATTATTCAGATAAAAACACTACACCTGAAATGAAGAAGCTGGTGATTGTATTTCCTGGTTTAAGCATTTTATGAATCATACATAATAATTTAAAATGGACATGATCAGTTCAGAAAAGATATCTATCGTAACCTTTGTATTCTGAGATTTTTTTACAACTGTCTTGTGCTCATGATCACATGTTTCTTCTACCCATATACAATATTGAATAAGCATGTAACCAAGCAAATGAGTATTTTCAGCCATTAAAATGCAGAAAGTGAAAATTGCTCATGAATTTAAAAAAAAAAAAAAAACCTCTTCAAATTCCTCACTTTATAGGGACTTTGTGCAATCTAAAGCAGTAATCAGTTTCTCTTGCTTGATTGCTGCTGCAGCAGAACTCCAGTTCCTGTTCCCTGGAAGCTAAAAGCTGTCCACAAAGCCCTTGCATGTGATGTACGCACAGCACTGCCCGCATGTTCAGTGATGCATAAGATACAGGGCACAGTCAGCTAGTGCTTTTACCATTTTGCCATTCACTGCTTTGCAAAGTGGGACTGAAAGGATTTTGTGATCTCTCAGTGGAGGTCAGAGATGGCTTCCAGAGAGGAAGGCAGCAGGGAAAGAACACAGAGAAGACGGAGCATCTACGTGAGTCTGAATATGTCCTCTGAGCTCTCTGAAGCATAGCTTGAATTTGGAGCATCACTACTAAGAGCAGTATCATACTAAATGCTGTGTGAATGCAAGACAAGCACTATGCATTGGAAGTGGCTATAACTTTTTAGTGTTATTAATTCCTTGAGTCATATAACTTGGTAGTCTGGTTCAGATTCAGCAAAGATAGTTTAAAAGGAAATCCTTTATTTACATGCTGCTTTTTGCTCTGTTGTTGTGGGTGCTTTTTTTCCCCATCTTTTACATATATTTTAGCAGGAGTAATCCCAGCATGGCAGCAAGCCTGCAAGAGTGAGGGAAGTAGCAGGAGCTGTAACTTTTCTGACTGTATTTCTGTAAGCCTAAGTCATCAGCAGCATACTGTACTTACTATAGATAAGCAAGGATTTCAGTTCATGATCACAAGCTGTTAATTCAAACTGTCAAGTCATTCATAATTTTTGTGCTTTATCTCAATTAAGTTCCATCTTTAGAGCATGCTGCTCTGTATTACTGATCTACTAATGAAGCAGTAGCTATACAGTGTATCTTTCTGATTTGTGCTGATACAGAAGTAGTACAAATCAAACATTCATTTGACCGGTGTATGAGCCAGGCTTGCATGTCTAGTCAGAAAATAATCAGTTCAGCTGAAATGGGGAGTGTCTAGGTTATTGTACATCTCAGCACTGACACTATTGGTAATGGTTATTTGCTGGTGGAATTATTCCAAATGCAAAAGAAATTGAGGAATAATTGTGGCAAGCTGGATGCTCTGGGACCAGGAGGTGTAGGGATGATGCCTGGCCATACTGCTTGCCACAGCCCCATGGAGCATCAGAAGAGAGGCTTCCCACAGGTAGTGTAGCCCACATCCATCTTCCTGTTTCAAAGGCAGAGGAGAAGAGCAGGGAGATGCTGATAGCAACACACTGGCATTGGACATTGGCTGAGCTCTTTAGGATTAGCTGGAAGAAAGACACTGACATTAGAAAGTTTCCAATAAGATTCTTCCACGTGCTGTTCTCAGCTGCCAGCTACTTACCTAAGTCAGTGCAGTTCTCCTTCACTCCCATTTATTCCAACTGTGCCAAATGCTGATGAGCTAATTCTTGGCTCAACAACAGTGAGTAATTTCCTGGTAATTAATTTGTTTTCTCTACACCTGACTTGATTTTTTTTCAGATAATTTGCAGGTTAGATAACTCCTCAGAATCAAATAATTTTAGGGGGTACCCAGGAGTACAATCAGTAATGGTTATTTTGACTCTGGCTTCACTTAGTCTCTTTCTCTTGTGGCATTCAGTTTCTTTGCTATTATAGCACTTTGCATATAATTACCAACAGCTTCAGGTTATAATTATATTGTCATTTAGTACATTTGTAATGGGGAAAGAATGAACAAAGCAGTGAATTAAATACGTGAAGACTGTTAGTGTTGCGTGCCTTTTGCTCTCCGACCACCTTCACTAATATATTGCAATGTTTATGAGGAGCTCCCTAGAAAAACAGCTACTGTGTATGTGTAAGCTCACAACCTGAGAAGCTAAAAGGAAAAATACACAAGATGAGCAAAACACCTATCAGCATTTAGGAGACTTTAATCTGGACTTTAAAAATTGGTACAATTATTTGCATATTTATTTTCACTAAGCTTTTCGAAAGACAGCAATGAGCTAATGTTGCAATAAGTGGTAGGACACTTACTGACCTCAGTAAGAGACTGAAGTCAGTACCAGTTACTCATGATAATGCCACAGGATGCTTGCTGTTTGCACAACAATTTGGGAGTTAAACCATTACGACTGTCTTTTGTTCTTGAGATCAAACAACTGTGATATTGCTGAATATACAGAATAGCATTGAAAAACTTGAAATGTGTAAGTTCCATTAAGAGTGTCTGCTATAAACTCTTAATGTCATGTAAGTCTGTGTAGAACATACTTTTCCTGAGTACATTCATTGAGCTTGTAGTTATCAATAAAGATTGAGTATTTAATAAAATAACTGGTGCTTGTAACATATTTCAAGTCAATATGGGGAGGTTAGAATTTGATAGGGTAAATGGAGATATTTCCGAAGACTGATCTTTCTAGTAATATTTCTAATCTTTGGATAGGCATCTCTATCGTGTGAGTTTTACAAGAGAAATGTGAATGCTAATTTTTAAATAAAAGCAACTTAGAAGGTCAATTTGGTTTAGCAACAACTTTAAAGATAAATGAATTAGCTAAAAAATAATTAGCAATAGAGTTTGTAAATAATGTACTATTTCTTCATATTCAAATAAACACACACCTCCCAGTGTAACAAGGGTACTTGTTACTTGTTACCCTCAAGTGCAGAAGAAGTTGTGAAGGTAACAAAAAGAAAACGTGAATGGAAACTTGAGTTGACGTTTCTGAAATACAAAATTTTAGTGAGTTCTCTCAAAATATTTACATGAAGAGTATTGAAAAAAAAAACAAAAAAACATTCATCTGTCACTTCCTGGCCAACTACAGGGAAATAGAAGTTAGACTGGTATGGCTAAGTTAGGCTCATCATTCTTCTGTATAGGAGCCATAATACTCTTTTGGCAAAAAATTTACTCACAGAAAGAGAATAAAGAGAATAAAATACTTGATTGTAGCTTTGCCAGATTGTGGACTGGTTGGCTTTCCAATTCAAAGAGCATATGAGCATAATTTTATTCTCACTTCACCAAATTGTTTTCTTCCTCAGATTTTTCAGTGCAGGAAGGCATAAGGAATTTTTTAAACGTGGTGAAAATGCTTGTTTTCATTTCTGAGAGCTGCTGCTGCAGTAAAAGCTGCAAAATAACCCTGCAGTGGTGAAATAACGTAGGTGATTTCACGCCAGTGTGAAGTTTGTTGAAAGTCTGAGTGCAAATAAATTTTTATAACAACGGATTCTGATATATATATATATATATATATATATATATATTTGCTGTACTTGTCTTAAAAGATGGGGCACAGGGACTTCAGCTTAAATGCGAGTTTATTTTTCTATAATCAAAAGATTGCGGCATTAATTGTTTCTTACATAGCTAACATCCTTCAGAAGAACTGCAAATACCAGACTGCTAAGTACTGGGCCTCATACCTTAACCCTAGTAGGCTTCTCAAAGCCAAAATTACTTTCTGTGAAATCAGATCTGGAGGAGTTCTCTGAGTTAAAGGTAATCCTGTGGAGATGGCGATGATAATGAGCCCCTAAGTAATCCATCTATTACCTGAAAGGCTAAGAGGAAAGATTACCCCCAATTCAAAGCTTTCTGTCTCTACCTGAACTTGAAAGCGAAGTATGAATCTGAATATGAAATAAGCACCCCAGTTTGTTTCTCCTAGCAGCCAAATTACAAAATTGTTCTTGCTCCTTTTCTCTATATATTTAGTATTTTTCTCTCTGAATATTTAGTACTTTAAAGTGATCAAATTATTATGAGTTTCAAGATCACTGTTACTGATTAATTATTCACTAATCAAAACTTTTCTGGACTACTTGATGACTTGCTTTTATGGAAACCTATGCATACACTTATAACAAGAAAATGTGTTCTGCTTATAAATATTTTCTACCAAATTCCATTTAATCACGTATAAATTGCTCAAAAAAAAAAAAATACATTGAGTTCTGTGTGAGTCTTCCTTCAAATAATCAAATAAGCTATTTTATATAGGTAGAGTCTGAGTCATCGTTTTTACAGAATTGAAACAAACCCCAATATTTTGAATATTAAATTCATGAAAATAAACTAGCAAAATAATTTATTTATAACTGTTTCATACCAGCTTTCATATTTCAAATTTTATGCACAATGTATAAAATTCATAGACAGCAGCAGTACCTTTCCAGTATGGTCTCTTAGTAAACAAGCTTTCAGTAAAACCATGATAAATAAAGTACATTTGATAGATAAATTAATGTCACAAAAGCTAATGCTGTGCTTAATGGATGTACAACTTCGCCATCATCCATTAATTTGTATATGAATGAGCTGTAAGTATAGGTGATCTTTGAGTCAATTATACTGCAGCTAACCATGACATGAAAAGTGCACAACAAAACCGCCTCCTTGAAGTTGCAGTAATAGTGAAAAACAGGACAGGTAATCCTGAAGGATTATTTTACTGGCTCATAAATCCAGATGAATGCTGACAAGGCTCAGCTCTGGGAATGACAAACCTCTTTTTCTCTTGTGATGTTTACTTGATGATGCCAGGTTAATGATCTTATTCCGTTAAACTTTTTCTGGTGTTGTCATGTGAGTCTGTCTGTTTTGAATTTTTATATTCATCCTTAAGCTACTACAATGACTTTTCCAGCCTTGGTACATCTGACAAGAGTCATTCCACAAGTTCTCTTTTCACTGAGAAATTTGAATCCAAACATTTGCTATTTGAATCTGTGATTCTATTGTTTCTGACAGTTTGCACTAGTGAATGCATTTCAGAAGAGTGCTTTAATATATTTGTTAATGCTTCTAACTGTCTAGTGTTTTTGGTTGGGAAGGGTGCAAAATGAAGATGCGGAGAGGTGTCTTTCATGTGCTTTCTTCTTGCTATACTATTAATAGAACTTCAGTAATAATCAGATCATTGTTAAGGTGTTCAGAGAATTTTGTCATTCTTTCTGTGTGTAAAACTCATACCTCCAGTGATTTAGTATCCTTCCCTTAGGCATGCATATTATATTGCTTTAAAGAGGCTGTTACTGAGCATGGTATTGAAGGTAGAGGAATAACACCTTGTCTATTATTTCTGACTCTTCATTTTCTCATCAGTGAACTTTCTTTGCACATGTGCTGCCCAGCTCTCCTGTTGTTAATGGGAGCTTCAGTGGTTCCTTTTTGACAACTTTGTTTTGCCTAGACAAGAAATTGTGTTATCAACGAAGGTTACAATTTCATTTTTCACTTCTTTCTACATATGAAGAAAATTTGCCCATAAGTAGATAGCTAAAATCATGTTAATATTTTCAATGTAATAAAACTGGGTATATGTAATAACTGCTACTTTTGTTCGGATTGTCTGGCCGTTCTACTGAAGCTTTATTTTCATGCTGAAGACCTGGTGTATACTGTTACTTCACTTCCATCTTTTTTTATCAATAGCAAAATTTTCCTACCTCTAATTGTTTTGATATTCCAGTTGTATTTCCAAAGATATTTATTTAAAGAAATGCACTTGAATTTGTATGAAGTATAAAATCTATATTAGTTGTAACAGCAGATTGGTTAACAGAAAAAAAAAAATGCTGGATAAGTACTTTTTCTTTTTTAACTTCACCAGTAAAGAGGCTGGTGTTCTCCTTAGCATGTCCATTGGATTTGTGACCATCATCTTCACACTTATATCATGACAGATCAATATGGTGCTGCATATACAAACATTCTAATCTACAGTATATGCTAATCTGCTAATCTATATACTAATAAAATACAAGATTTGTGTAGCCCCTTTTCTTCTAAACCAGATTGATTTTTGGTGCTCTGTAGATACATAAATACTGTCTATGCCAGTTTATATTGTTTGAAAGGTTAAGTGTATGGTAGTAACATGTTGTGCTTTCCGTTTTTCATGTCAGTTTGAACATCAACATGATGCATACTGTATTACTGTTCATTTTAAATTGGTGGATAATTGTCACTGGTCTAATTGGTAAAAGCTTTGCTGATACAACTGAATATGTAACCTCCTCTTCCTAGATCAATATGGCATTAGAGTCCTAACTTTTTCTTTCCTTTCAGCTTTACCTGTCCTGATCTTCTTACCTTGTCATCTGCTATTATCTCTGTGTTGAGATCTTAGTATTGAAACTGAGTTATAGAAAAGTCTTTGCGTCTTGTGTTTACAAAATCATTAAATTACAGCTTGATGTGTGCTTCTGGTCAAAAAATTTAACACTGAATCATCTTTCTTCTGTTTACCTTACTTTTACCTTCTAGAAATACACACAGAAATAATACTGAAAATATTCACAGAAAAGAAATATTTTCCTACTGTCACTGTAAATCCTACTTTGACAGGCCTTGAATTTCTTACTTTTCAAATATTAATTGGATAAACACTGGTTTCTTCAGTATGAGTTGTTTAAAACTGTATGATGAATTAGCAAAACACAAACTGACCTTGTGTAAAAACACTGATACCAAGGCGATACAGGGTAAAGAAGCACATGAGCATTGATATTAGTGGATTTTTTTGTTTCATACTGTTCAAAAATACGATCCTAAGCTCTTTATTTCTCATTTCACTAATGCTATTATTTTAATTTTGCCTTTGTATGTACTTAAGATTCTTAAAAGAGGAGCAGGCTGTTAATGACCAAGAATGGGAGACTATTTGTGAAAAGTCAAATTTTCAGGCCAGACTTGTACATGAAGTGAGACTACAGTGGGAAATATCCCTTTCTGACATCTTGACAAATGGACTTTGAGGGTACTTTAGTCACTATGCCCATTCATTGGTTTATTTTGCCTACAGAAATTTGAAATGAGATAATGAAGAGTCCAGAAAGGTGAATAGCTCAGTGTTATAGCACAATCCCTTTTCTTCTATATTTGCATGCAAATTGATCTAGAAATCCATCAGCTGACTGTTAATGAGGTCAAGAAAAACATGCAGAGTTAATCAAACCCAGCTATAGCTTTTATTGGTTAACTGTCTCCAGGGATGAAAACTCAGGAACACAATTTTTCTTTTGAGCATGCAGAAACACCTTGCCAAAACAGTGGTATTGGAATTTAATTTCATTTAAGAGCTGCTTCTCTTTTCCCTTTTGCACAAAAGTTACCCATCCATGTCATTCTTGTCATTTTAATTGAACTTGCAGACATGACTGGCATGTGGTAAAATTTACTCTGCCTGTATAACAATAATAAATTATTGCAGAAGGTTTGATAAAGAAACCTGGGACTTTCCAGAGAAGAGTAGTAAGGAACTGGGGGGTAGAGAGGAAATAGTTTCATGAAATATAGCTTCACCTGCCAGTCAGTTTCTCTGTTTTATGCATTTATTCTTGTCATTTTGCAGCCTGTTGTTCCTTAATTATTCCAGACACTATGCCCATCATATTCTGAATTATAACTATTAATCAAATGGTTCAATCTTTTCCAGTTCTGCCTTTCAGACAGGATAACGTTCCTAGTTATTTTTACAGCTCCTCTGGTTTTTCGCCATTTGCTTGTGCTCTGAAATGCAATGTAGAAATAAGATTTATCTGCTTGAATCCTTGAAGGATATTAGGGAGGAAATTAATTTTAACTTTGAATCTGATTATCCCTAAAAGATTAATTGACATTGCTAGTTGTGACCATGTGGCCCGAATAAAAACTATCATGGAAAATGCTTGGATTCATAAGTATTCTAAACAAAGTTCTGCTGTAGTACATATATTCATGAGAATTATACTCTCAGTGGCCTCCCAAATTTAAGATGCAACTGGGGAAAAACTGGGTGCTCATTTAAGCACATGTGAAAATAGTACTGAGAGTTTGAGAGATGTGATTTTAATTATGCAGTGAGAGGCTGTGCAAAGTCTGTGGTTGAAAAGGAAGAGTCAGAAGCAACAAAAATTAGATAATTTTTATGCCATCTTGCATAGTTTTTAGATTTGAAGTAATGAGGACTCTGTCTTGTTTTCTGATTATGAAATGAGTCTATTAGCCATTTTTTTCAAGTGTTTATACTTTTGAAAATGAAATATTAAAATATAGTAAAATGATCTAGCTGAGATGGAATTTAGACTTCTGAACCAAAAGCAAAAGGTATGTGGACATTGCTTTGCTATAGCAACTGTCAGAACCTTTAGATATGTTCATAAAGGCTTCCACACACATTTAGAACCATCTCAAACAGTTAGATACCCCTTTTCTATGTGCTGGGTTTGAGGTAAAGCAGTGCCCCAAGTAACCTGGCTTTATCTGATAAATGTGCTGGGAGCAGATCTGCTCCATAGCAATGGTCCCTGGGCAAATCTCAGCATTCCCATCCATTGCACTTTTCATATGGCCAGAAGTTGAAATGATGATAGTGAATTCTGCCTGAACAGTTTATGTATTTTCCTTTAGACAAAAAGACACACAAAATACAATTAGCCTCAGCAGAGATCAGATGAACAGACTGTCCCCTGCCATAGTATCAAGGAGAATATCAAGAATCAAGATATCATAGTATCAAGGAGAATGTCAAGATTAAGGGTATTATTTAGAGATTTTAATAAGTAAATTAATTTAGGTGGAATGGTGTCTCAAATTCTAGAGATGCTACTAAGAATGTGCAAGGTTGTCACTTTGAATATATATGTCACTGAAATTAGCCTGAGTTCGTAGGTGGTAGAATCATATATGGTAAATTCTTGGAAACTAGTAGATAATAAAGAATGGGAAGTGGCAATAGGATGATTCAAGTTAAGGTAACACTCAAAGTGGATACTGATCAGAAAGAACTGCAGTACTGAAGCTGAAGAAAGCAACACCAACAAAGACAAGGTGCAAAAATTGAAGTTCCTAGAAAATAAGGTTATCTTTGTGATTGTATAAAAAGACAATCTTAGCAGTATTGTTCAGAAAGAATGGGCAAACTTTGGATGCACGGATTTAGGAAAAGCTCCAAAGCAAAAATGAAGTCCAGACAAGTGGGACTCTAACACAATTCTCTTGGCTCTTATGGAGGGTGTAAAGGGAAATCTTGAGTCAGAATAGTATTTGTTTTATCTATTGTCAGCCTAAGCTAACATACACAACACCACAGGACTTTTCAGCAAGACAGACTGTGAGTTTTGTTGAGAGTTATTGAGAGAAAAGTTTGGGATAGAAAAATGGATCCTTATGTTGTCAAAACAACAGTTAAATTATCTAGGTTAAAGATCTAGTTAACAGTGGTGTAGGGTTGTAACTTTCATTGAATATAGTTTGGAAAAGCTGTATTTTAAACTTGAAATAAGTATCCAAATATTATTTAAGCTCTCTATAGTGATTGGGAAGGAAAATATGAAAGGCTTGGTTTTGCTACCACAGACTTGTAAAACAAAACATAGTTCTTGTATCAATGGCATTACCTTGTTTTTATTTCTGTCAGTAAAAGATATTTATTTGGGTAATGCGTGTGCGAAGTTTCTTATTTCATGCTTCATAATTAGAACTAAAGCCTTTGATAATGTGATAAGTGGTCCAAAAGGGGATTGCTATAATAATGTCTAACTAATTACCTACTGTATAATAAAGAAAAAAAAACAAGAGGAACAGACACCTGCATAATGCAAGCCTTTGGAACAGATGTGCCCCTATTAATACACATGAATTGCCTATTAAAACTCTGTGGTGACATAGAACATTTTCCGCTTTACGAAGGACACCCTCCCTAACCTTCAGTTTCCATGTAATTATAAGCAAGAAGAATATAGAAATGGTGTGACTTTCCTCTTTTGTCTATTGCGCAGAAGAACATGTATACTTAGCCTTCCGAGACTTTAAAGTTGCAATTCTGCTTCTCCTGTCTCTTGTTGTTTTTTTATGGAATATTTATTTTCTGAAGATGTGACAGTAAAATATCATTCAATGGAAATATATTGTCAGTAAAGAAATTCAGTATTACAAACATCCTGTTCCGATTATTATGGATATAACAAGCAATGTGGTGTGGAAGAGTTTTCTTACAAATATCAACATAACAGTCACAGAACTGTGTCACAATTAAAAGCGAGCTACTTGAAAATGTACTTCAGGAGACAGACAACTCATACATTTATTAATTAGGATATTATTTTATATATTAATAGCCATTTCCTGATTCCAGTGTGTTTCACTAGAGAGAGTCTATGAAGTTTCATTCTGTGTGAATGCACATACAATATTATACATGTAGCTGGTCCCATAAATTTTATTGGTATCTTTAAAATTAGGTTTATGCATTTGCAAAATAGATGTCTAAAGTATTACAGATGAATCTCACTCCCTGATAGACACTGCTAATATTAACCACATCTAAAAATTAAGTATTTTTCCATAGAAAAATATTTTAAAATCTCAGATTGAAAAAACAGTTTGGGGAAGAATGAGCAAAATGGAGGAAGTTAAACACAAGAATCTGATATGAGTTCAGTGCTTCGTTGTTTTTGGTGCACATGAACAACATAACTGAAATGTTATAAAAAAAAAGGTTTGCCTGCCATTTGGCCCAACAAATTCTGCATTCATATATCTTTTTTCCCTTTTTTTAAGGTGAAATTTGAATGAGGGAGTTCTCTGGACACTGCATTTTCTTTATTTATTTGAGGTACTCAAACACGAATGTAAAAAAGGAGCTATCTCGAATGCAAGTCTTCCATGTTCAGAACTATGCATATGAAACCCTTACAGCACATGTAGTACTGGGACATTCACGTTCATGGTAATTTTTTTTTTTTTTTGGGGGGGGGGGGGGGGATAAACTCTACTGAATGGATTAATTAAATGAAGATGAAGAGTTTTAATCTTCCTCTTTTACAATCTATTTCTGTTGATGGACTCCTGCAAACCACCTTGTTCAGTTCCCCTGCATTGCAAAGGTAAGTGAAGAAGAGTTGGGGCAGTTCACAGTAGTGGACCTGGTAGTATGCTCTATCTTCCAATTCCCATTCCATACAGCATGGTTAGAACAGATGGACTGGAGGCCTGAAGATGGGCCCCAAGAAATACGGCCATTCAATATTAATAATCTTCCTTCAGGAGTAAATATTTCATCTTTCTTGGTGGAATAAAAACACTGAGCTGTGACTAGCACTGAGGTAATTTGCCTGCATTTACAGAAAGATGGAAGAAAAAGCTATACAAAATGTGAGTTTTCCTCTAGCCCTGAAATGAAGCTTAGGGTAGGGTAATACCCACATCTTCATTACCACTGTCCAGGTTTCCCTGCTTTTGGTTTTGTTTACTGGGAGTACAGGAAAGCAAGATTGGCTGGTAGTACTGAAAAAGGAAATTCCCGTTAGAGAAACATGTAGAACTTTATTCATGACAGACAGTGATGTTTTGAGTGAGAAGGGCTGTACTGGCCCAAGACTATGCATCTAATCTTTGTTGTTAAAAACTGCATGAAGCTTCTAATTATCAGTAACGCAATCTAGTTTCAGGTGTTTTGTTTTTTAATGCAATTTTACTTTTTTCTTTCCAAAATTCATGATAAGCTGAATTCATTCAGCTACAAGACAATGATTAAGTTAGAATGCATAAACGAAAGATGTTGACCACAGATGATTCAATTTGGGGGTAACAGGAGCCTTCCTTTCAGTACAACGTGTTGTGTATTTCTGAAATACGTTTGACAGCATCAGAGCACTACAGTGAAGTCAAAAGACAATTGAGGTTTTTTCCATGTCTAAAATATCTTCATTGTGACAAGTAGTGATTAGATTAAAAAGGTCAAACTGAATGTTATATTATGCACTGTAGTAAATGTAGAAAGATGTTAAAAATATATTCATAGAGAGGGAGCATGTGTATATTCATTCAGTGAGAACAAATGTATTCAAATGTATACAGGAAATCTGCTTCATCCATCTAAGTTGTTCTGAACTAAAGCACTCACCATTAAAAAGTCAGCAGTTGTTAATGTTTATCAGACAGTGGGAAGGAGAATACCTCAACTTTGCTTTCCATTTGGGGTAAAAATATTCTGTAACAACTGTAACAATAAATAAAAAAAGGCATATATGGAGTTAGGGATCTTCTTTTGAAGCAGGTCTCACAACTTGCTGCGTAGCTACCTGCACTTCAAGTTTTTAAAAATTGGTAGTGTTTACATGAAGATAATGTGATAGTTGCTGCTACTCTGAGGGTCCTGCTAAAGTATGTTACAGACAATAGATGTCCTCCTTCCCTTCTCCCTATTGTTTGTTCTCACAGCAACTTTCCTGTTGACCTACTTCTGTACCAGACTTGACATTTTTTAGGGCTCAGTTCTCTTGTTACATCAGGTGTCAGATGCTTTTTGAGATTCCTCTATGTATCTATAGCACACATATGGAGCCGATGAATGAATAACTTGGATCTACACAAGACCTCTGCCTTCTGAAGCTCTAGCCAGAGTCCAGGCTTGTAGCACTCTAAGGAGCAACTCAAGTACCACCATGTTAAAGGGACATATGCAAGTGGGAGACTAAACTGAGCCCATTGTGATTTTTTTTTTTTTTTATGCGTAGTGAGATGTAGTTAAGACTTCATCTGCTTTCTATCCCTGCTTAGCATCTGGTCTTATTGTCAGACATAGCCTGCTTATGCTCAAGTACGCATAATGCATACCACAACAGGAGTTGTAAATTAATAAATTTGTGCGTGGTCTGCTGGTGGCAAACTCTAACTCAAATAATTTAGGAGTGTGCATTTACGTATTTACTTTTCTGTGGCTTCACTC
The DNA here is from genome assembly GCF_987193195.1 of Phasianus colchicus. Lineage (NCBI taxonomy): Eukaryota > Metazoa > Chordata > Aves > Galliformes > Phasianidae > Phasianus > Phasianus colchicus. The sequence goes on from NC_143439.1 coordinate 40,662,376, forward strand.
TGTTCATTGCTATTGCCCTCAGGGACACATTTACTCTCAAGGATTTGTCATCTGTCATCCCGAATTCATCATAATTTTGTTGTGCATTAGATTTGACACAACGGCGATGAATACCCAAGTTGCTGCTTACCCAGTCTGTGAATGCTGCTTAAATATGTACAGTCTGTGTTATCCTGGTGACATATATAATTTTGATACCACTTTTTTAATCTAGAAGGCTGAGCATGTCTTGTCTTTGGTCTCTTGCCAGCTGTAGTGAGCTTTGCTTTCCTGAATCACAAATGATCTTCAACGGAAAGCTAATACATGCAGCTGAGAACTCAGCTGACCAGAGCAGCTCTATCCTTTCACATAGAGGTGGGATCAGGCTATTTTACATTAGAAGGTAACTTGAACAAGGACTGCCCTGAAAGTTATAATGCCTACTATTTTGTTTTATTGGCTTTCGATATCAGAGGTGGATGTTGGTTGTAGAGGTTGGACCTTCCCACCAATATCCCATTATAATTTGTTGCCATGAAGCAGGTGATGGTAGAGGGGCAGTCTGACAAAATGTCTGACACTGAAGCATGTACGAAGCAAAGGTGTGACGCTGAATTCCCTAAATGCAGAAAAGGTACCCATTGACATTCATCAATGCTTGCTGAATGTATATGAAAACCAATGATTGGATGCGAGCACAGTGAGGGGGTGGGTGGTGTGTTTCAGCAGTAGTGATAGCATTGTCAAGCCATGTTTCAGACAGCCATAAACAGCTGCAACACCATGAAGTGAAGACCATCTCAATCAGCTCATTAGTGTGAATCTGTGGATTATGACTATGTGTGGAGCTGAATATCAGCTTCAATGCATTGGAGATGATGGTGGTGATGTTTAAATATTAGTCTGTGCTGGGTTATCCACTTGTACAGGAAGAGAAAACACACCATACACAAGTTTGTCAGGGGCTATCTAACAAATATGAGTCTCATGGCGACAGCCACAGCCCACAGCAGGTAAAGTGATGTACACTGTTGGGATAGGAAATGGGTGATCCTTCTGGATTTCCTTGAACCTGCACAAACAGTCAACTCGACTGCTAAATTGTAATACTTATTAAGATGAAGACTGGAAATCCCAGAGTCAGTCCAGAAAAGCCAGTGTTTCACTTAAAACATGATAACACCGGGTCTTATTATGTTTGAAGACTGTGGATCTCATTGCTGGACTTGGCTGTACTGTCCTACCACACCTACCATGTAGTCCAGATCTGGTGCCTTCTGAATTCCATCAGTTTGGACCAATTGAGAATAATCTCCCCCTATATATAAGAAGACTTCTTGCTAAAAAGAGAGCCTTTCTGCAAGATAGATACATTACTGTGATGAGATCTGATAAGCCATACATACATCTACAGAAACAAAAAGTTTTGTATCAACAGAGTCCAGTATTTGCTTTCACAGCATGGAAGAAGATATATGAATTTATTTCATACAAGTCAGTATTCTTTCTGAATTAGAGATGCCATGCTCCTAGGTACAAGCACTCATCAAATACATGGGTATCTGCAGCTACCCATGCCACATACAAAATAGGACTGTGGGATCTTTCTGATGCAAATTGGAGAATGATTTCCTGTGTTCAATGCTTCCCAAAAGTAAGGAAATATGTTTATTATTTTATTTTTATTACATATAGTTAAAGAAATATTATGTTGTTTTAGTGCATTTTTGTAAGAATTGAGTGCATTTTAAAGTTGTTCTTGACCGTATCTTGTATAAGGAATAAGTTGGTTACTTTGTGGATCCTTCTCTGATTGTAATGATTTGTATCCAGACCTAGAAATATGGGATTAGTCATTGCCATAGTTGATTATATTGAACACATAGGTCAAGACAAAATGACAGAATGAAAAGGCATCATTCAGCTTAAGGGCACCATTGTTTCAACTGAATATTCAGCTCTTGAGGTGTTCCTAATGTTTTACTCTTTAGGGTCAAAGCAATTAAGGCAATTCTCCATGGAACCAATGCATTTACATGCTCTGTATTTTCAGTATAAAGTGTTAAAAACTCCAGTGTCATCTTTTGCATACTTACAAATACATTCTTCTTTCCTTAAGGTTTAGAATTAATGTATTTTTGCATTTTTATACCATTAGTGTTAATATTCCAACATGTAGTTTTAGACTGACAAGGTCATTGTAAGGTATGTCTGATGGCTGTTTATCTTTAAAGAAGGAAGGAGCAGAAGATTCTAGTCTGCTGCTAAATTCTGTGTTTTAGAGCAACGGTATTATAATGGTAATATGCTATTACAATCAAATGTGAGGATAATGTCTACTGACATGTTATCTTAATGAATTAATGTGAATTCTCCTTAATTAGATATCTATATCCAGATAATATTTCCAAATGAAAGTCATCCTATGTATTGCATGGCTTGGGTTCTGCAACTGAATGCTGCATAAATCAGTGTCTGTTGCATAACAGATAGGATTAAAGATCACTGAAAAAGGAATTTTTCACATAATAAACTTGATCCTGTACCCCCATCTCAAATAAAATTATGGTTGTCTTGATGGGCAGTTGGTTTGCATACATTTTTAATAATTTATTTTTATCAGTGTTTGAAAGAGGATAGTTGGCATTTCATTTATAGAAGAAAATTTGCACAGTGAAATGATGGATGTTTCACCAGAATCTGTAAATCTGATAAAACTGTAAGATATGTGGTTTTCCTCTTCCATATTCTGTCTCCGTTAAAACACTCCAAGAGTATAATAAGGGCAATAAAAATTAGAGCTTTTTAAATCAAAGGTAGTGCAGTTAAGCTCACTGGGAGCTGTAGGTGTAATAGCAATTGTGCCTCAGTGTTTTAAGATGTCTTGATTTCCTTCTTCTGTGACAGAACAACAGATACTAATCTGTGTTCTTTATGAGGTTATTCTTCCAATGAATTAAGCGTAGCAGAGATACATATCTGACATGTGAGAAAGTGAAGCCTGCCATGTGAAAGAGTGATCAACAGTCTCACCTAAAGGGCCAGGTTGTCAACCCTGTGCACTCACTGACTAACCATTCTGGACCCTGAAGCTACAGTAGAGAAATAGGAATAATTTCTTTCCAACACAGCACCGCACTGGCAGGTTGAGGCTGTGACCTCTGCTACAGCCTGGGGGTAGCAATAGCTCCTGTTGCTTATGAGACCCCTGTTCAGAGGCAGAACTGGCTGCTGCTTTAGCTGTAGGGTAACAATAAGTCCTGTGGCACTTGAGAGCCCAAATCCCATGTAGAGAGAATACCTGGTGTAGCTGCAGGCATGAAGTCAGAAAATGTGCCCTTCCACCTTTTTAGCTTAAATCCTATCCTCATTCTGTATAGTGGTGTAGTCAGGTCTTCTGTGCCTCATTCTGTACTTGTGTGTGTATATGTGTGTCTGGGAATGCGTAAGCATGCAAGAATTCATCTAAAAGGAGTGTGAATAAAAACAATTTAGTGCTAACTACTGGGATTACTAGCTTTGATTTCAAGTATATAATTAACTGCTTTGAAAGCTGAGCGGTAGGACTCCACACAACTACAATAATACAACAGCTAGTCACTTCATTAAGTATTACAAGGCAGGATAGGATCCAGCCCCACTGTAGGTGCGTAGCTGGTGGGACAGAAAGCGGCGCTCTCTTCTTTTACACTTAGCCTTGAATAATATGACTTCAGGAAGCTATGAAGTTGAATTGTAGCAGTCTAATTGATTAATAAAGAGCATTTTTAGACAATATGTTTTAAAACCACACATTCATTTTAATATAGGACTTCTGCTGCACAAGCATCTGTGTGTTGTATGTGTTATAACATTGGATGTTGGATGCAAAACAGAAAAAGTTAGGTAGATGCTGAGGCCACAAAGGAAGTCACTGTGTTGTTGCAGCTTCAACTGGGAAGGCTATGAAAAGCTATGTATTCTGACTTCCAAAATGCTGAAGAAAGTAGGTAGCACTGTTACTCACGCCTTTTACGCAAGAATCCCCTAATAGCTGAGGCTGATCAAATTGTTGTGATATCTATTTCATTGTAATGGCACGATTCAATCTCCTTCTGTAATAAGAAGTTAATTCAGGCAGTTTCTTCAGCAAGGTTAAATCTCTATTCTCTTTTGTACTCTGCTGCGTTTTTTAATCTTTTTGTTAGAGAAATATGTCTGGGTTCATTGTGGACATTGTGTTGTGGGATATCACATGTATAGCCTTCATCCAAGAAAAACCTTTTTGAACTAATGAGAGGCAAGTCAAGCTTCTACCTGTATACTTGAATATATACTTGAATATTTGCAATGATCTCATAGACTAACTCACTTTTATTTAAAAGATTGTCAGCAAAATTAGCAGCACTGCGGTTTGCTCTGTTTTTCAAAATTTCAGGCTCTCAAAACTAAGTTCCTTTCTGTTCTGCCTAGGGCAACATAATCATAAGCTTGCTTTCTCAGCACAAATGTTCCCCTTCCCTGATCACAAAGTTGTGACATTTAATTCATGCTGTTTGAATGTATGTACTTAGCTGGTGTAATCAGCACCAATGCTTTGCTTTCAGTGAAGCAGCACCAGCTAATATCTGACATTAGACTTTGATGAAAGAATGCAAGCTCTTCAGGGAAGCATCACACCCTTTACACACTGACATAAGGAGTTGTGGAGAAGATTTGTTGCTCCACATTTCTGCGTTTCATTTTGAAACAATAAATAGAAGGGCTAATTGAAGTGCTTAGTTTATCTGCATTTGCACCAAGTTATAGTGGTTGTGAAAAAGACATTAAACTTAAGATTTGCTCCAACTTTAAATATATATTCATAGTCCTACAGCTTGAATATAAGTTCTAGCAGGGAGCTTGTAATGCACTTTCTCATGCCAAAAACTATTAATAATATTTTAATATTCGTTGACAAAAGCTAGCTAAAATGCAGGTACTTTTACTCTTTTTCTCTTCCAGTTCTATTTCTTATTTCTCATCGTCCATTCCTCAAGTCCTTTCCCGTCAGCCAAGGAATAATTACATGTATGTTTTTGTTATCCACTACTCAGTTTATGCATGGAGCTGTAAATTCAAAATGCTCGAGTCACCTATTTCAGTAAGCCAAGTGTTCACCACATTGTTTTATTGCCAAGTATTACAGTCAGATAACAGGATCCAATTAGATTTTCCTTCGTCTTTTTCTTTTGGAACATCTTTAGAGATGACTGAAGAAAAGAAAAGGATAAATGGCATAAAACTGGCCAACATCAGAGGACGTCCTACATCAAGTTACTTTCATAGGTGATTTGTACTGCCTGAAAAGAGTAAAAATCTCATTAAAAGAAAGAAGGAGCAAGGTAAGTTTCTTTTGACATTATCTTTCTACACATGGTGAACAACTGTGTCATTTCTAAGGCTGTCAAGATATTTGGCTTTGTGTCACATCATGCTCCAGTGAGTGTGTAATGAATCTTGCATTGTTACCACTGCAAGTAACTTTCAATGTAGTTTTTATTTTATTTAGTGGATGCATTTTGAATACCAACTACATCATACACTGATAAATAGGTTTATAAGACAAGCAAGTTGTATTTAGGTTAAAGAATGGACATTCCTGGTATTTTACATTTGAAGCAGAGTAAGCAGCTGTCCCGTACCAAGCACAGTTTGTAATGAACTACCTGGTGTAGGGAACCTGCTTTGGCAGGGGGGTTGGACTCGATGATCTCTGGAGGTCCCTTCCAACCACTACAATTCTGTGATTCTGTGAACTATAATTTTACACTGCAACTGGTGCTTGCAATTCTATATACAAACAGTAAAACTTTTCAACAAATTTTCTATACTCATGTTTATATTTTGATGTGATCTTTTGCAATTCATCACCTTTGTAGCAAAAAAAAAAAAAAAAGAAAATTATGTATGTATGAATTCCATGACTTATGAACTTAGTAATGTGAGATATGAGCTTTAAGATGCTGCCAGACTGAAGATATCTTACCTCTAAAATATGACATTATTGAATTGTTTCTAAATCAGGCAACATTCCACATATAGCTTGAAATAGCTGGATTTATATTCCCAGTGTTTCTGAATTCCTTAACAGCTACAGTTCTCGTGAGAATATACTGAGATTTAATTTGTCTGTAAATCTCCTCTGTCATATGCAAACATATGAGATTATTGAGAGTATTGCTTCTTTTAAAATACAAAAAGACACGCTTTGCCTAGATCGTCTTTGTAAAACCCCATGTGCAAAACACAAGAGAAATAGAGAAAATATGCCCCAGAATAATTGAAATAACTTTGACTATAAGCAGTGTAAAAAAAAAAAACAGTGTAAGTATAAATAAGAGAAGGCAAGAGACCAGAGTCAGCGATCAGTTGATTCCAGTGAAATCAAGGATGTGAGTAGGTAGATAATTTTGCCCAGATAATTTTCACCATAAGTGAGGGTTTAGTAAAATCTGCACAGTGATGAGTAAGTGCTCTTCACTGAGAATTTTGTCAAGTTGCAAATAAGGATTTTGAATGGTAAATGTCAGCTTACCAGAAGGGAAGACAATTCCCATCTGCCAGCTGATATCTTGATCCTTTGAAGGGCAATTCCTTTCCTCTTTTCTGTGAAGTCTGGAAGGAGTATATGTTGTATGTTTGTATACTATCAGCTTTCAGTTTTGGTAATATAACTACTATTATGCATTAAGTGTAGTAAAGCTTATTTTCACACGTAGCTGATTTCTTTTTTATGAAAAGGAATTTGAATTTGATTTTTGAGCCACACATTTATGAAGGAAAAATGCTATCTGATATTCTTGTGTAAAACCTTCTGTTCTTTGTATTAATGTGATGAGTCAGATTTCTGGGTTTGGGTAGGCATCCTTTGTGTGTCTATTTGTTCACAAGTGCTGTTGTTTTAGTGTGAGAGAATGAGTATACTTGAGAGCAATAGTCATCAGGGAGAAGGCACATGGAGCAACTGCTGTGGGCTCGGACCACATCAGAGTACAACTTATTTAGCTCTATTTTCAGGTACAGGGAAACACAACTGATAAAAGCTGTGCAGAAGATATTTTGTAAAGCTAGGCTAACAGGGAACAGACAGCCTGGACTTCAGGGTCTTGCATAAGCTGTCCTGAAGAGCTGAGTGTAATCTGATAATGACTAGAAAGAGAGAGGAGCTGCTTAGCATTTAGCTATGACAGTGTTTTGGTGTGAGCCATGCCTGCTGTTAAAAATTCCCTGCATTCAGATCTGTATAGACATTCTTCCTTCAGTTTGTCTCCAGGATTGCACAGAAAACTGAGCCTGAAATTTGTGATGCAGGAAGAGAAGGTTGACCTGTTTAGCTAATCCCACACATTATGCTTCTCTGGGAGAGATTGATCCCTGTTAAATGGATTTGTCATTCACCTTAGAGTGAGTCTGCTCTGTTGAGTAGGCTTGAGTGGAAAATGCTCTAGAAAAACAAGCTGTAATGAGAAAAAATGACCCTGCATCTCTGCCTGCTTCCAGGTGCTTTTCGTTGCTCTCTGGCCTGGGTCTCACATTAGGCCAGGCCAACCACAACATCCCTCTTTTGCTAAGGCCTCAGAAGCAGGGAAGCATCCTTTCATCAGTGCCACTTCTTTCTGTTTGGATAATTACCCCATAGGGTACTATGCCAGGTGGAGTTGTCTCCAGGGCTGGTTAGGGACTGAGGCAGCTGACCTCACACTGGTCAGTGATGATTCCTGCCTTCCCAGGGAAAGGGCTTGCTGCCTTACTTGCACCATGAGTGTGGAGCTAATGGTTTTGGGAGTCATTGCAAAACTGGGTTATTCCTTTTCACCAGGAGCTGTCATAGGTAGGATTGGCCTGAGGGAGCATGACTCATTGAACTCTATATCTTCCTAAAGGGAGGTTGTGATGAGGAGGGGCTTGATCTCTTCTCCTAGGCAACAAACAGGACCCAAGGAGATGGCCACAAGTTCTGCTAGGTTTAGATTAGGAAAAACATTTTCTCTCAGAGAATGGTCAGGCACTGGAATGGCCTGCCCAGGGAGGTGGTGGAGTCGCCATCCCTGGCAATGTTCAAAAGGCATGTGGATGAGGAGCTACAAGATACGGTTTAGTGTTTGTGGTAGCAATGATAATGGGAGGATGGTATAACTAGATGATCTTGTAGGTCCTTTCTAACCTTGTGATCCTATGATTCTATGACTAATATCATGGTGGTAGCCAAGACTTTGGAGAAATTCATATATAGAATTTACATGTAATTGTTGCAATCATGTTGGTACATTTTGTGCTTATTTAAAATAGGTTTTCAGATCTTTGTAGTCATGTTTAAAGAAAACTTACCTAAACTGTTCAAACAAGCAGATCTCACAACTGTGAAAGAAATGTCAGAAAATCCAGAAGCTAAGGTCTGTACAGGGGCATGTTAATTGAAAAAGAGCCCGCCAGCCATTCCTGCTGAGTTGACAGGCAAGGAAAAGAAACTGGGCTCCTGCTGAGCAGTGCTGTGCTGTCCATGCCCTCATATGTCCAAGAAAGCTGCAGGCAGCTCGGTGAGGCAAAGTGGCATTGCCCAGCTGGGCTCAGTGAGACTGGGCAGCTCTGTACAGCTGTGCTTGTGAGGCCCATTTGCTTCCATCGCTTCCAGAGATCATAAATAATAGCTATATGACTGTTTACAAACTTCTGCATATTCTCTTCACCATCCATCCAAACTACTTAACCTCAACATGTGAAGCTAATGGGGAGTATACCTCGCTACTCCTTTGCTTTAAAAAATTCCCTCTGATAGCTAATTGAGGCTGATTTATACATATCTTAAACACTGTAATAAATTATAAAGGTACAGTTCTTAAAACAAAACACAACAGAAAGTTGCACAAAATAAGATGGTCAGTATTATAAAATCATCAGACTGTGGAAATCTTTTCAAAGTGACCTAAAGAGGAACCTAAGATTTTATGAGGACTAGGACCTATAAGAGTTACCCTTTTTAACACAAGAACATACTTTGTCATCTGATTTATAATCCTGGTTCACGTTTCCAGCCACTTGCACTATGTTAAACTGTTAAAAAAGCTTTTAAAAGCTGTCTACAGTAGGATTTGAAAGTGCCTTGTAATGGTCAGAAGATCAAATGATTTCTACAGGAGTAAAACAGCAGAACAGTTGTGAGAGGGAGGAAGAATAGTTAAAAGTGCCTGTGGTTTTGTCTAGAAATGAAGTAATGGAGTACTTGTGCGTGTGTGTGCATTCATCCTATTAATGAAGTGTAAAAACTGTGATAGTTGAGAGGGGAAGGCAGGAAGTTTAAAAAAAAATTTCTCCTATAAATCACACAGAGGGGTCTTTTTTGCATTGTGAAACTCCAGCGTTCATGGGTATACTGTAAGCACACAGAAAAATAGAAGGAATTGGAACCAGGATGTTAATAAGGTTTGATCGTGGAGGGAAGAAAAACAAAGAAGAGGAGAGAGAAAGAGAGGAGAAATATACTAATGTCTTGAATTTGAATAACATGTTAGCTAACAGCAATGGAAAGAAACATCAATTCAGAGGGAAGGAATGCAGCCAAAATTGCATTACTGAATATGAATCATAGAATAGCTAGAGAGCAAGCTACGTAACGAAGTAGCAATGACAACAAAAGACTACACACTTCACAAGGATTCTGCCATAGAATAACTTATCTATTTCTATAGTTTTTCTACCAACGTAATATAATTCAAATCTTTCAGAACAAAATAAATATCTAGCTAGAAATTATGACATTCGAAAACAATTTTTTCATATGACTTTGGTTTTACCATCAGCCTTGGCTACACTGATGCACATGCATACTTGCTTCATGTTCCTAGATCATCTATCATGTCAAGAAAAGATGTAAGGTTCATGTGGGACTGCCTTTTGTACATATATATTCTGTTTACATCTTTTTTGACTTTTCCATCAGAAGTAATTCTATAGCCTTGCAAAATTTTGCAGATTTGCACAACATGCCCAAAATACTGAGATGTTTGTCTTTTTCTTTTTATTCACATTTAATTTCTCCCCTATTTCTCATTACATAAGATTTCACTTTTCCTTCCTAACTTTTATCATGCTTATGGAGGCCATTTTGGTGCTGCTTTTAATCTATTTGATTGCTGTAGCTCAGCATGCCTTATCATAGCTCTTACTAAAATGTTCAGCATTTTTTTCCCTAAGACACAGCTTGTTTTTGTCAATCAGTTCTTTTTTCCATTCTCATCTGTAGATTCTCTGCTGACTCCTGGTGCCTTACTTGATGCTATTACTCATCCAGTTACATTTCTCTTCCTTCTGTAAGCGTCAGATTCTAGCCTGTTTTATACCTTTCACGCTGTTCATTTTCATGGTAAAATCACAAATTAGTTCTCCCAAAACAACAGCCATGGAAGAATTAAAGTTTAATATTATCAAATCGTTTCCTTTTTTCCAGTCCCTTGGCAAAAGGAATTGAAAGTTCCTATTGCAACTTTCAAAATGTAAATTACACTGAAGTCAATAAATACAAGTACTTAAATACCTTTTAATTTCACAGAATAATTTAGTCTCAGACTTTTCATTTACAAGGTTCTTAACCTGGATACCAATTATTTTTCATATAACCAGCTGATAAACATCCACTACAAATGACTCTTAAAGACCATCCGCTGGTGGCTATAAGAGAGACTGAGGGAAGCTCCTCTGAAAGAACCCGTGTTAAGCCAGGTGATTATTATAGGTTATATTTATATTGCTGAAAGTATCTTTCCTGTTGGGTATCACTGAGACCAGGGCAGCAGTTCAGAGCTATCCACCCAGCACTGTGGATCCATAGCAGTGAATTAAATGGGGCTGGAACTGGATTATGGTGACTATTACACTGACTGAGGTGACCCAGCCTGAGCTTGTGCTATCTTCAATGTGCAGTTAGCATAATGGTATACTGTAATGTTAGTTATATTATAATAATATAATAAGTAATATAATAATAATATTAGTAACATAAACATAATTGTTCACAGTGAGCATCTGTCTCAGATCTCCCCCCCCACAGGTTTCTTGCAAAATTAAGACAGCTGAGTAAATCAGTTTTAAAATTTGGAATATCTAAAATGATGTGAATCTTTTGCTTATGTCACGAGCACAGTGTCTTTATGTTATTGCTACAGGTACAGAGTTGAACCTGTACGTGCCTCAAGGACAGCTAATCAGCTGTTTTCAATACAGGACTGGGAAAAATCCTAACGTAGATGTAGCATAGCTAGTCAGGGAACTGATGATCAAACTGGGGAACTAAATTACTTTTCTGAGAAGCCACATCCATGAAGGTTTCAGGTCTGGTGCCCAGCCTCTTGTCTGTACAAAGCTGTTGAACTTTGCTAGCTAAACACCTTATTTAACAGGAAAGAAAACCTGTTTTAGGAAAAGGAGCATTTAATTGGCCAGCAACCAGGGCAAGTATATCTTCCAATTGTGCTTTCCCTTTGGTTGCTTAGGAAGTTCCAGACTGTTAGGCTAGCTAAGTGTAGAACTGCAAGGTGGGCTTGCAGCAGGAGCAGGCCAGGGCTAAGGGCTGTGGTGCCACCAGGGCAGGGCACCTGGCTGCTGTCTTGCATCCTGCGGTGCTTGGCAGTGGTGCTCACTCACTTACGTGTAGCTCACCTACTTCGCTTTCTGGGCTAAAAGCTCTGAGTCTGCAGCAGCATGCCTAATGTCTACAGTCCAGGTGCATGCAGAAGTGTCTAACTCTAGGTGCGTGAACAATCTCGTTGTCTCAAAGAGTACTTTTCCTGCATTTGGAATAAGGCATTTGCTTGTGCCTGTGGCTGAAGGGTGCCAGAATCCTGCTTCTGTAGTCACACCATGTTACATCTGTCTTTGATGCCTACTGTTATTTCCAGAGGAAGAGTTTGCAAACACGGGGCCAGATTCAAATATGTTTATTCATGCTAGGTATCATGAATGCTGCCTTGCTCTGTCAGCATTTCCTTTCACTTGCACGGGGCTCTTTGCAGAGCAGCTCTGCTTGATGTGAGTACCAACATCAGAGGCTGGTAGCAATGCCTGTGAGACCATGCAAATCCCTGTCTGAGCCACTGAGCTCTGGCAATGCTAAACCAGACTTAGTATCAAGCTCCCCGCTACTAAATGCGATGCATAATAATATTCAAAGTACAAGATGCACAGTATTACTTTTGAGCTTCATGCCATTACTAGTAATTAAAGGATAATGGTAATCATTTGCCAGTTTATAGGACAATAATCTTGTTCCCAAAGGGAAAAAGCTCAAGACCAAAGGAAGCAAATAATTGGGAAGAAAAATAGGGAGGATATTGTTCTTAGTGCTATAAGAAGAAATAGTCAACCCAGATGTTTCTGTATCTTCAGTTTAAAGGTAACAAACTACCTATTAGGAAGAAAAGCATCCATCCTTCTGTTGATTTGCTTTTATCCTATTGTGCTTTCAGGGCTGAATTAATAAATTCTTTACCTGGAAAGTTTACAATCCTCTTTATTGAGGATAATACTTTAGAAAAATTCTAGTGTCTCTGTGAATAAAATGGTCATTCAGCCTCTAAAACTGGAACTACTGGAACAAAGTCAACAATGAAACTACTTTTTTCATGCTGATGTAGGCATGGTTTTAACAACCCACAGACTTCTTCCTTAGTTTTCAAATTGCTTGTAGTTACTTTGTTGTAGATAATAACATCATTTGGAAAGTAATGGTTTTGAAGTAGTTAAGAGGGAATATACTGGAGTGCTTTGATGTTGTTACCGCTCACAACTAAGTGCTGTCTACTCAAAAGAGACACAAAAAACTCAGAGACAAGTAGCAATTCAAAGCTAGTATTATTTAACGAAGAAATTAAGAGGGAGGGGAAAGAGGCCCTGAACAGAAGCTGAGCAAAATAAAGTTATCTTGCCAAAGACATTCTCAGTGAAATGAAATTTAAGATTTAAGATAATATATAGTAATGGAAATCAGAGTCATTCAATGAAAAAGATCTAGGAACATCTTCCTTTCCAGATGGGAAAGTCAAAGTGAAAATGAAGGTCACAAACTGAACTATGCATGTTAATTAGATCAGTTTCAGCAGCTATAATATTCTTGTTCCATCTTTGTAGGAAAAAACAATAATCTTACTCTCACCACTGAAGGCATATACAAACCACCCTCCCCCCCCCAGGTCCCCCCTCCCAGAAGTCCAAAACAACAACAAAAAAATCCTACAACAAAATCCACTAAGAGCTTTGGCCTAAAAAAGCATAGTGAGCTATTAAAAAGTAATCCCTGCTTGTGTAGTGACATGAGTTTGCCTGGGGTCCCACTCCACATTTTCAGCTGTGTGCTCAACAGAATGAAGCATAACTTTCTCTCATATTTGCATGTGCAAATGCTCTCTTGAGTCTACAGATGTATACCTGTTTGTCTGTTACCCTTAAGAAGTAGGTTGTGAGAAACAGAAAATTCCTGAGGATGCGTGCAAGGTGGAGTTCAGAATTTGTGAAATTAATTTTTGGATGGACAACAATACTTGGAGAAGTTACATATGAAAATTGGTAGAGTGCAGATGCACTTAGTTGTGAGCAGTAACAGCATCAAAAGAGTTCTAGTGGGAGAGAAATGGAGAAAGCAGATTGGCTCTGTATCACATCTGCCCCAAGCTGTGACCCTCTGACAGTTGGGATGGAGGAGGGACAAGGGATAAAATAGGGCTTCTTCCCTTCCAGACTTCCAGGCTATCCAAATTGAAAGATGTTTGAGTGCTTAGTGGATAAAGAGAAAAATCTGAAGTGGAAAAGTCTTTTTTCACATGGTATGAACTACAAGAAGAAAGCCTGTGTACAAACACTGATTTAGTTTCCAAGTCATACCCTTGAAACAAATCACAAGATTTTGAACCTTTATCTTTATTATCCAAACTTGTTCATAAGTATAATAACCTTAAAAAAAAAAAGAAAAAAAGTCTGCATCCAAAATGACTGGGGGATCCTTTTGGCGTCTGTGAGATGAAACAACTCTGGCTTCCTCAGCAGCATCATCCCAGCAGCTGCAGAGGCCAGTGCAAAATTTAGACTAAGTAAATAACTACTGAATGATTCCATCCTGTTTCTCAAATGTTCCCTATCTTTTTATGTTGCATTAATCCACCTGTAAAATCCCAGCTATGTACAGGGAATGGTGTTGGGTCCCAAATATGCAACTGTGGGCACATTTTCTGGCAAGAAATATGCTGGCAATGAGGATTTGATTCTTTTTACACTTACTGCAATTATAAGGTCTAAATATTCTGCCTTCTTATTGTTCCTTTCCAGTCATTATATTCTGAATTCTTGTGATATCAGGAGAGACAGACACAGAAAATGCAGCTTCATGTAATCTATCCCCCCATTCAGTTCATGCTATAGTAAATATTCAGGCAGAGTCAATTATAGAAGTAGAAGGGAAAGAATTAAAACCTAATGAAAGTTAATCAAAGAGAAGAACTTCCTTCAGGCTCCCCATGCATGCCTGTAGTTTGTCTGTCATTTATAATGCTGCAGCCTCTGGTTCATAGTCAAGCTGTAATTCTGCCAGTTAATGTATCCAATTAACCCCACTAATGAGCTAATCAACAGTGTAAAATCTGTGTAAAATCACTGAGGGTGTATGATGAATGGGAAATGCACTGAACTCTCCTGGTATAAAAAGTGCTTTATTGCACTTGTTAAAGTGGCACTGTCTTCTCCCTCTCTAAAGGGTAATTTATCACTAGGGTCTGTAACAGTGCCATACCCTGATAAGGGAGAGGTGGCAATAAAGCCATCATAAAATGATTACTCAGGAATGCAGAGCAATTAAAGTGTGTCTGCATATCAAGCTCATAGGCTAGAAAGCAAAAGTGGTATTTTTTGGTGTGGGATGTTGATAAAGGACAAGCCATTGCTTGAAGGTGATCCACAGCTTTAGAAGCAAATACCTTTCTAATATAAATATTTCAGTTTAGAGGTAGATCATCTACTGAACCATTGCTGGTGGTGACCTGAAAACCATTTGCAACTTGATACTGTATTTTTTCAATATGGAAAATATTTGCTGCAACAATAATCTTACAAATTTGAGTTAAATAGTTTGAATAGGACAGTAATCCTTATCCCAAATAAGCATAGCAAAAGCTGGCTGAGACAAAAGAATCGTATGAAACTACTTTTTCTTTCCTGCAGTGTTTTTTCAATATCCTTACCATTTTCTTTTAGCATCTCTCTTTGTTGAGACATGTTACAGAAAAGTAACACAGGTGACAAAAGAAAGGAAGGAAAGTAAACCAAAAAGTTGACGTGACAAAAAGTTGATAAGTAACAGATAATAAATATTGAATAAGTCCTCTTAACTTCTGGAAAACAAAACAAACTTTACTGAGTATAATGGTAAGGCAAACTGTCACAGGAGTTTGGGAAATTATTTAAATGGAAATATGTAAGTTGGAGCCAGCTATCAGAAACTTTTATAGATAATGAATTTTGTGCTTACTTTCTGCAAGGAATGGATTTCATGGATGGCTAGAGATCCAAGCTGTTCAACAAATAAAGTTTAAACTATTAAATTTCCCATGTAACCAGAAAACTTCTCTTCCATAAATTTCCAAAAAAAAAAAAAAAAAAGAGGAAGCAATAGTATCAAGGATTGTCTGGATTGTTGATGGATACATACAGCTCTACTTGTTCTTTATATTACAGGAACAAGAAAAGACTGCAATCCCCATAATTTCATTTTAAAATTTAGAGTCCAAATGAACGATTTTCAAAAGAATTTTAAAACGCAGTGTTTGTCAAAGGATTCCACCAAGAGAGAAACTGCAGGGCATTTTATCTTATGGTCTAAGTGCTGAGTCTTTGCCCCAGAGGTAGTTTTTTTCACTATTTTTTTATCTCACTGTCACACTTCTTCTGACAAAATAAGAGGTTTAGAGAAAGAGTTGCCTAGAATATGGCTATACTCTGTTGGTTTGATTGTGTTTCAGGATGTGAGGACATACGCTAAACGTAACTCTGTAGGACAGCTGTGTCCTCCTACTTCTTCCCACACTTTTTATCTTGTCTTACCTTCAAAAGGAGGAAAGGCAATGGAGTGAGAAGACAAAGAAACTGTGCAGCTACCTGGGCAAGACTGGGCATTTTGCATCACCACCTTGGAGCACCCTATGGGTATTCCACCCAGTGGGATGGTGGGGAGAGGAGCTCAGGAATAGAAGAGACATGGGGACTTAAGAAAGTCAGGGGAGATCCTGATTGCCTGTAGGTGGTTCAGAGTTAGAAAAGGAGATGCACAAAAGTTGGGTGGGTCATCAGGAGAATGGGAGCTTACAGAGGGCTTGGTGGGAGACGAAGACAGGAGATGGCCATGAGGGCAACAAGCTGCAGGAGGGATGGGGGTGTGGAAAACAAAATGAAGCTGTCAGTTCTGAAGAGGCATTGGTAAAGAACAGGTGTAGTATTAAGAAATTGTTATAGGGTGAGAGAGAACTTAAACGGAGAGGAATATCATAGTTTTCAAGGTAATTATTATTATTTGTCTTTTCTATAGAGACATTTACAGAATAACAGGGATCTGTATCTTCCAATTTCCCCATTTCACCTTCTCCTTGCCTCAAAATTTGCTGGTAGAGTTATCTAATTTTCTGTAATTCTCAGACTTTGTGTTGTGTTATAGTTAGGCTTTTTGTCAAGAAAAATATCAAGAGAAGTTATCAAGAAAAACATTGTGTACATACATTCATTTATCTGACTGGCACATAGAATTGAGAGAAATTTGCAGATTAGTTCTGCAAATGAACTACTGTGAATTATTAGTAGTAGTAGTGCTATTGGGTTTCAAGCAGTGGATCACTATAGTGACTCAACACAGTTCACATTTCTTCATAATTTTCTGGTCTGCAGACTCAGAAAGTAAAATGCTTTTAATTACTCAGTTCCCATTTGGAAGATTTAGATACAACTCCAAGGGAAAGAAATAGAAAGGGAGATGTGCATTCTGCTGCCTCTGGGGCAAGTGATGTACACTCACTTTGGATAAGCAGATGCCAGCACTGCCACTGAGCCTATGGCTGGTGCTGTTCTGTGCTTCCATGCTATCAGATGGATAAGGTGCTCCAGGAAAAGACTATTTGTTGTTTTTGTTTTGTTTCTTTACTGAGTTAGTTGTGTAAACCAAGCTTTTTCCTTACTCTTGTTCTTTGTATGGCATAAGAAACTGGTACACAGAGGCTGAGGAATAATCTGCCCGTGGCAAGATGAGAGTAGGATGCTGCCTTCCAGCATCAGTGCCAACTTGTTCTTCCTTAGCAATGGATGCCAAACAGCCAATACATATGCCTGAAGCAAGCTACATCCAGAACACTTCCTCTGCAAAAACGTAATGTGAAAAATTGCTGTCAGCCACTAGTCATACAAGAATGGTTTCACAGATACTACAGCATGTTTTATATCTAGCTTAAAAAATACCACAGCATTGCATCTGCCTACCTGAGAAAATGCTTGCTTACTGAAAAAAAAAACCAACAAATATCAGTCTGCATTGGGGGGTTTCAAATCAAATGAACAAAATGATCTTTTTTTTTTCTTTCTTTCTTTCTTTCTTTTTTCCAATGAATAGAAAACTGCAGAAAGACTGTGTACCGATGTAATGTATTTACAGTCAGGTAAATCCAGCCTGGATTTATGTCTAGTGGTAAATAAACCACTTCCCTGCAAAGTTGTCTCAGACATCATACAAACATAAACGTAAAAATATTCTCTTAAAGTTCCCTTTTACCTATAGTTACAGTCAGAACCATATTTGTATGCTTGAGGATAGGAAATGTCAGATTGATAGATGAGTTATAAGTCTCCCTCTTCCTGCACTGGAGAACCAATTCTGCTTTCCCCTCAACTCTGCTGAATTGAATGGCATTGCATTGACATAAATGAGAGCAGAAGGGCAGCTTGGGAGTGTCTTTCATAATCAACAAAATAATATAATACAAAGCTGAATTTTCCATATTGGTCAGAATCAATTAAGGTGGAATGTTCTGCTGCTGGAAGTATGATGTTTGCAAACCCCTATGCAGAGTCTATATTCATTTTCCTTTCCAGGAAGTTTGAGTTTTTACCAGAACATTTATATGAATTGCATTCTACTGAGTAGAAATAGAACTGTTATTCATATTTTATGAAGTAGCCATTTAGGAGGTATACTGTATTTTTGTACAAGTTTCAGGTATATTTTCTGCTATATATTTAACTCCTTTATATCCATAAATCTTATCTTAGATAATACTTTCCTTTGAATATTGCAAGTAATGGGGCAGCAAAATTGCTGCAGGGTCACCTGTTGATATTGGAGATTATCCATATTTGAGGCTGAGCAGTGCACAGATATACACTGATTAGTATAAATATTACCAACTATAATTTTCCTGTCTCCCTGTGTCTACCTATTTCATATCTGAACTCTTTGTGCAGTCCATCAGAAGCATTAAATTGGAATGCTGACAGTATTTCACATCCACCTACTACCCCTGTTTTATAGGGGAAAATAACTACACATTAGACTCAGTATAGACCAGCAGTACTCAGGCATCCGAGCTTAGTATCCATACTTGAAAAAGAAAATCTGCCATTCCAGCATTCCTAAATGGACCGGAACCTATTTATTTTCAACATGTGAATTTTTTTGAATCAAGCACTTGGAATTAGCCCAGTATGATGTAAGTTATTAGCAGGAGAGATACTGTGAAATCCTTCTTACTTTTGGGTTGTTTCTGCATTCAATTTGAGTTATCTCCAAACTGACCATGTTTCATTGGCATTTGACTGGAAACAAAAATTTGACAGCTATTTCTTCCTTTGATACTATTTATAATTTTGAGGTAGCATAATTTAGGGACACTTTTTCAAAATGATCATTAAAGCCTCTCACCAGGAGCTGTATTAAAGTAAAAAGTTGTATCCATCTTTCTGCTTATTTAGCCATTTCCCTTGATTTAGCTCAAAGCACAAAGATGCCTGAGGTTCTTTTATGACCTAGCCCATTAAAGAACCATGGGTCAGACTCTACGTTATGTTCCCAGTATTCCTGCATGGAATATATGTTTATTCTGTAAACAGGTCAGCATGTAGTTGAAGGAAATTTTTCTTTCCCTTTAACTCGTTATAAGCTGATATGCAGAGCCAAACCTGTAGAGAAGGTAAGAAGTGTGAATTTATATGTGAGTTATTAGTAATTTCTAATAGGAAGAAAAGACCTGACAAAAATGGTAAATTAAATGACTGTAATAATCGCAAAGAGATGCATTACTTGGGATTTATTTCAGCATGATTGTGATACTCTGTAAGGGGAGAGCCAACCTGTAACTCAGCAAGAAAGCATGTGCTTCCTCATTAATAGTATTTCCTCTTGACTTTAAATTTCTTCATATTCGTACAGTGATGTCAGTATTACACTGGTAGCACAGCTTTTTATTATAAAAATGCTTGTCTAAACCCACCCACTGAACTACAGTTCCCAAAGCGTGAAACAGATTGTTTATGTCTATTCTCAGACCTTTATCTATTCATCTTTTTTTTACTGAATTTCAAGAAGGCATAATGGCAAATTTCAAATCCTATTGTAATAGCAAAAGGGAATCTGAAGAAAAA
The DNA here is from genome assembly GCF_987193195.1 of Phasianus colchicus. Classification (NCBI taxonomy): domain Eukaryota; kingdom Metazoa; phylum Chordata; class Aves; order Galliformes; family Phasianidae; genus Phasianus; species Phasianus colchicus. The sequence continues at coordinate 40,682,029 of NC_143439.1, forward strand.
CAAAAGAAAAGAATAACATGCTACACTATGCACAAAAAGCGTGGAAAACTATTTGGAGATCTAATTACACTAGACTTATCTGCCTTCTAGAAGTTTTAATTCTGCTTTGATCTAATTGTCTTTTTTACAGCTGATTTTCAGATTATAGTATCTCTTTCCATGTGCATATATTCTCAGAACAGTGCTGCCTAACTGTTGTTTGACAAAGCAAGGTCATGTAGATAAGACTGACAACAGATTTGAATATTTTAAAGAAGATAATTTTATTATATACAGCTAACTTTTCTCAGGATCCTGAACAGATTTCTAAAAGGACTGGGTGGGTGAATGTGTGTGTGTGATGCACAAATATTCCAAAACCTGAGTATAAAGGATAGCCTTTTCTCTAAGAAGGAGGATACATAAATACCAAAAAAAGAGACTGGATGAGGGCCATTACTGTAACTAAGGAGTCAAGACCTGAGAGGAAACTGGAATGAATAGTTATAGAAGAAGACTTAAGAAAAGTTGTGACTGGAAACGTTTGAATGAGTCTGAACAAGCGTATAATTATTAAAAGCTTTATGCTTGAAACTAAATAAAAAAGGAAGTGTGCGAAGTACTTGTGTTGTTATATATCAAATTTCATCATAAGCCAGCTTTTGTTTATGTACAGGTATGAAAGAATGAGCTACCTTACTAGTTATAGAGAAACTGTTCCAAGGCATGTGGCTCTAGGCTCTAGTTGTGCTGGGGATTGGACCAGGTGACTGCCAGACGATCCTGCCAACCTTGGCCCTTCTGTAATCCTGTGAAGTCACAGTTTAGTGCCAGATATTGTGAAGGAGAAGGAAGAAGTAGGAAGCAGTTTGGTCTTTCAGAACCATTTGAAATGATGCACGCATTCCTTTAGATATAACTGATTTAACAGATCCTGATTTCCATAATGCAAGAAAATGATCTGTAAACACAGTGATTCCTACTGCTGAAGAAAACACGGTTTTATTGTGTTTTACTAATTTTCAAACAAAATGGAAATAATCTCAAAAATTATACAATATTTCTATAGTACGTGAACAGAACATGCAAGTTACTCTGACTTGCATCTTTCCTGAGAACAGTTGTATTTACAGCCTAGAAAGAGCCAGTAACATTTATCTCTGCTGCCCACAATGGATCCTATAAAACAGATGCTAGTAACATGTGGGTTTTTTGGTTTTTTTTTTTGGTATAATGATTAGTATAAAAAAGAACATTCACAATTTGATTATGTACCTGTTCAGAATTTACAGAGATATGTGATAGTAATCTTTGTAGAAGGAATAGTAATAAATATGTACATGTATATGTGAGAACTAACAATGCAGTAGGGATTGTATCAACGTGTAGGCAGGGTATTGTTTCTGCCTACAGCAGTCAGTCCTTTGCATATAATTTGTTCTTGTTCTGACACAGTTTCTCCCTTCGTTTTTGGTTCCCCTTCCTCATTTTCCAAGATGCTGGGTCACAGATGTCCACTGGAGAAGCAGTGCACTGGCCAGCATCAGTGATTTTTAGGCCCTTTTCAGTCTGCAAGAAGAGTTTGATGATGCAAGGCATCTCCTTAAAGGCATTTTAATTCTTAATTGCTATGGCTTTTTCTAGAAAAATAAATGTTTTCATAGGAAAATGCCCAGGAACTGTAGACGAGCTAATGGCACTATTGACATAATTCATAAACAGAATAGTTGATTACCTGTTGTGGAACTAAGCCAATGAATATTCATAGTTCCCTTGGTATGGAGCTGGCATATTTCAGCTAATTAACTCTTCTGCTTAGGTGATGCATATGCAAACTTTTTATATGATACCAAGGTAGATTTAATTGAGATTTGACAAATAATACCACAAACAGTTTGCAAACAAACAACGTAGACTCTGCTGTCATTTCCATAAATGAAAGTATGACTTAATAGAAACCTGTACAAAAATTGTCATCCCATTTCAGAGGTGCCTAAAATTCACTTTCATATTACATGTTTCAGTTACAGAAAGACTGGGGAGAAATATCTCTTTTGAGGTAACATTACTTATTTCAAAAGAAGAGGCAAGTTTCTACTCCTCGGAGTGTTTCTAAATGTTGTTGATGTTGACATTGCCCTCTTTACTGAACATATCTGAGAATAATGTTCAGCCTTTGAATTAAAGTTTTAAGATATCATTTTCCTTTGCAAATCTTGGATGCAAGCCAAGGTAAACTAAAGATCTGAAATTGAGTGTCTTTCTCAAGTAGTTTCTTTTTTAGCTTTCTGTCATCTGTTGCTAGGAGCACACATAAGTGTTGGTAAGGATCAGAGCCTGATGTAATGTCCTGATCTGAGTGTTGCAGACAATGCAGACTTGAATACCTAACAGCATGAGCTGAGATTGGTTTTGGGGTGTACACTCACATGTCCTTTCAAGAGCTTTGCCACCTTGCCTCAGGACCAGTATGCTATGCTATGCTATGATCCATGCCTGGATTTTCGTTCACTGCGAAGTCTGGACACAGCTGAGGTGTCTACTGAGGAGACTATGAGGAGCTTTTGTGGTCTGAATCTAGAGGTACTCCAATATTCAGTCAGAAGAAATTGATACAAGTGATGTACTACTCTATTTCCATGGAGCTCTTTCCTGCTGTCTATTCTCTGCCAGAAAAAGAATTTATTTCATTCCTCTCATAGCTGAAGGATCAAAATTTCAGTTCAGCGCCACAGTGTTCTTGCATCAGTGGGGCACATCAATCCATTTGCTGCTGTTGATTTATTGTTCTCTGCCTATCAAAACGATAACGTACTCATTTGCAGCCTTAAATTACATGTCCCTCTTTCTTCTGTTCTTTACTTCACCCTATAACCTTATCCAGCAAGAAGGTATTTTCCCATGCATCTCCTCAATGTCTGTATGTGTGAAGGAGAATTATGCGAGTCCACCATCTGCAACAGCACCTTTAGTTCTAATCGACTCCTGACTCTATTGAATCCCATCCATTTCTCTGACCCATGATGCTAACACTTTCTGTAATAATGCTAAGTCTGGAGCGTGGGTGATGTTAGAGTTGGTTATGAAAAAGAGCTTTTTAATTGAAGTCAGTATTTTGGACCCACTCAGTGTTATGCGGGGCTGGAATCCATCTGGAGAAATCACACAGACGTAGATTTAGGGGAATAAACTTTATTGCCTCAGTATATAGTGGGAAAATGTTTCCATGCTGTAAGACATCCACAGGAATATTTGTATCAGTTCAGATGTGTTGCTGAAAAACAAATCACAGTGCTTATAAAAAAAAACACCCTATACCACACTCTGCACCAGGTTGATTTACAGTTTCATCAATGTTAGACACTGTATTCAAGTATGTGGTTCTTTTAATTCAAGTAAATGTCTGCCTAATTCAATCTTGAGCACTTTTCTGAAAGCTACCTAGATACATTGCCTAAGGAATTTGTGGCTTTACTTATAACCCAAATGATAAAGTTCTGAGTCTTATTAAATTATATTTCCAATCTCAGCCATTAAAATTTTGCTCAATTTGATGAAAATCAATTCTGTTGTTCATGTTCTGAAATTGCATTATTTCTGTGCATACCTTCTAATCTGCTCTGAAGCACATTTATGTCTATGAAGCTCTAAGATAATAATACCACCTGTTAAAATCCCGACCAGTATAGATGTTTTTATGTTCTTGGTATAATTTATCAAATGAAGAATATCAGCTGAAACTTGAACTCTTTAAAAAATTAGGTCTGAACTACATATTCATTTTATTTTTCATGAAAGTAACTGAAGGATTGTTCATGTTCTGCTTCAGTAATTTCTCATGAAATGCGTTTAAAAAATGGTGAGTCTTTTTCCTCTTCATTCTTGTTGGCTTGGTTTTTTTTCTGTCTTTGAAGCTCTAAAAAAACCCAACTGATTCCATAATGAAATTTTCTCTATAAAGCAAAGAAGTTGAAGCTAATTATATCTTAACTACATTATGGTTTTACCATAAACGGCTGGTTATGATGTCATAACTGCCAATCAGATCATTTAATAAATAATTAAATAAATTGTTTAATAATGACCTTCAATGGATTTTGGAATAGCAGTATATCAAAAGTATTTGTAAAATAATCTATTTTTTAAAATGCAATAGCTGTATCAGACCTCTTTTTCTGTTGTCAACATGCTTCAGGGATCAAAAGTAATTTAGTATTTAAGAGGATACAGTTCAGAATTTTTCAAGAAATCGAGTTTAGCATGGGATTTAGCATGAAGTGTTTCCTTGCCTTCTGGTAGTAATAGGTGACAGTGGCACCAGGGAGAATCTTCTGATGGGTTTTTAACATTTATTAACATTTTTTGCTTGGGGTAGTAAAAAAAAAACAAAAAAAACCAAAAAGCTGCAATTTATTATTTTTTGTTTTATAAACGAGGTCTATAGCCCTAGGTTTATGCTGCATGCATACCAGCAAGGGCATCCCAGTTCAGGGGAGATGACAAGAAGATGTATCCATAGATGTGTAATTCCTACTTCAATGAAGTGTTCTATGAGCAATCCAAATATCCATTTTACTTCTGAGCCTTTGAGCTTCATGAGATGAGTTCTGTTCTTTTATAATGCCTTCTCTTTAATTATTGTAAGCACCAAAATTATCAGGTAGCAGTACTGTAATGACCTTAGGCATTTTTAACACTGCAGTTTAAAAAGAAATAATGAATTTGAGTGTGGCATGACAATATAAGAATTTTAATGATGTTTCCGTATTGATAAAAATACATATTTATAGTAATGAAAACGTTCAACAGGTAACGCTGTATCTCTCCAACCCCTTACAATTATTTGGGCTAGCAGTAGCTTTTAGCAATATGATTATCAAACACAGATTTTTATACAGACCAGGGCACAATCCACTTTTGTCTAGTTTAATCTGTCTCACAGGAGACCCTCCTGACCTGCTTGCCTGGAAAACTGAGAAAATAAAAACTCACTTGATAGTCTTGTGACCCAGAGTCAGAAATCAAATTGCAGTATCACTCAGTAGTGCTAACATTCACTTTCAAGAAGCCATGTATTTTAAGTCTCTCTTAGAAGGTGAGACCAGAGACTAGTAACTCATAAATAAAACAAATAAGGTTACTTGTATGCTGCCAGTCGAAGTTAATGAAGATGCCTAATGGTGTTTTTTCAACTTTAGTTTTCCCTTATGTGGCCAGGTAGTAAGTTTGCAGAAGTCATTGGAATTACAGGAGAAGGAAATAGGCACACACAGGAAGAGAATTATACAGCGTACTTGTTGAGTACTTTGTTTTCTATTTGCATTACAGACAAAAGTGAATACAGTGACTACTGTCAGGTCGCTTGCAATGTTGTTATTTGGTTTTCACCTATTCTGTGTAATGAGAATGAAGTATGAATTTTTTAGCTTGCTAATAAAATATTCCTTTTGTGGTAATTAGGGTATATTGAAAGGTACTGTTACACTGGTAGTGTGTCCACTCATCAAGTCAACTTGATCTGAAGCCCCATCTGCTCAAGAAAGAAGAGCTAGAAATATTTTCCCTTGCTCCCTGTGGGAGCACTAATGTCAGTTGGTAGATCTGTTCCAGAATAAACTGCAGTGATTTTTTTTCCTGTAGAATTTAAATGTCAGATTCCCATCTTCTTGATTTTATGGAGGTAAACACATTCCACAGTAAGAATTAGTAAAACTGTTTACAAAGTAAAAGAATAACATGTATAAGGGTGTCAGATTCTAACTGTTTAACACCAAATACTTAGAAGTGAGATTAACATGAAATTCTCTCTTGCCTTCAAGTGGCTATTTTTCTGTAAGTTGAAAGTTGTTCCATGCTAGAAACAAAAAAGTAAATAAAACAGGAAAAGTCATTAAGCTGCATTATAATTGCTTTTAACATTAATAGCGTTCCCTGGATCTGAAACCACCACTGTTATTTAAAGCTTGACTTCTTTCATCTGGCAATAACTCATCCCCTTGAGCTAGAAGGTAACACAGTCAATTATACTTCAGAACTGTTTTTACAGGAGTCTTGGCCTTCCTAATACAGATTGAAGGAAGTTGATGATGTTTACCTTAGTTTACTTTTGCATTAGTGAGATGAAAAAAGAATGTGTTTCTTGATCTACTAAATAAGCTTCTAGGACATTCTTCTTAACACTCTTTACTTATTTGAGTGCCACTTGCATTTGAGTGCCACTTTTCTAATCATTACTGTTTCAGCATTTTGTGATATTTGATCTGGAAGTGCTGAAGTCCTTTTTTCTGCATGTTCTAGACAACAACATTGAATATGTAGATGTATACATGTTTAATGTCCAGTAAAAAATAATGTTTAATATTAATTGAGGATTGAAATGTTGTGCAAGGCTACAGAAATCTGAAATATTTGCCATGGGGTAGATGTTAATGGAAAAGCTTATCAGGAAGTTGAGTTCAGATCTCATGAAAGATCCATCTCTTGTGTTTACTACTAAATGCTAGGATACTCATTTCAGTGTCTGGACGGATGTGAGCAAGACTAACATATTAGGAATAGTTAAAGCTAATCATCAAATACTAGATCTTGGTGATGGATTTGAAATGAGCAAGTTAATGGAATGTTGTTTTTATCACAGATATGCATGATGGGCAGACTGTACTGTTTGTGCTAAAAGTGATTTATATAATAATTCTTGACTTCTTTACTGTAACTATTAGCTTGTACTCAATGTTAAAACTGAAAGCACAACTTAATATCTATCATACCTCCCTGCATTAAATTCACTGCTCCACTCTTGCAGAACAGTGTGATGTGAAAATACAAGTTAAAATCTTTTCTGCGCACTGTGCCCTCAAAATGTTAGTGTATCCTCTGTGCCACAACATCTGCAGGTGAAGTTTAGGCCTTTCTGTATGCTGACAAATTCCCTACATTGATCATCAGGTTTAAAACTTCAAGAAAAGTGCCCAAAAGCTGAAATGAACATTACAGATCACTTGAGATCCACAGGTTAGCTACTGAGTGTAGTGAGCTATAGGAAAAAATCACTGGTTTCTCAGCCACACTGAAAAATGATCACAGCTTTTTTTATGAAACAGGCTTCTGTGAATTCATACAAGCAACGATATATTTGTGTTCACTTATCAAACAGTGTATTTCACTTCTTTCCTGGGTACAAAACACACATAAAAAAAAATCTATGCAGTGAATTTGGGTACTAACTAAACCAATCCTGTGTGTGCATTGTGAATATGGGAGAGCAGTGCATTTATGTTGTGTTAAGTACGGTTAAGTCCTTGTGACTTAAGTCCTACAATATGTGTTATAGAAGGAGCTGACAGAAACCTCTCCTTGCAGACTGGTATGACCATTTGAAATATGATAAGAAGACTTTCACTAACTCTCAACCATGTTTCCTACCTCTTTCCACTTTTCTGGGACTTTTCCTTTTGTTCCCCACAGGATGAAATGTGGGGCACTGTTACTCAGAGTTACTGTCTATGAAAAAACTTAGAAATCTCCTTTCCTCTGCTGTTCTGCAGCACAGGCTCAGGAGAGCTTCTTGCTCAAGGCTGTGAGAACTACAAGGTAGCTATTTCTCAATTTCTTTTTTGTTAAAAAATTAGACCTCTGAGCACCTTCTTTCTCTGTACCCCATTAAAAGCCTACAACTCTTGATACAGAGTGTAAGAAGGCTATTGTCCAAACACAAGGCAGCAATAGGCAATGCCTGGTTTGCATATGCCTTCTTATATATAAAAGCTTAAGAGCAGATAACAGTCCATAAAACTACACACAGTAGCTAGGTAGCCTTAGCAACCTTACTCTTACAAGGTATGATCATACAGTTGCTAAGGCATTGCTGAGTAGTAGTAGTTGCCTGTAGGCTTGATTCTGCAGGTGGAGATGGAAACACTTCACTCTTCCAGTCACCTCTGGGATCACAGATGGATCCCACAAAGTGGGAAGGAAACCTTCCTGTCTTTCCGATAATCTTCAAAAAGGCAACGTGTGTGGGAAGCAGCCAGGGCTCAATTGAGACAGCAAAGATAATTTACCATTGGTGGTAGAAGAGAGGATTTTCATGAGAAATGGAAAACACTGTGGGAGGCATCTAAGTGGGAGTACAGAAGTGTTTTCTTTTTTGCAAATTCATGTTCTAATTTGTAGATATTAGGCTTCAAACGGTGACTAAAAAGAAGGCAAGATCCAACAGAAATAGGAGAACATTTTCAGAAGGCTTCTTTAGAAAGTTGAAACAACTGGCAACCTTCAAATATAGTCACTCTGCTTCTGAGGGCAGTAGTTTTCAAAGCTAAACTCAGCCATATCCCAGGACATCGAAAATAAACACTAGGCTTTGAAACTTTTGAAAGTTTTTTTTTTTTTTTTTTTTTTTTTAGTATAAGAAATCTTGTCTCCTACTCCTGAAGAGGGTAAAAGGGTTTCCAGGAAATTTCATCACCAGCGAAGCTTTAAAAAAAAATCCAGTCTCCCTCAGAATTGGACTGCTTTTCCACTTGTCTTTAGAGTGATTTCAACCATGATTAAGATTTCCAATTATATTATAGCAGGAAGGATAAAGTACATCAGTGAAAGCAGAACCAAACTGCAAAGCAACCTGTGGGCAATAAAGAAACCACTCCACAGGGAATGAGGAAGATATTTGCTATTAAAATATAAGCTGTTATGAACTGACTTTCAGTTCTGCTTCTCAGAGAAAAATGTACATTCCTCTCCTCCTTTTAATCTGGAAGGAGAGGACAAATGCAGTGAAACGAATCAAAGACTTGGAGCATAAAGAGATGACATTTGCCATGAAGAACTTTCAGAAACATGTTGGAAGGCAATACTCAGCAGTGAAGACAGAGGATATTTCTAATTTGCTTTAATTTTTTGACTGCAACAAAATTGATCATTTCAATATTACAAAAATATTTTGTTTTCATTTTGATTTCTGTAGTACAGGAATGGGATTTAAAAAATGTTTGATGGGAATGTAATGAAATTCTTTATTCAGAAAAAAAACTTCTGTATGACACTTTGACATTAAAATTCCCCTTTTCTTCTCTCGGAAATAATGGTCAGCAAAATCATTGGTTCAACAAAGTATATTTAGTTTGTCAGAACCATATTTTCCAACAGAAAATGGTTCACTTAAATTTTTTTCTGACCAGCTCAATTTCAAAACCATATATCTAGACTACCCTTCTGTTAATGCAGAATTGTCCCCTGCAGTATATTTTACCAGTGCTTTGTCCAGTCTTGCTATAAATGTCTCAGACAATGAGACTCCCACTGAAAGATTACTCCATAGCCTAATAGATCTGTCAGAAAGATTTTCCTGAAACACAGACTATATTTTCCTTGTCTTAATTTGGGATGTCGCGGAGAAGCTCATGAAATGCAAGTGTAGTAAATCACTTGAACCAGATGGTATTCATCAGGGGGTTCTGAAAGAAATAAAGTGCGAAACAGGGAAGATACTGGTAATAAATCATCAAAAATAGCAGCTGTTCCCTTTAAAAAGGAAAATCCAGCCTGATGCCTATACTTAGTATAAAAGTTATTAGTATACTGTTTTAACTGAATAATAGAGCAAGTTGAAGAATTGTAGCCTGATGGGCTTAATCTCAGCTTTGAGGAAATCTACTAACAATCTAGTACAATCCAAGTATTAAATGATTATGATTTTAGAGCAAACTGTGGTATCTCCCACAGGGATAAATAATGGCTCTCTAATCTGAGAAAAATCTTTGGAAGAAAAACACCCTCGATTGTTTTGGAAGTTCTTGTCCAGATAAACTTACAACTGAGTAGCTTTAGCTTTCCTCAGTTGTGAAAAGGCTTAGAAAAGGTAAATGAGTCTCCAAAAGAGGGGCTTACTGAGGGGGAATTTGATATTGCTAAACTGGGTACTGTGAATGAAGGCTCCTAATGCTAGCAGAAGGTAACTTGTGGGAAGGGAGTAGGGAAGGCATTCATCACAACAGTGATCACAACAATGAGTTGGTAGTTGTCTGTTATTATAAGATTTTTAATTTTTTAAAAATATGATGCCTTTACATTACAATAGGCAAGGTGAAGGAAATGCACCTTGAAAATGGAGTGAAAACAAGCCGAGATTTTTGATGGTCCCTAGGTCTGGTAGCAGTCCTGTATTTTCCATGGGCTCCAAAAGAATCCTTTATCTCAACCAGCAGCCATATGAAATTTGCTGCATCCTGCTCTACTTTGGATAAATTTTCTATCAGACAAATTTAAATTACAAACAAACCTCTCCCTGTGAAGTCTGTGTGAATTATCTCTTAGGAAGCTGAAAACATAGCACAAGAAGGACATTTTTCAGTTTTCTTAAGTAGAAGGTAATTATATTACAAAGCAGGAGCAAGAAAAATTGGTATTTCCATATAGAGATGAATAATTACATTTATTGTTATTCAGATCTTACCTCCAGTTGTTAGAAATTTAGCAGGTATTCCTGGGGCCTGAACCACCTGTTGAGAAAACCTCACTGATCAGTATTGCATGAGCAAGTTACAGGAACAAAATTGCAAGCAGAGAGAGTGGAAAAAATGTCACAAAAGGAGGAGCACACACTGCAAAAAAAGCAAAGAATGCTAATCGCTTTAAAGTAATTATTCATCTGGCTGCTTTGGGAAAGGGAAGATAAATATTTCCTTTCCACTATGTTACCACGTTGCCTACATGGCCCTTTTGGATTACCTCCCTTTAGGTCTTATTCTTGTTGTCTCTCTTCACCCTGTCCTTGCTAGGCTCACAGCAGGAGAACCAGGCAACAAGGGTATCTTCAAAACCTCACTCCTAACATTAGTTTTGTCTATATTGACATTCCCCACAAAACCCTGGCTCATACTGCTTACATTTCTCTTCTACGTTTGAGTCCATAGTCCAAACTTTTACAGACAGTACAGTGGAGTCCCTGTGATGGAAGACATCTCTGTTTCCTACAGATTACTCACAGAGATGTATCCAAAGGGATAGTGTATTCTTACTGAAATGTTTGGAGAAGAAGGGAGTCTTGCAGATACTGAATACACCCAAAGCTTTCCTCAAACAGTCCTGAAAGGATGCCCCTATAACCAGCACTGGCACTGTTCCTACAACAAAAATTTGAACTGTGGTTATTTTGACTTCAAAGCTGTCAGCTGAGGGAGTGGATAACTCTACCTGGTTTTCAAGCATTGCTACTAATATCTTTTTGTAAGTCATATCATCTTTACTTGAAGCATATCTAGAAGCTCTTCTCATTATGAAGTCTGAAATTTACAATTTTTTTTTTTTTACTCTATGAAATGCTCATTGAAAATCAGCCTCTTACTGCTTCCCTCGGCTGAAGAAATCCCTATTTCATGAGTAGGCTAGCGTAGCACTGCTGTATTTTACACCTTCCTGTGCTTCACAGAGTATGACAGCTATCGAGTCTCAGACAGACATATAGGTGAGACTCTGCCCCTTTATCACGCTGATTTTGAATTCTTCCATAAAGCAGCAGTCGTAGGCAACCAGCTGAGACACTCTTCCCACGTCCAGCTGACACACAAATGCAAATCTCTTTAAGTAAAAAATCCAATTTCTGGGCTACTGTCCACACAAATCTGAGTGTGTTCTGCCTGGAGTTAATAGTATTAGCATGGAAATCCATGTGCAAAGGAACTAAACATGGTAAAGAAGAGAGTGTGTTATCTTCCATTCCTGTGATTTCTTTATGGGAACAGAAAAACAAAACAAGATAAGCAAAGATTTCAGTCACTCGACAAATTTAACTTAACAAATTTAACTTAACAAATTTAACAACTTAATTTGACTTACCTGAAGCAGGTGTGCTCTGCAGGGTCTTCATGCAGTCATACTGTCTTGGTTGCCCTATGTGAGATACACACAGCAGTGCTCCTTATGCCTCTCACCCTCTGGTTTCTCTTCAGTCTACAGTAGTAAGGTTGCAGCCCCTACAGGAGGAAACCAAGGTTCATGCCTATTTTCAGAACTGCAAAGTGCACCCCAGAACGTGCCTGCTTGCAAAGATACAACTATTTTGATTTGATTTGATCCTTCTCATATTGTCCTTTCAGTTTTATAATCTATGACCTTCAGCAGAATTTGTTTAATATGCAGTGGCTCCCAGTCAAGCCTCTAAGTCAAAAGTATTCTTTCTAATTTAATGTTACATTTGGAATTCTATGAAATCACCCCAAAACCTTGAGAGCAGCTGAGAAATCACAATTTCTTAAAAGATAGTTTTTCTGCTTTTATCTTCTTTCCTCTCTCTTTGTGGTCTGCATGTTTACAGAGTTGTTCTTTTACTGTGAGTGCTGCATAAGCCTTTCCTTTGCATTGCTCTGGGAACTCAGGCTTTTAATAAGAGTTGGAGATAGTCAAGGATTGTCATAAAATAGCTTTTGTTTCTGCTAATGTATCTTTTTTGGCATTAATTATGCTCTGCTTCCCAGAGACGCTATTCAGAATTTCTATCAAGTTTTCATGGAAAGCAGTATATATATTAAACAGCTGGTAGTCATTTTTTAGAGCATAGTTCTTCCTAGTGACTAGAAATGTGGTAGTCTGTTGAACACTGCATATGGTCATGATGTCAATTTTAATTTTGGAGTAAATTGTTCATGTTGGGTTGAGTCACTGCCTTAGTAGTTAGCATAATTTTATTGTGCTCCTTTGCTGATACGCTACCACCCTCATGCAAAGCCTTCTTGGCTTTGTTAAGTGTCTCTTTGAAGATTGCTCCCAGAGGTGTGCCATCGTTTCTTTCCAGGGAAGGAAATACTGTCTTACCATCATTAGCTTGGAGAACCGTGGTAATGAGGTCCCACTGTGGTGTGACTTGCCCCCACTTAGCTCAATATAGAGCAGGGTCTCAGCGCTGAAATTCTTCAGACTTAACTTCACCATATGCAAATATGGTGAAGACGTCACAATTCTCGAAAACACCAAAGAAATCTTTGGTTAGGAAAGAAAGATAAAGACTTCCAATATAGGGATTATATCATGTGAAAGGAAAACACTGCGCTTTTTTTCCCCTTTTTGTAGATAAAACATTAGTGGATAAAATAGGAGATCATATTCCTCTTTTGAAAAACTTCCTACTTAGTGATTTGAAGAAAAATCAATGTGACATTTGAATATACTTTGAAGTTCTTTCACAGCTTGAAACTTCACAACTTTTTGTCTCTCCCTTTTTTTATCAACCGTATTCATTACATTTCCATATAAAGCAGCCTACTTGTTAAATACCATATCCCTTTCTCTTGTTCCTTTCCTCTTGCTCTCTCGCTTTTTTCCATTTTCTCCCTCCTGTCCCTTTGCTCTCCACGAAGATTGAACACTTTCTCTCAAAGGTAGCAACACACCATTCAATTAAAGCTGCAGCCTTTGTAAGGACAGATAATAACTTTGATCGCTGCATTTGTATAATTAAGGGACAGGCCTATGGTTTAAAGGGGCTCCTTATTTGCCTTTGAAACAGCAAGAGCGTGATGAGTTTTCTTCGGCACCGGCGCAGTAGGAAAGTCCTGCTCTCCTTTGGTGTCACATCTATCTGCGTCCCCCAGCCTGCTCGTCCCCTGTCCCAGGGACAATGAGGAGGCGGCCCCCCTGCTGGCTGCAGATGGAGTGAAGCAGAGCGATAAGGAGAGCTGCCTTTCTCCCCTGCCTCAGATCAGCGGACGGGGAGCTCTTCTTCACAGGCAGCCCAAATGTAAGCCGTTTAAACAAGCGTGCAGGAAATATTGGGGTAATTACCAAGCGCAGGGAGGGGGTCTCCAGCTATCAGCGGCATTGAGAATGGATTCTGAAATTCGCTCGGCAGATTAATTGATCCTTTTTCTGCAGCCCGTCTTTTGAAATAATTCGCACAGCAGCTCCTAGCTGAAAGTTGGGAGACAAAAGTGTGCAGAGGAGAGGCATTCTCACTAGCAGCCATGCGCATTTGCCAGCATCCATATCTGACTTTTCTTCTTTGCCAAAGCATTAAGAATTTCAGTGGTAATTCATGCTTGGTAAATTTGTTTTCTGTAATAAGATCAAACCCACAAAGAGAGAATAAAAAGCAGCACTGCTCCTGCTTCCTTATCACCAGTGATGCTGGCTAAGTGCTCTGATCACAGGAAGCTGCTCCCAGGCTCCCGCTCCTGCTATTTAAATCAGTTTACTTAGAAGTGAGTTTGCTGCAGTTTTCATTCTTGGTCTTGCACCACCAGGGCAGGTGGGCTGCTCGGTAGAGCAGCAATGGCCAGCGGGCCTCCACAGGGTGTGGGCTGATTGCTTGTTGCTGGCAGGCTGCTCAGTTGGAACAGCAGCCAAGTGCCAGGCCTGCTGCCTTCCCTCCCCTCTGCACCATGCTCCCTCTTCCCAGCTGGCAAAGGAGGGGAGCAAGCAGCAAAGCCCTCGATGCTTCACCGGCTCCTTGCACCTGCCCGGTCCAGGCCAGCTGGCTGAGGGACGTGGCTCTTGGTGTATCTGCAGCAGTACTTCTGCATCCACCTCCTTTAGGTGCGTTTGGGCACCAGCATGCAGTTTGTGCTCCAAGCGAAGAAACGTGGGAGAGGAAAGACAGCGTGCAAGTACTGTACTGTTTCGTTTTCCTGGCTGACTGATTTTATTCACTCATTTAGGGAAAATGAAGTGGCATTCTGTGATTTAGATGTTGCCCTGCAGAGAGGATTTCAAAACCCTTTATTAGCGGTGTCCTAGTGACTTGAAATAAAGCAGTGTCCTGATTTAGTTTTGAATACCTCTTTTTGCGCAGAATGCTCTGATAGCTTGGCAGTGTCTGTCAGGGCACCTATCAATTCTGACTGCATTTAGTCAGCACACAAAGTAAATTGCTCTCCTGCTAAAAAGCAGTGAACAGAGCAATTAAAATCTATTTCTATTATGGTTTTCAGCCTCTTCAAGCAATAGAGGAAATACACTGTAGAAGATCTCTTGCAGCCAAAAGCTGAAAGTCGCTATTCATTTTCCCTGTCTCCATTTTTTCCTTTATTTTCCCATATTAGTTGTACATCTGTGAGTGTCATATCTCTCACTCCCAAAGCATCGAGAGCCAGATTTCTGCAATTAAATGGCAAATATTTGCATGAGGGAAATTGTATGTTGATGATAGGTGGGTTCAGAAAACCAAAGATGCACATATTTCACAGATGACTCTTCTGCCACTGATGTGCACCTCTCTTTTGCAGGCACATATATGGATATCTATGTGGAAAGTCTGTGAGTGCAAAATGACTGCTTGCATACTCCCAATCAAACCATAGAGCCCCTTTGTACATAAGACTTGTACAAAATCCTCTAAGTCTCTTATCTCCTGTTGGATGAAGTTTTTAATACTTTGATACTTGGTTTACAGTGTAAGCAAACTGATTTAAGAAATGTTCAGAGATTATTTCAACTACATCCCTGTACATCTCCATCTTTCTGTCCTGTAAAACAGTGAGAAACACTGAGAGAGGGTCTCTTGTAGGTATCTTCATGTGTTTAGACCCATAGCATTGTATTCCTTCAGTCTCAAATGGAGTACAGATGAGGAATTTCAAGTCTCATTTGGCTCTACTGAATTTCACCTGCCTTTGCTCTCCAGTGCAGTACAGAAGGATCCAGCTTCTCTCTGTCCATTTGAGCTCCCTTTATTATCCTGTCATTACCCTTATTTCTTAGGGACTGCCGTGTCTACAGAGCTACCTGCCTTTGGCCATAATTTGGTGGCCAAGAGGCAGCAAAAGCAGGTATCAGCTCATACAGAGGGCTGAGGACCTCTCAGATACTGAAGCTTACTCAGGAGGTAAAGGCAGAGAACATGATTCCCTATGGCAGCCACAGGCTGGAAGAGTACTGAGAAAGGCCCTTAAATAAACTAGCCTGGTTGTGTATTATTTTAAATCCATTTGTCTGTTACTGTAAAAATGACTGCTTGCAGGGACACATATCCTTAGCAGGAAGGGGGCTGTGGTATTACTGAGCTGAGGGCTTTGGGTACACCCGTACTGACAGCATTGCACTCATGGGAGCCTTTTGTTTTGAAAAGAGCGCAGTGTAGCTGCAGCTTGAACTTTGTCATAACTTATGTGAAAATAATATCCTATTGTAAATGTGTGTAGGATAAAGGAAACCTCTACAACACCCACTCTTGAAATTAATCTATAATTTCTGAAATTTACCCATTCTGAGGAGAAGAAATAAGGTTTGAAAGCACTCCAAAGAACCATGTTGACACCACAGCTGCTGTTTTTAATACCCCACTGTGCAGGGTAGCATCCTGAAAGAGACTAAAAGCCTCTGTCCATCTATTCATGCCAGATCCAAAGCAGGTGGCTGTTAGAGCTGTCTTTTTCTTGTTGCCAGGCTTTCTTTTGGGGTCCATCATGGAGCCAAGGGCTATCTCCAGTGGGACTTTCACCAATTGCTTGCTCTATTTATATTTAGCTAATTAAGTGATAATCCTGAAGTATCAGGGCACATGTGAAACAACAATTATTACTCACACGGTACAAACTAAGCAAATGATTGGTTTATTTGTTTATGCCGAACAGTGGCATGTCTGCCTTTCCATAGACTGTAAAAATGCCAATCAAAAGTTGCTCAGTTCATCCTGGGAGGCAGTTCTGCTGGCAGCACTAGTTACAGACAGGAGTTTTTCCCACAGGTGAAAATTGTGCTCAAATTTCAAGGGAGTCAGATGTGACAAAAATCTGTAGTCCAGCCTCAATTGTAACAAATGCCAGTAATTTTTATGTTCCCTATCTAAACAAGCATTGGAAGGGCCATAACTCCTGATAATGAAAGAGATTCAGAGATGAGTGGGAGAGCACTGACATCTCAGCCACTTTGGAGATGCAAGTCTTTCTGTACCTCTTGATGGACTTACCTCCAACTTACTGTATGATCAGGGAGAACTAAATCAATCTACTGTATGTGAACTTGTCTTGCTATGATAGTGCCTGCATGGAGAATGTAGTTTGTGGTGCTCAGGCCTTTTATACTGTTCAGCCTGGATAAAGAAAATCTGATTCTTACTACTCCTTGAGTGAGCAAAGCAAGTGTAAAATATTCCAGAGAGCTGGTTGGACACACCTAGCTAATAATCTTTGACTTTTTAATATAAACAACAGTGCTCTAAAGTTGCAGGCTTTTAATTTTTAGGAACCTTTTATTCATCTATAATCTCAGATTCATTCCCAGGATTAAATAAAAAGTATTACAAGATTCTCAATGTGGGTACTAGGGAAATCACCAGCTCAGTGTGGTACAAAAGGCTTGTTTGCTAGAAAGGCAGTACAGTGCAGCCGCTTTGCATGTAGATAACCTGTTATCCCTCTGCTTTTTATTCTGTGCTATCCTCACTTAAAATGAGGATGACTGAGAAGAGATATCTCAGAGGTCTATTAAATCATGAGGAGCAAATAAAGGATAAATGAGGACAAGATGTTCACTGAGTCTTCCAGTGCAAGAATTACAGGGCACTAAACTGAGTGGTCAGATGGCAGATTCAAAACAAAATTTCACATTGGTCCAAGGGACAACTGCACAAGCTCATTGGAGAGAGATTTGTCAAGGGTGATTAAATACAAAGGCTCTGCACCACAGAGAGCGTAGCCTATAATAATATCATTGCGTGCTTCTCTGTTCTTAAACTATTCTCCAGGCACTCAGTGTTGGCCACTATCTGAAATAGGATCCTGCACTACATAAACTTTTTGTCTGACCCAAAGTAGTAGTTCATGTGCTGAGTCTTTTTTGTTTTATCCCTTTCTCATGTTTTCTTTTAAAGTGCTCCCAACTGGACTTGTCAGGATATTCTGGTTGTGCAGGAGTGCACTTGCAGGAAAAATAGCTCTTGTAGCAATGTGGTGGGCTTTGGTTTTTAATTATGAATTATTGTAATTCCTTTGATTCATATTTTAATATAAATATATCAATATTTTAATAAACACAAAGGGGAGAAAACTTTTTCTGTTTCAATGCATGATGGATTTAAATTGGAGATCTAGTTTTTAAAAAAGTAGAGATAAGGACATAAAGCCATTTAATTATATTGTTTTCCCTAGTTCTTTTCCCATTTATTTCTAAATAATTTATCAGTTGAAGTTACTCAGTGTGAAAGCTAAAGGCAACTTTTCTCAAGCCTATGAGGACAACCATCTGTTATTGTAATTGCTTTAGATAAACTGACATAGAAAATATCTGATCCTATATGCATGGCAGCTATTTTAGAGCTAACAGCCATTTTAGGAAAAAAGAAGACAAGTACATGCAAATTGAATGAGGGAGCTGAGCATGACCAAGTCTCTGAGTCGTTTACATGGGATATTTAGCTTGTTGAAAGGTCAGGAGGGCTCCAAGTATATTTTGCAACTGATTTTGCATGATGGGCTCCTTAGCTAACAAGCAGTGCAGGAGTTTACGGGAGAAAAAATAAATCAGACTTCCTTTTGACATAATAAGGTTAAAGAAAAATACAAAAATGAGTTTTTATGTCATCAAAGGTTTTAAAATAAAAAGAGAGAAGAAGAAAAAGATGAGGGAAGCATGTAGCCTCAGATAAAAAAGCAGAAGAAATCAATTTAGGAATCAGAAAAATACAACAGAAAAAAAACCAACAATAGCAGCAACAACAAAAATGGCTATTTAGCAAGGAGATGTTTTTCCATTTCAAGTTAGATTTTTAAAAGTGATGCATATCTTTCAAATCTGTAGTGGGTCATTTTTTTTCCATTATTTAGCCTGTGCCTCTTGAATCATAGAGCGCATACCAGTTACATGAGATTCAGTAGCTTGTTTAAAAGGGCACTCTCAGCTTTGCGGACTTTTTGCGGTGACTCATATGAAAAAGCTGAGGTTTTTGACAGATCCCTGGAACAGAACGCCTGCCCCTTTGTATAATGACTAGTCCTTTTGCCCTCATTTGTAATTTAATTTGTAATTTAAGTTCAACCTGCTCCTCTCTGCTTTCACCCCTGCTTCTTCTTTGGTCATCTCCAGTTTCAATTTCAAGTCTCCATGGCAGATGTTTCAGGTAAGCACTGCCTTTCTGTGTACTGATGGCTTTCTGCAGGAAAAAAAAAAGAAAAAAAAAGAAAAAAAAAAAAGTCAAAATTGCTTAGAAGGTATTTCCCTATTACTTATTATTGTAGAACATTTTTAGGAGAAGTCACATCATCAGCAGTGTCCTTAAAATACTTCATTAGGTCAAAGTATTTGATGTGAAAGCTGTACTCTTGCATTCTTCATGCTTGCAAACTGCAGGCTGTATTGCCTTAAAATAGAGGGATACATACGGGGCAGGCATCGCTTAAAACTCCAGCAGAGTTAAACAGGGAAGCCCAAAAGCCCTTGCTGGGTATCATCTTACTTACAGAGAAGTCCCACTGAATTTTTCTGTTGGCAAAACTGGACAGTACATTCTCCCACATGGACAGTACGTTCTTCCAGTGTTTTTCCAGTAGGAAGATTTCACAAAAGTGGAATTGGAGATGTAACAAAACATCCTTCTCCTGAGAGCTTAAATTTAAATAAATCCTTTTGTGTCAGTGATCACTTATTTGAAATACATATTTTCAGAGATCCTATTTCCACTTGTTTTAAACAGACAAAAGTAATGAATGCTATATAAAGAAACAGGAAAGCAAGGACAGCAGAAAGCTATCCAATTCTATCCTCAAAATTCCTGTCTTGCATTTGCTGCTGAGAATTCTCTGTGAGACTGGACCTTCAGGTCTGCATTGTTTTGCCACCTCTCACTCAAAATAAGTCAAAACAATTCAGCTTTCCTTTACCTGCAGCACTAAAACCTAGAGGTGAATCACCCCTGAGATGTCATAAAACATTCTTCTGCTTTATGAAACGTACTTTATTTTTAAATGGATGTGACAGAAGAAGTATCACCTGCATGCTTTCTTTGACTGTAAATGGCATCAGGCACCCAGGGAAGAAAACAAAACCAAGCTGTTAAAAACAACTAGTGAAGCAGTAGTTAGCTGCTCCCACAAGACAAGTAAAGTTTGCTGAACCAAGAGGTGCAATGTTAGGCTTGAGTATTTTCACCTCTTGTTCCTTATCTGACCTGCCTCCTGCTTTCCTGGCTCATCTCATGCCTGCCTTTTCTGTGGGCTGTCCCTTGAAGTGAAAAATGTGATGGCCCTGCAGTCCCTGAGCCTCTCCTATGTATTTGGCCATACACACCATGACACCTTCTTTGGTCAAATAATAGGCGAATCAAGTTTGGAAGGTATGCACTTATAGCCTTCAAAACTCTCCAAGTAAATACTGGAGATCTCCTTATGTAAAAATAAGTCAAAGATTGTTAAACAGACTGAAAAATAATTCCCTTTCATTCTATCAGCACCATCAAGTACTTAAATCAGTTGGGATCCTGATGTGCTGCTAATGAGGTTAGTCTGCCCAGTTTATATTTTTTATTCACATCTCTCATCTTTATGTAAAGTTGATAATTCCCTAATAAATAGTGAATTACACCACACTGTACTTGTCAGAAAGTTGCACATACCTAGAGATAATACTACATGAAAATAATGGTGTATTCTCTGTTTCGAGAAGAAAATAGTGTGCGCCAGATTAATGAATTATGAACAGAAACAGAAATGCCTGAAAAACTGTGTCTTAGAAAGCACAGTATTGCATCTATGGACAGCAAGAGGGAGTTAGTATGCGCTCATTTTAGGATTTAAATAGACTCTCAGAAATAATCCACAGCAGCTGCAGTTCAGCAAAGATATTTTCACTGCAGAGAATAGACATTTCCATAGTTATTGTCTATTAAGGGTTGTAAAACTAGATTTTCATTATGTATAAAGCCATTCCAAATGCCACCATGTACGAGGTAAAGGATCAAAGGGAGAGAGCTTAGCATGCTGGCAGCATATCTTAGATTCCCTCTAGTGGCTGATCTTCCAGAATTTAATAAATTACTATTGCCAGTAGCTAATATAAATACTGTCCTTCATTTAGCTCAAGTGGTAGTGTTCAAGCCATGCAGGTGATACCAACAGGGAATCATGATAAGGGGTGGAAAGGAAAGAGGCTGAGGGGGAAATGTTGTGCATTAGCAGAGTACTGCGTCCAGAAAGGGGACTTCTGAAAAAGGTGTAGGCTGCAATCTACCAGCAGTGGCTTGATACAGCAGATTAATGGCTCTCATCCTAGAGAAGACTTGGTGCAGAGATGGTCTGAGAGCTTACATGCATCATGATAACAGTCAGACAACAGCAGTGAACTTCAGTAAATTTGGTAGGCAAATTCTCCTAGGAAGGATTTCAAACAAAGTGGAGATCTGAAAGTTTCTACGGGAGAAAACGTAAAAAGCCAAACAATTCTCTCTCTGAAGATAGAAGCTTTTGTAAAAGACCTGAATGCAGTACTAGGATCTTTTGAGTGACAGGAAAATCAAGGAGAAACCATAAGTAGAAAAAGGGTGCTGCTTATAAAAATGCATTGATATGCATGGACAAGACCAGAAAGGCTAAGAAAAACATTTCATTACAACCAGACATTGTAATGAAATACAATCAGCAATATCAACATTTCTATAAATATTTTTCTTTTATATGAGATAGAAGAAAGTACAACTGTCTAACTTAATGGAGACAGGAGAAGAAACATTCAGTTTTAGCGTTGTTGTTTTTTTCATTTTGCAATGAAACTGTGGTTGCTTCTCTAATGCCACTAACAATGGTTAATGAGAGGACAAGAACTCTGACCAAATAGTCAAAGATCAGGTCAAATAATTCTTAAATACTTTTTGGGCACTCCTATCATTAGGTTTGCTGGAATATGCCCTTTGAGTGTTATGGGAACTGAAATGAGCCATTACTACATATTGTTTGAAAAAATAGGTGTATTTGAGAAGTCTGCAAGAGGACAGATATATTGCTTACCTTTAAAAAGAAGGGAATGAGAAATAGAGAATCATAGAATGGCTTAGTTTGGAGGGAATTGGATCTTCTAGTTTCAATCCCCCTGTCATGGTCAGGGTTTCCAGCCACTAGATCAGGCTTCCTAGGGCACCATACAACCTGGCCTTGTGTGCCTCCAGAGATGGGGCATCCGCAACTTCTCTGGGCAGCCTGTTCCAGTGCTTCACCACCTTCTGAATAAAAAATTTATTTCTAACATCTAACGCAAAGCACCCTTCTTGTAAAGTCATTCCCCCATGTCTTATCACCTTGTAAAAATCAGTCCATCTTCTGTTTGTAAGCTAGTTCCCTTAAAGTACTGGAAGGCTGCAATGAGGTCTCCCCAGAGCCTTTTCTTCCCCAAGCTAAACAAGTCCAATTCCCTCAACCTTTCTTCATAGAAGAGCTACTCCAGTCCTATGATCATCTCTGTGGCTCTCCCCTAGACATGCTCCAACAGCTCCTCATCCTTCCTCTACTGAGGTCCTCAGGCTTGGGTACAGTACTCGAGATGGGCCTCAGAACGGCAGACCATAGGGGGACAATCACCTCCCTCTCCCTGCTGGCCATCGCTCTTTTGATGCAGCCCAGGATACTGTTGGCATTCCAGGCTGCAAGAATACACTGCTGGCTCATGTCCAGCTTTTCATCCATCAGGACCCCCAGGACCTTCTTCGGAGGGCTACTCTCAAGGAGTTCTTCTCCCAATCTGCACTTTTATCTGGGATTGCCTTGACTGAAGTTCAACATCTTGCTTTTGGCCTTGTTAAATTTCATTAGATTCTTGTATGTGAGAAGAAAACTGGAGACAAACAGACTGAATTTCTGTACTCTAACTAGGGCCTTTCAATGCTGAGAGGATATAGTGGCTCATGATTAGTACGCATTCATCAAGAACAAATCATGATGAAACAATGTATTTTAGCAACAGTCTTGCGCCTCTGGCTCACACTGCAATGAAGCCATAATACCATCTACCTCCATTGCAGGGAGGCTTTTGGTCCATTCCCACATAATTGTTGGAAGCAGTCTAAGCAGCTACAGTACAGATGAAATTACAGTGTGAGTTTCAAAAAGCAAAGCACTATATTTGGGAAGGAGAATCCAGTATATGTGGGTACTGGTGACCAGCAAGCTACTCAACCACGTGGCAGTAATATGGCCTGGAGCTGGTATCTTTCCATTCTGGGAATTACTCACCCAGTTTGAGTTCCCAGTGCAAAAATGCTAGCTGTGCATGCAGTTTTTAAAATCTTATCTCTTTGTGATCTTTCCTGAGTAAATTTGTGTCTAAGTTAACTAAAGGATCTCTTTTAGAGTAAATTCCAAGCCTGTTGTAAACATTCCCAAATTTGAGAGTTGTTTTTTTTTTTTTAATTTTTTTTTTTGTTCCAGTGATTAGTATTATTAGTAGTAGTATTTTTCCTTTCTCCTCTGAGCATTTCTGACTTTTACTTCTGGTCCTGAATATTGTTACATTATTTTCAGAGTATTCTTTCCTATTAATTTGATACTCTTATCAAGTTAGCCCTTAACCTTTTTGGAGAACTAGTTACATGGCAGTCCCTCAGTTTAAAAGCTTGTATTCCAATCATGTAATGATTCTCACTGATTTTCTCTGAACCTTCTCCAATATGTAAACATCCCTGATGAATCATGAACACCATATTTCAGCATAAACATCAAAATATGATTATGCTAGTGCCAAATCCAGACTTAATATAATTCCCTTTTGCTTGCTTGCAGGCTGCCTACAGAAATTCGGCTGTTTATTCTTCTGGGTACTGTATTGTGCCTTTTGGATACAGCATCACACTAGGCACTCATGGACCACTGATTATCCCATATGATTCCTAAGTGCTTTTTAGAGTCCCAAATTAAACTATTCCTATATGTTTGGCTTACATGTCATATTTCTGGATGCATTTCTTTACATTTAGCTGTGTTGTAACTCTTAGTGTTTGCTCATTTGTCTAACCTAGCTGATGAGTTTTTCTGTCTTACCTATTTTATTCTGGTTTCACCCATCTCTATTCTTACACATCACTTCTAGAAAAGATGAACTTCTCCGGTCTTCCAGATTACTGATTAAACTGCTAAAAACATACAAACTAAAATACGATCACGGGAGGGCTCTGAAAAAAGCACAGTCTATTGCTGATGATTCTCTCATTTGAAAACATTAAAAATTTGCTGTGATGGTTTTCCATTACTCTATGTTTCTGATGAAAATGATGTCATACATTTCTTGCCAGGAGTGAACATTGGATATAATGCCAGTCACGAGTACTTCAAACACCTTTGTTAAATAGCAGCAACACCTGTGGATTCTGTCCCACAGTTTTAAAAGTAAATGAAAATGAGCAAAGTAGTCCAGAAAATTCCTAACCGATTCCTTTCTGAAACTGAAGAATGTGTATTATCCCTGCTGATTTAAAATGTCCAACTTCAATAGCACTTTTGTAAATCTTGAGTTGCTCTTGGAAAGCCTGATGTGATAAGCATTTTGTAATTTTGCAGCCTCAGGTGACTTTTCCCAAGCACAGAACAGATGCCTAAATGAATGCTTCTCACTGATGGCTAGTCTTCCACTCAGAGTTCATCTTCATTATGCATTATTTATTCCTCTTTTCATTGTTATTTACCAACTGCAGGTAGCATCCAGATTGAAGTGAATTTTATTGATGCTATGTCCATCAAGGTTTATTTCAGAGTTGAGTTACCTAGCACATCCCATTCCCGTGGTGATTAATATATCTCAGTGCAGCATGTAGCTTGACTACATGCTGGATCTTGTCTGTATCTTGCTGACAGGGTGAAAGCTAGTCTTCAGATTATACTAATTTAACTGAATTAAAGACTGTTATTAAGAAATTTGCAGTACAAAATAAAATTTGTTTTGTAGTTGAGAATTACTATATGTTGGAAAGGGCTCAATAACTACAATTTAGTAATGCAGTGTGCAGAAGTAAGCAGTTAATATTTGATTAGTTTCAGTGAAGATCAATGTGAGATTTGAGTGAATTAGTGCAGGTAGCTGTTTGCAACTCACTACCTGTAAAATTACGATAAATGCCTTAGTATTACTATATCGGCTTTCTAGAATATCTGCAGATATTTTTGGTTGTTGTTCTTGTTTTAAATTATTATTTATGTAACCAATTTACTTACACTGGCTGCCCAGTCCTGGGCCAGGATGTAAATATTTCTTTTGGTACCTTTTGGTGCCTTTTTGTCTGGCAGAACTTCAGGAATTGTCATGAAGTAAGAAATGCACTTAAAAATAGCCATCAAAATCCCTCTAATACTTACACATCTTTCTGAAGAATCATTATCTTGTTTTCTACAGTATCTTTTTGAAATTTGCAAATTCAAACATTTAATTGTTTTGGATTACTCTACACATCCTATTTTTATGATACCTAAAAAATATGACCATACACAATTATGACTGATCTAAACGGACTTTGAAAAGACAATAATTGCTAATATTTTGCAGGCTGTTTTTCACTGGAGTTTGAGGAGTTAAGAGACATTAAATTCACCAAAAAAAATGTTACTTAGATTGTCTAAAATTGTGCAATTGTATTTATATTTGTGTTCTTTGTTAAGGTTTAAGTTTTGAAAAAGTGATGAACACTTTCAGTTTCTTCTCAGTGCCTGTAAGTGCTTGCAGGTACCCACTGATAAGGACAATAAGCAAAGCACTGGGAGCAAACTTCCATTTTTCTTCTATTGTATATAAAGTGTATTTCACACAAAATGCAGCACGGGAGCAGCCCCACATGACTATATGACTGAAGCTGTTCTTAGGCCCGGTGCCAGCAGCTCTCCAAGCTCTGCTTGTGTTGTGCTGTGAGAAGCCAAGCTGGGGGTCCCAAACCAGCACTCAAATCCACACACAATGTCTGCAGATAATTCCTGGACAGCTTTTGCATTGTGACATGTCTCCAGTGAGCCGTGGCTCGTGAGGCTGCAGGCAGGCTGAGGGCCTTAGTCAGTTGCCAGGGGAGCAGGGAGATGGTGATTCAGTGCCCACACCACACAGCACTTCATGCATTTCTCTGGCCTGGCACAGCCAAGAACGGCAGGGCACATGTTCCGCATGGAGGGAGAACATGCTGAGAAAAATAATTGAAAATGAAGCCACATTTAAAAGTAATCAAGTGACTCCTTGAGATTAAGTTCTGAGAGATAAATTTTAGATTTGTGCTATGACAGTGCCTTGCCAGGATCACATAGCCTGGCACAGTTCCATGCCTGGGGAGAGTTTACTAGTTTTCTGAGAAAACAGAATGCAGGAAGCCAGATTCTCATCACTTTCAGTCTTGAACAAGTTTTCAGTGAAGTCCTCCGTGATGAATGTGTTTGTCCATAAAGAAAGTAGAAAGAGTCCATCCCCACAGCTGCTGAACTCCTACTGCTGTCTCTAGCTTTGCTCTCAGAGCCCTGGGAAAGGCTTCAGAAAGAAAGGATGAGATGCCATGACTGTCTGAGGCTTAGTGACTTCCTCAGGGATACTGAGCCTGCTCTGTTGGTTGTAAAGGGGACAGCAACCATTTGCACTGAGGGGCTTATCCCAACATAGCACCTGAGAAGTGTAAAATTCCTCTATTTAAGGACTCCACCCTTAACAGCACTGGGGGATTTATCCTAAAGTGCTTGTCTCACTGCCTCTTGCCATCTTACCCGTGAGAGTAGTTACATAAGATGAGGAGCTAGAATTATAGCTCTTGTATAGCGGGAGCAAGACAATGATGTTCAAAGCCTATGGTTTGTCCCTGATCTTCCAATCCACTACCACTTGCAAGAGTCTCGTCATGGATCTGTCAGGCTTTAGTGCTCAGAGAAGTTAAATCTGCCACAGAGCTGCACTGCCTAAGAGAAAAATCCAAAAGGAGCAAAATGCTGCAGGTACTAAACACCAACAGTATTTCTTGTGGTTTATGTCTCTAACAGTCAAGTTGCCTACCTGGCACTCTTTTCCTCTCTTCCTGCTGTGTGCACACATGCACATGTGCAAGACACACAAGTATGCAAGAGTAGGATCTTATCTTGTGAGAGAGGAGACCTGATTGCCAGGAAACATCCCTGGCACCTGCATCTCCTCAGTGTACCATGCACCCCAGGCTACTGTTTTTAGACAAAAGCAAGCAGCAAGTTATAAGCTATTGCAAAGATGTCATGTATGTGAGGGCTGCTCCAAAAGCAACGTCTCCTACTTTATTATCTTGGCCCACAAAGTCAGAGGTGGATGTTGGTGGTATGGCAGTAGAGACTGAACTTCCCACCAATATTCCATTACATTTTGTTGCTGTGCGACAAATGGCAGCAGAGGGGCAGTATGACAAAGTGGCATCTGACATGGAAGTACACAAAGCAAAGATGTGTCATTGAATTCCTCCATGCAGAAAAAAATGGCACCCATTGAAATTCATTGATACTTGCTGCATGGTTATGGAGACCAAACCGTGGATGTGAGCACAGTAAGACAGTGGGTAATGCATTTCAGCAGTGACACTGACACTGGGTCACCTCAGCAGATTTTTATGAGCACGGCATGCGGACTCTTGTTCATTGCTGGTAAAAACGCAAACTAAATGGTGGTGACTGTTGAAAAGTAGCATTTTGTAGCTGAGAATTTGCTCTATCAAATAGCATTATTGTACTCTTCGTATCTGCTGCAGTTTCCATAGAAATAAAAAGGAGTCATTACGTGTAGAGTAACATATATGTATTTGTTTAAGAAAAACATACATAAACATTCTGAATTTAGCGAGGGGAAACTCTTGAGGATGGTGGCAAGATTCTTTGTAATTATGTGAAAAATACACCAACCTAGGTTTTGTTGCACTGATGTGTTGCATTGTAACGTGTGTATCTGTCTCTCCAGTTTCTTAAAATGAACCCATCAGCATGTTATTTGAAGACTTTTGTGTCATATATCCTACACTGTGGTCTGACAGTATCTAGGCAGTACAGAGTGAGTTAAGAATGGACTGACACTTCCAAGACAGTCCCTTGCTGTTAGTTTAGCACTGTTTCATGTGAAAAATATCTTCACAATGGCTGTTTCTCTTTCAGATAACAGACCTGTCTACCCTTACTGCTGACAGCTCCATCCCTTCCACTTCAGAAAACAGAGGGCATCATTAAAATGTTGACATTCACCAAACATTTGTTAAATTTATCATAGTATTTCCTGTTCTCTGTATGGAGAATACCAAGAAAAGAAAACAATGAAGGTAAATACCAAGGTCTGGTAAATGTCAAGATTTTAATGGAATCCGCATTGTTTAAGAATTCATAACCAACTATTTGCTCAAGAAAAATATTATCACCTCTTTACTGTTCTGGTTCCTGAAAATTGGTAGTCAAGTTTTACTAAAATTAGGTCTGTAGTGCCCCAAGGTGAGAGTTGCTACATCTGTGGTCTCATTAGAAGACTTGTCTTCCTCCACGAACACATCTATCAAAAGCAATAGGAAAGAACTCAAGTAATGAATTCAGATGTACTGTCTCCTTTGGGATCTTGATTTGGTGTTCACTGAAATCAGTGGAATGTTTCTATCAGGACCCTCTGATCACTTTTGGTATTCCAGCATGGATTCGTAAATTTTGATTTGTTTCTAAGATTTAAAAAAAAAAAAAAAAAAAAAGTAATAATAAGTTCCTGTCAGATTGCACTAAATCCATGAGTGACTTGATAACTAAATATAAGGATTCGAGGAATATCAGTTGCCAAATCAGATTGGACACATTGAGCGTATTGACTCTGAAAATAGCCACATGTATGACACGTCTTTATGGGAAGTCATGTAGTGTGGGATGTGAGTATAGAGGGATCTTCTTCCTGTCATTCTGTTAGACAGAAAGAGCTCTTTGATTTATGCATGCATATTTCCTCTCAGGTTTTGTTGTTCTTCTGATGTAACTGAAAGTTCTTATTGTCTACAATTGAATAAAGAACCTTCTGCCCAATTCTGGCTTTTTACAAAAAACAGATACAAAGTAGATACAGGAATCAGCCTCTCTCTTATTGATTTGATGGCAAAATTCCCATAATTTGTCCTACCATTGGAAGATATTTCTCTATTGGGACTAAATTCACCAAAAATATCACAGAATCAATCTGAGGGATTTGTGAAGTCTTTGTTTAATTTCTAAGATTATGTCAGGCAAAAATGGTGAAAAACTGCAAAAGCATGGAAAATTTTAGAAAAACAAACAAACATAGTTTGATTTTCTTTTTAAAAGTTGTTTTACTACATATTCATCAGTTTATATTTTGCGCTGATAAAAATGTTTAAAAAAAAAAAGACCAAATATCGACCATTGTATGTATTCTGTCTTCTAATGTGAAGGACTGGAATTAAGACTGCAGTATCCAAAATGCAAAATATACTTTTGGTCTCTGACCTCAAATTAAGTAGCCTCTTATCAAAGGACATCTATTCACAGAGGAGAGAAAATCCCGTCATTTAAAAGGGTAGTAGTCATCAAATATAAATGAGAAGATAACAGTAAGCTTATGTTCCCTCATCATGCATCATATCCCACGGTGATTTTTTTCCTTATAAAACATTAAACTGATTGCATACTGTTTTGCTCTGTATCACTCACAAGAACTGCTCTTGGGTAATGAAGTGTAATTAAGAGGAATCTTACATATCTCTTCATTCAAAGCCAATGATTTCTTTTCCCATTAGTTATCCTCTGAAAATACAGTGCTTTACAGAGGTAGTCTTGACCATTAATTTAATTGATCTAGCTGTCTATAGTTGTTAGTACTGGTTACCAACAGTTAGACATCTTTCTGCTTAACTCATAGGTTGAACTCATATAAACATGCAGCATTCCTTACCAGTCATCAGAACAGTTTATTAGACCTGAAGCTAAGCAACCATTTCTTCCTTTGAATAGCACGAATACGCCCTTTTAAATTTTTTTCTGAGAAGTTTCTTTGTTTCTTTAGATTTGCATTTGAGAACTGGATCTAAATTGGGTAATCTTCTTTACTTTTTTTTTTCTTTCTTATATTCAACTGCTGTGTTTTAGAAGCTAATCAAATGTTAGTGGAACTTGATCATATCAAATATCTAACTTCTGGTTTTCTAAGCACTGAAAATCTGCAATACCAGTCTATGATTTTGAGAGCAAGAGCATAGAAACAGCAGGAAGATTAGTACATCCTCAGAGGTGCAGTGACTTACACAGATGTGTTATTCCTTACATACAGCTGACAGCTGACATCTCACTAGGGGTAATAATAACCTCCTTGACACCTGTCTGGAAAGTCTCAGTAAAGGCCTGTTCAGGAAGTTCTGCAGACTGGTAATGATTTGCAGGGGAAACTCAATATAGACATGATAAAATGCAGGATAACCAGAAATTCAAAAAATAAATTAACAAACAACTGAGCTTATGAAATAGAACACACTCTAATTTCCAGTTAGATTTAACAGTTTTTTATCCTGGTCTTCCACTAAGGAAAGTGTCTTAGATTGAAGGAATTTCTTTACTCTACAAAACTAATATGGGCAAAATAAGCAACAAACTGCTGCTAAAATAACTCAATTACTGGACACCATCAGTCCACTCCCTTTCAATTTCTGTGAGAGCATTTGATTGAAATGCATTTTAGTAGCAATTCTTATAGCTGCCTGCAAGTAAGCATGAAAGAGATCGCCATAACTAAGGTAACTGATCTGAAGAACAAGGTGCTCTGATTTACAAATAGATGAAACTGCAAAGAGATTTCTTCTTATATAAACTATGTATGTAGACTACAGCTGGCTCTTCACAATGAGATATAAAAGTAAGCCATCTACTTTTCTGTATGAATACAATAGAGCCTTGGGATGATTCGTTCTTCACTCCTTCCAGAAAAAGGACTATTCTGAAATCACTGTATCTTTGCTTCATCTCTGTTCGATATACAAGGCAACATCAGTTTAGTGGTGAGGAGAGAAGGCACTGAAGGTTTAACAATCCCAGAAGACACACTCTGCATCTACAAGCAGTTATCTAAGCAGATTTCTTTTCATGGGAGGTCTTCACTTTGCAGTATACTGTGCCTTCTATGAAACTATCTTCGTTGTCTGGAAGCAAGTTCAGATTCAGTCCTCTGGCAGAAAGAAACTGACAGGGACCTCATAAAATATGCAGTCTAAAATCTTGTCCTAAAATCTTTTCCTTCCTGCCAAAACACAGTCTATGCAGACTTGTGCCAGTGGGAGTGAAAACCCAAATAATTTTGAAAGAAAAAAAACAAACATTTTTTTAATTATTATGTTCTTTTAGTCTCGGTTAAGTCAGCCTATTTACTATGTCTTTCAGCTGCCTACAAGGACATAAGATCACTGTAAACCTCACTTGGGGCCAAAAGCTTTCTTCCAGTCAGCACTGATACTATTGAGTTAATGGTCATGAAATATCAAGATTCACATTCACCTTGAAGAAAGCTTAGAGCAGGAGAATAATAGCTAAATAAAACTGGAAGGTTAGGGGCATTTTCTTTTATATACATATATTTATTTTGCACGACAGAAGGGAGGTTATCTGTGTAGCATTTTTGGAGGATGGATGCAAGCATCAAGAAGAGAATCTTTTCTCTTTAAGTTGCACTACATATTTGTATATGTTAAAGATATATAAAAAAAGAGACATAAGAAGTGTTTTAATTAAATATTATGTACTAGATTCTGAAAAGTCATATGGTATTTTGAATAACCACCAAGGAACGAGATTACTTTTATTACTGTATTTTAGAGCTCACAAGAGGTTTCAGACAGTTTGTTATTCATTTCAACCTAATTTGAGCATTAACAAGCTTACTGAATAAGGCTTCTGCTATCTGAAATGTCTTGAATCTCTAATGATCCTTATTAATTGTTCTAATATATGTAATTTGATGCAATTTATCATATATGTCTAGACATTCTTTAGGAAATTAGGATAATAGGGTTTCTGGCCAATAAAAATGCCCTGGAAAATGAATTTTGTCACTTCTCAGTTATCTATGGTTTGAATACATAAATTCAAAGAGAAAGAGCTGTTAGAACAGAGGGATTATTAAGAGGGTAAAAACAATGAATAGTGGCAAAACAATAGCATTTATTAACTGCTGCTAATCTCAGAACTGTTAGAAATGCTTGTTAACATGTTAGCATGTTATTTGTTAGTGATGGTTCTTTCTTATGTCCAGGAACTCTGTTTTTGGCTTTTATTTGAATAGGTCTCAATGCTGCACAGTTGTAGTTCAGAACTAAAAAAGAAATAATAAATGCAGAAGTGTTCACAACTCCCAAAATATTGATGCGTCCTGATTTTGGAAGCCACTATAAAACCAATACATTGTATTTCAATAAGACATCTATTTTGTAGAATTTAGGAAGATGACCCTTTATCAACCTTTGTCCTTCTGTGCGTTGCTGAATTTAGTAAGCCTAATCTTGAGGTATCTGGCTGGCTTAAACCACTCCTGTTTTATTCTTCACTGATTTACATGATAGTAAAGATAGAGGCATGAAGGACCATGAAAGTAAGCTGTCTGCTTGACACCAGGCCAGACACCTGACCTTATTGCTTTGGGCTGTTCCTGAGCAAACAGAAGCTTCTGCATTTCCTGTATTCCAATTTTGAAAGGGTCAGTGTGATCTAACACTCCTTGCCACACAAAGCATCTGACACTTTTTCATATGACCACACATGACCTTTCTTAATGTGGAAAAGGCTGTGAATTTAGCAATGTCCACCAAAACCTAGTAGTGAGTTGTGTTACATAGAGGTAACAAAAACTGCACTGTAAATGTACTGAAAAATGTTGACAACGTGCAATCAAATGAAGAAAATATCTTTGGAAATTCAAATTGTAGTGATCTCAGATTTTGCTGGTGACCTTCACTGAGAATACTGTGAAATCCATAGAGGATGCATTTTGTAACCAGCCAAATATTGAATGCTGGTTATGATTTTCAAGATACATGATTGGCTTAATATTTTCTTTTTTTTTTTTACCTCAGATTAGTTGTACAAGGAATATTAGTGCTGGTATTTTGCAGACAGTACAGCTAGGGGTATTTAAGTCAGAACATAGATCTCTCTTCTAAATATGGATGAGAAGGGCAGGCACTAAACAGTTTTGAAACATGTGGTTAATAGGCCTATGCTTTAAATTTATAGTTCCATGATTATATTTTATTTTTCAGTTTGTAGATACTAGGAAATAATCTTCAGATGCTTCTTAATTATTTAGAGTTCAGCTAATGAGATATATTGCTACAGTCCAAACTCTAGGTTCATAATAAAACAAAGGCTAAAAAAAGGAAACATACCATTATTGTTTTCTTGCTGAATGCTATTTAAAAAAAAATCCAACTGGTAAACAGTTTTTTCAAAATTACTGGTTGTAATTTAGATGTTTCATCATTGTTTGCTGTGCTTCATACTGGGTTATTAAAAAACCCAGTACAAAGAGCTGGGTGAGGCCACGTTTGGACCAATCCTTGGTTACATGATAGGAGCAGCCCCTTTTCTATATGACATCAGGAGGTGAGGTTGGCCTCATGCTGTAGTTGTGGTGGCCACAGAACAAGGGTGCTGACACACTCACTAGAGCCACCCACTCCACAGTTTCTCAGTGGCTTGGCAGGAGCTCAAAGGAAGGTACACTATATCCCTGCATCCAGTATCTCCAGTACCATTACTGTGCGTGGAGACCAGAACATGGGACTACAAGAGGCAATTAGTTAGGAAGAGAGGGGGGATGATTACTTTACCAGCATCTCTCTCCTGCTCCCACTTTCTTGGAATAATTTTCCTTTACCAGATTGTTTAATGAAGTTGGGATTTTATGGATGATGCTTTCTACTTGTGTCTAACAAGTTCTGCATTCTCTCACTGGCTCAAGGCATCCATTGCAATGAGCATTCTGTATATGCCTGCAGCAAAATGGTGTCATTCAGAGATTAAAATAGACATCTGTTTACATACTGTAATACTTTTTCCAATGTATGTTTGAAAAGGTACAAGGAAAATATGGAACTTGGGTAGCTTTGCAGATAACTCCATTTCACTGTGGCAGATTTGCTTGTGATTTGACAACTAGTTGGATTCCTCAGTAGTTTTCCATCCCTGTGCAGGGTTAAAGAAAGGTGATCCTTTGTGCTGAGACCAGAGCATAGAAACTGATACATTCTTCCAAAGCAAAACTTCAAGGTTTTGGTAACTGGTTTATTTCATGTAGCATTCAAATTTTAAAGGAATTATTGCATTCTCTGTGGGTTGAGTGTGATGGCAGGAAATATAAGTGATTCCTGATCCTGGATCAATTCATGTATTTTGTTCCCTTTTCAACTCAATTATAGAAAAGAAGGATAACACATTGTTATGTATAAATTATCTGAGAAAGATAAGTTTTGACCTTTATTTAAATCAATTCTACTAATATAGGAATGCAGAGCATATGTATTGACATGATTTCCAGCAAGGCGTTTATAGAACTATTTGAACAGAATTTACATTAATTAAAACGGAGTATAGGTTATGTTTAAGTAAATGAAATCAATTTAGTTCATCATAATTTTTTCAGTGTTGCAAATTAACATAACAATGACAACTATAGTTGTCACTGACTTGAGCAGCAGCAGTTAATCACTGTAATTAATCACAATTAATACATGATTCATAATGATTGATCATGCTTAACTCTAGAATCGTGGTGGACTTACATAAAATACTACTTAAATAAAAAATAGCTGTCCAAAATCTAGGAAAACGAACCCCTCATTTTCCATTTTTATGCACTATTACAGGTTATCACTGCCAAACGTCTGAATTTGTTAGGACTTGTTTAGTTTGAATTAACCTTGGCAGGAGGAATGAGATTGCAGCACACACAGACAAATTAAATAAATGTCCCATGTTTGTCTGAGATAGCCGTGTACATGTCAGAGTTCCGGTAAGTCTGTCAGACAAATCTGGAAAACAGAGACAGTGGAGTTTTGTTTTCCTCTACTCAAAAAATGCATGCTTAAATTATTCGTAACCTACAGCGTACTATAAAGTACAGCCCATATTCACTGAATGTCAGAAAGATAAAATCTTTCCTTACCTGGTAGGAATGCACACATTACACATGAAAGACTTCAGAGCAAATAATGAAGTTACGTATTTTTTATTTCATGTGACTCCTTTTGACTTGTGGAGTTTCCAATTTGTCTCTTTTCCTTAGAGATAAACTAGTGCTTTCTCCCAGCAATCCTCATCTACTTTTCTCCATGTGGCATGCTGAACACTAGAAAAATCAACATTTGGCTTTCAAGAACCTGAGTTCCTCCTTGGTCCATGCTCTCAGAGTTTCTGCGGTAAGGGGAGATTCTGAGGTGGACATTGAGCTGTGGTTTATAACTAATTTGCAATAGCAGTCCTCAAAATTACTCTCAAAAGTAATTTTGTGGGCAGCATCTATGGCTTTACAGGTCACAAGTGTTCTCATCCCTATATTTTAGAAGGCCATGTTCTTGACTCGGTCCCCTTTATGTGCTTGGCTCCTTCACTGGCAAGTAGAAAAGCAATGATATAAATTATGTGTAACTTAGACTGCTTTGAACCATACTTTTCAAATTAAATCTACCGAGACATTTTTATGAGTGTTCTTTGCACTAAAAATTAGCTGTGTTTCAGACAGATACTGCACCCGAAAACACAAATTAATTTTTTTTTTTTTAAACAGAAGGCTATCTTAAAGGTGTTTTCCTTCTGTGACTGAAAAGCAAATGCATATTTAAATCTAAATTAATTTAAAATATTTTAGTTTGCTCTATAGAAAACAAAAACTCAATGTGCATATCCATAATAACTGCAGTATGATTTCATTCAAAATGACTGTTTCTCTGAGCACTGCTCAATACAAATGAAATAAAAGAATTAAGTTTTGACTGACATATGATTTCTGGGCAGAGGGTAAGAACCCACTGGAAAAGCTGTGTAGTGACCTGGTACAGCAAAGGATGTTTAAAAGCAAGTGCTTTTTTCTTAACCAAATAAAATATTTCAAAAGCAGCAAACCCCTTATATAAATTCCTCCATGAAATGAAAGCCCCTTCAAGGTAGTTTGGTAGAACTAAAGTATTAATTCATTGGATTTCAGTAGTGTCTGATCTCCGAATAGCATGCACACCATCTTGTGCCTGAAGGACAAGCAGAACCATGTGACTCCTGCAAGCGGGTAGGCATCCTCAGAGCAAGCTTAAAGCAGCAGATAAAGTCTGCCTTAAAACAGGCCAGGGAATAGGAAGCCATCACTAAGCAGTGAATTCCAAATCAGTCTTCCTACTACAGATGTAATTTCAATCATGTTTTCTACCCAGAAAAGTTCTTTTTTTTCTTTTCTTTCCTTTTTTTTTTTTTTTTTTTTTTTTCCGTTTCCAATTTTGCCAGAAGTTTTTTCCCAGGTTTAAGGATCCTTCATGAAACTGTTATTTTTGTCATGCTGCAGTACCTCTCCTCTGGGAAATCTCACTGTGCCAAGGACATGAATTTGCTTTTTCACCTTCAAGCTGGTACTTGTTCATGCATCTCTCCTGTTGTCCAAAAAACACCTTTATCTTCTGTGACCACCATGCCAAAAAGGAATGCTACTAGAGTAAATTGTTTCTCAATGTTCAGCTGATTGCAACCATGTACAAGCCCTACAATAGGAGGCCACCAGTACCATGACAAAGCTGGGAGCAAGGCTCTGATGTGCACCTTGTTTCCAAGCCCTGGCAGTGGAGGACTGGTATTTGTTTAGAATAGGACAGTGCTGCCTTTCTGCTGCAGCATATTCTCACCGCTTAACTGAGAAAATGTGATTTATTATGAATTAATAATGGATTGCACCTTTGTCCTTCTATTTTCTCCAGTCACAAAGGGAACTCAAGAGAAAGGAACAAAAAAACAGAGTTGCTGAGGAGGGAATGAAGAAAAGCCTCTTCAGTGGTAAATGTAGACCTTTACCCAAGATTGCTAATTGACATCTTTTTGTCTAGCTGGGATCCATAGCCTGAGAAAAATCTATAATATCCTTTTTTTTTCCTTCCTTTTGTTAACAAGAAACTGAGCAGGATTTGCTGCTCTGATTGAGGAGGGTGGCAGCACCAGATGTACACAGGTGTAAACCTCAGAGCTTAGGGAATTCAAGGTTAGGGAGGGCATAGGCACCTTCAGGTTGAAGTGGTAGCTGGTGTCTGCTTTTGAATTGCAAGTGCTAAATCTTGTATTCTGTCCAGTCCTTTACCGTGCAATTCTTACAGACACAAAGTGAAGTTTCTTCCGGGCATATTTTTTTTCCTCTCTTATTTATATCAGTACTCTTCTGTTTATGAACAGTTGTTGTTCAGATACAGCATGCTTAGCAGAGCAAAGGATTCATCAAGATTAGTGCTTTCAAGAATACTGGCTTGTAAATTGAAACATATGTATTTTTTTACTTTTTCTAAGGTAGTTGGAAAACCAATTGGTTTCTGAAATGCAGTAGCATTCATTTTTCAGGATGCTACTGTAAATAAGGGTTAAGTTAAGCGGAGCTTGAAAAAGTCAACCACATTATTTTCTCCTAGACAACTTCTCTTTATGTGAGGTCCTGAATACAATAATTTATCAATTGATTTCCCTTCTTTTATGTTTCATTGCAGTCCTGTGAGTCCGATAAATAGAAAAACTGTGATTCTTTTTTCCAGTGTCAGATTGCAAGTAGTTTTGTTTTTAATGTAAACTTAATAAAACACTATAACACATGGCATGTGGGTGTCAAAAATATAAAGATACTAATTTTTAATTTTTTTCTCTGGAATGTTAATGCTTACTTTAGAAACATAGAGATAAATGTTTATATGAATGAGTAACGCTGTCATATTGATGTATTGTTGTGTACAATCAATAGGTGTACAATTATACAATCAATAGGTATATAGAGGTTAGGCTTAGTAAGATTATTACAGAAAGATAATCAAAATAAATGGAAATAGTCACTGGTGTCATAGGCTTGCAGTAAACTCCACAAGGAGCAATCTCCAGAAAGAGATCCTTCTTCACTGCCAGTTAGCACTTAAACGGGATCTAGGAGAGGGGGGGCCAGGCTCCACCCCTTCTAGTAGCACAGGTGAATTGCCTTCACCTGTGCTTCTGTGGCTGACTCATTGCTTGCTTCAGGTGGTCAATCAGAGGTTCAGGCCGTGATCTTCCATACAGTGAGGAATGTGTTAAAATATACTCTTGTATTCCTTACTCAAGGTGAGTGCACAGGAAGTCTTGAGAATTTCAGTGATGATAGATTTACTTTGTATATTAGTTGCATAAGAAGCTGTAGGCATTTATGTAGGTAACGTGGATCAGCAGAATGCAGATACTTATTTTTTAGTCTTTTTAAAGTTTTCAGTAAAAAATCTTATCTGTTCATAATTGAGAGCACTCTTGATGGACCAGAGTTAGAAATTAGAACTTTGAAAATGTGTTTCCTTTGCGTCCTCCTATACAGGTTCACAAAACACAGTTTCTTCTCAGATGGCAGCTTGCTGTCGGTTTATTAATGCCTTGAATTGCAAGATACCCAGTATAGATATGTGTTTCATGGACATTACATGGAGATTTAGTAGTCTGAAAATGTAGTACAAGGTCTTGACTTCAAAAATACAGATGTATTTTACCAAGGGCCACTTTCAGCTACTCCTCGATCGGTGTCAGTAAATTTGTGCTTTGTGAGGTTCAGGTGCCTGGAGGGAAAGCGGTATTATACACATACTACCTCTTTTCTAAAGGTTCCCTTCTCTCACCCACAACTGTAGTTTTGCTCAAACCTAATGACTTCTACTCTTGCACATTTTGTGTTTGTGTGTTTTCTGAGTGAGAGATGACAGTAGCTGGTGACCTTCCACTTGATCCTCTTTGTCATCTTAATCGCATCTCCAGGCATTGAGAGGGAGTAAACTGCAGTGTCTATACAGAAGTGCAACCCAGCTGAATCTATATATTTTTTTATTATTATTTGTGCAAACAGTCTTCTGTGGTGTTGAGTCTCTGCTTTGAGGTCGCATGCTGAGAAGCAGCTTTAGAGTTATAGTAGGAATGCTAAAATCTTCACATTACTGATATAGACAAGTAAATAGGCAACGTTCTTTGTTATCAAACAAGGTGTACAGATAGAGGCTTTCTTTGCTGTTGTGTCCTAAGAAGAGCCAGATACAGGCAGTACTGTGAGTTTGTGTCTGCAGCATCTTTGTGAGGAGTGCCACTGCTCTGGGGTCTAGCGAGGCCAGGGCGTCCTCAGCATAGCTTGGTGAGGGCCTGCATCAAAGGGCTCCTGAGGTTCTTGGGAGCTTTTCTGCTTGCTCCTGTAGTCATGCTTATTTTAATGCTTGGAGAATGCTAATATTTTAGTTTCAGAAGTATGATTGCACTCATTCATTCACTCCCTGTGCCAACAGAGAGGTCAGCATTGCAGTGCCTGGAGCTATTTCCATGTCCAAGCCCATTTTAAATTGCCATTTTGTTAGAATATTTGAAGAGAAAGACACTATCTCAGTTCAGAACCTTCCAAGTAATTATACTTTGACACAGAGGTTAGAGAGAACCTCGATTATCAGCCGCCTGGGTTGATGAGGGCTAGTGATGAATGATGATTTCTTAATAGGCCTTTATTTCAGGGAGGCTGCATGATTTCCATTTGTAGATGAATAGCGGTGGTGAAGGGTTTTGACTTCTGCCATTGCGATGGCATATTTTCCCGAGAAGATCTTGCTGTACCTGTTGTGAATACAGTTTGTTACAGCAAAATGTATTTCCATCGTTCAAATGTGATTTGAAGGTACTTTTCAATTCTGTTCAATTCTTCTTGTTATAAAAAGTCAAACAACAGCACACAATTTACCTTGTGAATCACACTCTGCATAATTTCCCATATGGGCTACCTGTTTATGAGTCATTTTTTTTTCTATTTAACTCTTGTAATGTAGTAATTGAACAAAAACAGAACAATAACCAGAATACTTTATTTCTTGTTACAGCTAGGAACAAGTTTAAGAACCAGATCAGGTTCACATAGTATCCGTGAGTCATGAATTGTTAATGCAATTAAATTTTGAGTTGAACGTCAGTGATTTGTGATTGGTTCATTTATATATAAAAAAAAAATCATATTTTGTTTCAGAATTTATCATTCTTAATATTGCATTTTGCTTTTAGCGTAATTTGCTATCTCTTCTTTTAACACTGTGTGTCACTCTGTATAAACTAACTACTCTCATGTAGACCCTTACCAAGGGTCAGGACAAGGTGATATGGTTTTAAGTTGAGGGAGGGAAGATCTAGGTTGGATGTCAAGGTGAAGTTCTTTACAGAGAGAGTGGTGAGGTGCTGGAACAGGCTGCCCAGAGAGGTTGTGGATGCCCCATCCCTGGAATGTTCAAAGCCGACGGGATGGGGCCCTGTGCAGCCTGGTCTAGCATTAAATGGGGAGGTGGTGGTCCTGCATGTGGCAGGGGGGTTGGAGATTCATGATCTTTGAGGTTCCTTCCAACCTTGGCCAATCTGTAATTCTGTGATACCAGGCACCTTTTCTCTCTGTCTCTCATGCTACCTGGAGAATAGGTAGATGATTTGGTTAAGAAAGTCTTTTAAAGATAAAAGCATTTTATGCAATTTCTGCTCAAGCAGGCTAATTCTTAGAGAATTTTAGAGCTGACAAAATGTGCTATGCTGATGGAACTTGAAACTTGAGTCATCATGTATATGGTTGTATCTCTGCTATCTCTGAAAAACCTGCAACAAGGCCCTTACTAGACCCATTGCCAAACATGCTGAATTTCAAGACCACTCATCTATGTGTGTTAACCTACTTCCATTATTTTACTTGGGATGATCTGAAGATGTTCCCACAGATGTTGAGCTTCCCTAACATTTTTAACAATCCAGTGATAGCTAAATAAATGAAACAAATCACAGGGAAACTGATACTACAGACTTTCTCACCCTAAACAAATACATCACTGTATTTTCTCATACATATTAATATCTTCTAGAGTAACTGTGCTTAAACAAATTAAATGTATGCAACTATTCTTCATCTGATAGAACATAAGTTCAGAAATGAGAAATTTTTGCTATTTGTATCGTCGTTCCAAACTTTCTTTTTTCTAATCAGTTGTCTATGCTGCTGTACCAGAGAAAGCATTTAAGTAAATTCAGATTGTAAAAAAAACTACCATGATCCATGGGTCAAACTGTTTTCAAATGCTTGTTTGAAGTTCTTTGGTGTTTTTCACAAATCACATTATAAAAAGGTTAACAAAGATGACTATGTATCAGCAGAGAGAATAAAATAGATTAAAAGCACATTTTTCTTCCTAGATACTCTACTTGTATCTTACTTGCATACTTACATTACACCTCAATCTTTTTTCTCAAATCTTCCTGGTGTCCAGTTCCTGGAGTCTACATACACTGTATCATAGCCAAATTTGAATGTTAATTGAAATTAATATGAAGAGAGAGCCTTATTTTTTAGACCCAGCAACATCATTTCATTTTAAGTACAATCATAAGAGACTCCAGTCTCAGAGATACTAAATAACAACTTTATTCATCTCTTCATTAGATACTTAATCATTATGGAAATTAACCCTCTTAAATTTTATCTTTATTTTATTATTATTATTATCACAAGATTTTTTTTTTTTTTCTAAATTTTCATCCTGAAATTATACAAATTTCATTTTGCATTTCATAGTTTAGAAGTTCTTGTAGATGATGTATTTCCAGAAAGGTTGATACAGCAAAAAATAAAAAAATAATTAAAAAAAAAAGCTACAGTTTCACTGAGATTTGTACCCTATACATGTTAACTGATTATGTAGTTGAACTCTATGAGTTATTTATCATCCTGAAAGAAACAGAAATGACTTTGTCACAAGCTGCAGAATATATGCAGGACTTCACAATACTCAGTCCCTACTGCATTCTGAACAGTGATATATTTTGGCATCTAATATTTATATTCATTTCAACCTGTATTCTCATTTTTCATCTGCCGTGCCCTTGATGATGATAGAAATTAATTTTATTATGGCTTCCTTTAAAGGACATCCAGGTTCAGAGAAAAAACAAGGAGGGGAGAAGTCATACAAAGGCATGGGCTCCAAATTGGTATGTCAGGGAAGGATATCTATGAATTTCCTGTTGACGTATAGTGATCCACAATCCTGTCTTGTATTATACACTTATAAATTACCTTCTTTTATGTCGTGTCGTTTAACTATAAGGGTCTTTGTATCAAAACTGGTGTTTCAAGCCCAGGCTGAAGCTGTCAGTGCTGTGGAGGTCACCCTGAAAAATAAAATGGATAGCAGTTTTGACAAGCAAAGACCTCCTTTGCATCAGACCCAGGTGGGGATG
Source organism: Phasianus colchicus (assembly GCF_987193195.1). Taxonomy (NCBI): domain Eukaryota; kingdom Metazoa; phylum Chordata; class Aves; order Galliformes; family Phasianidae; genus Phasianus; species Phasianus colchicus. The sequence goes on from NC_143439.1 coordinate 40,724,379, forward strand.
TGGCTGCTTTGAGACCATGGCAAGTCCTCGTGGTAGCATTTGTTCCCGTTATGTGGGACGGGCTGACACTGCTATCTGTCACTCACCATGCTGTGCAGCTTTTGTGTTTATGTTGCACCTCAGCTTTTTTTTCTGAGATGGCCTCCCTCTAGGCTGCTGTAGTTTAAATCTTAGCAGTCAGGTGCTATTTTTCCTATGTCTCATCTGTCAGCCTGGATCTTTGTCAAGCCTTCAGCAGGCCCTTTTCTCCTCCTCACTTCCAGAAGGGAGACATTTAAGTAAGCCAACTTTCAATCTCTGACAGGAAACAGATAAAATAATAAAGCATCCTTCCACACCACATGAAATTGTAAAAGTGTAGCGAAGGAAGGAGTAATTACAAGGAAAAAAAGTGTTCTGCATTGCCTAATCTTCAACATCCAACTGCAGCATTTTTGTTAGACTGGCCCTAATTATCTCATGCTTATTTGGTCAAATTGACAAAATATATTAGATATATATGAAAACATTTTGCAATAACCTGATAATAACCTTGCCCTTTAGACCCATGGTTGCAGAGATAATGACTTGGAGCTTGCTAAACATTTCACTCGTGTTTCAAACTTCTGCAAACTATTTTTCTTTCAAGAAGGAGCTCGCAAGACACAGTAGTGTTGCTGCAGCTCATTATAGGAATATATAAGGAAAACAGGCAGACAGGCAAAACATGTATAATCTGAAGCTGTTAAAATAGAGCATGCATGGAGACCGAGCTGGTGACTGGTGGAAATTCCAGGACTTGCAGATAAACTGACAGAAATGTAGCTTTGCTATCTGGAGACAAATATGTTATTTAGAGTTTTCAGGAGTTCAGAACTCAAACCTGCTACCTGCTGTGGTTCTTGAATGATTTGCCTAATTTCCTGTTCCCCCAACAGATGCAGATTGGGAAAACAGTACTTGTTCACAGGGGCAGAGTCCTGTATGAAGCCTAGCAGCACACAGTGCAGGTCTCAAAGATGATCCCTAAATAACTTAAATAACTAATAGAATCCATATGTTGAAGCTACCAGTTGATCACAAAGTATTTTCCAGAATTGCACTCCCAAAAAGGAGGGAGTGCAAGATGAATAAGGTAGCTATCAGATAGTTTCACCCCTGTTTTCTTGTCACTTTTTTTTTTTCCACCCCTCAAGGGTTTTTGTAACTCAAATGACTTCAACGATTTCAAAAAGCTGCATTAGCCCAGAGAGGAGGATGCACTCTAGGTGTGATGTAGATGCAGGAACAAACTGCAAAGGTGATAAAATCAAAAATATTTTAAGCCAGCTTTGCTGCTAAAGGGTACTTTACACTGGAAGCTTTGGATTAAATCTCCAGAGCCTTTGTCCAATCTATTTTCTTTGATTTTCCCTCTGCTATGCTCTAAAGGTCACTTTGGCTACAAAGCTTACCAGTATGTGTAGCAACAACAAATGAAACAACAGCTTTGTTTGGGAAGAGTGGCATGAAATTCTCCCATTGTGGTATATTATAAGTTAGCCATTTGCTTATTCCAGAACTGATTAGCCAGGAGGTCCACAGCTGAGCTTGTCCAATCTCCTGGACTATGCACTCTATCACTGGCTCCTTCGGCTTGGCCTAGGCTTTCTAAATCATGACATTCAGGGAGAACTATGCAATTCCTGCCAGCTGGTTTTCTTACAAACTAACCACTAGCAAAAGAAGCACAATGGAAACTAAAATAGAAAAGTAGCAATTCCCACGGAAAGGACAGGGAGTAGCCCTGGAGAGGAACCCATGCAGCCAAATGTTTGATTCAGTGCTTGAATATTTCTGCTAGAACTGACAGTATTTTCTCTCTTGCAGAAAAGAGTTCAGACTTAGGCTGTCTGGCTGCCCAGTATATGCTGTATAAGGTCAGGTGAATTCTTTGTCGGAGTAGAACGGTGCTGGGGTCATTGAGGTACAGAGGGAAATTAGGAATGGGGCTGGGAGGCCAGTGAGAGCCTCAGGCAGCTACTTTCAATACAAGCAAGTTGTGATTGATTACAGGCTTATTTTTCCAGCTTCCCATCACACTGCGAAATACTTCTTTGTGTACACCTCAGCTATCAATGATGCTGAAAGACCTGGAGAGAAAGAAGGACTGCAATATTGTGACTGCAGTAGCAACTTCTGTAGCTTCCCAGCTGCTGCACAGAAGTGAAAATGCTCTGCAGCACTGTCCTGCCCTGAAGGCAGCGGGTCCTGAGAAGGGCTGAGTTCAGCCAGGTGCCAGTGCTGGTAAAATCCCGTATTCATCAGCCTCTCCTGCATTGCAAATGGCTCAGCTGGAGGGAGAGTCTCAGATGTCTTCTACAAAGGCATGCCAGAATGTAGAGTGTGGGTCAGACCTGAAAATAAAAAAAATAGTGCAGTGTTTTCAGTAATGTCCCTCATGAAAATGAGGTGTTAAAGGGATGTGAAGAACCTGTCTCTTTAGTGGCTGTTAGTTGTAAGACAGTGTAGTGCATCTCTGATGGAAGAGCGCTGTAGGTCGGGTGACATACTTGACTTTGCATTATTTATGACAGTCTTAATTTTCTTCAGGTATTTCTCAGATTGTATTTTATTTTTGTGTAACGTGGCCAACTAATTGTGTTCTCTAACTTCAGCCAAACAATTTCTTCTTATGCAGTATTAAATCATGATCCTGGAGGAGTTTAAGTTATAGTCATGCATGTCTTTAGGGTCTGTATTCTGAAATAAGTAATCAGAAATGAAAAACTTGTATGGGAAGGACTCTAACACAGACTAAGCAGTCAACTCTACAGTAACACTATGTTTGCTTTTCCTGCTATGGAAATTTTTCCCCAGTATGCCATCCATTTTTGTGCTTCCCTTCTGTTTGACAAAGCTGGGAGTTTCAGCTCTAAAGCTCTGGAACTGGAAGCTTCTTTTCTTTTGCATTATGAAAATAATTAAGCATCAACAGACATTTCTTTTATGACACTTTCTGAGGTGCTGGCATATTTTCCAAATGAATCTCGCTTTCCACATAACATTCATGGTGGCATTTGGCAGGAAGTTTAAGCTCTGATAAAATTCTGAAACTTTCACATTGAACTTCTGATCTGCTCTGCAAATAAATTTGCATTGATTTAGTGTGAAACCTCAGTCTTCCTTCTCTGCAACAGTTGCAAGCTTGTGCTGGCTAGTCTGTGAAGCAGTTCTTGCAATGCCAAATGCTAGCACCTTGGTAATAATAATAATAAATGATTTTTAATATCATAAAATCATATAATGTCCCAAGTATGTATGTAATGAGTTAGCAAACTTTGATGATCAGATGTTTAACAAATCAATAAAGAAAGGCCATTGGAGCAAAGAGAAAAATGAGGACAAAGAAGACTGAAAAAGGATATAAAGAAAAACAAAAGAGATAAAGAAAGTGATAGAAAGTGGAAAGCATCATAAAGCTGTAGAGAGGCATTGAGCAAGGTGGGAACCCAAAAACAGAGAGGTGTAAAAAATAAGGAACAAGAAAACTAATGTTTGCATGGCATGGAAAGGAGAAGTCTAACATGAACTAAAACACAGAAGAAAGCTAGATATCAAGGTGTATCAAAGTGGTAACAAAGAATCATGAGGGAAATGAAATACTGAGAGCTATAGGAAGTATGAGAATGAAGTAAATGCAGAAATACAATGGGGATTTGTAGGATTTTTACGTCTTCTTCCTTGTTAAGCCTCATCCTTAACAGGAATGGTATTTTATGTTATTTATTGTATCAATATGCTGCAGCTACAAGATATTCTCTGATACTACATCTTCAGTCATAACTAGAGATAAATTTCAAAGCTTCGGCAGATTAGCATTAGGTAAAGCCACAGTCAGGCATTGTTTTCTCACATTTTAAATGATGTCAGCGGCTTGGATGATGGTAATTAAGTGCTCCTCCACTGAGAGCCTTCTGAGTATCTTCAGCATGTACACAGAAGGCAACCAAAGAGCTGGTGAGAAGGCTGTTACAGAAATGATAGATCAGGAGGAGAAGAGGAAAGCAGACAATGAGGGTAACTTCATTTGTGGTTCACTGCTGAAAATAATTGGATGGACACTATAAATTAAAAAATAACGATGCAAGACAGCTATAACTAATACAAGAAAAAGTATGGAATGGGGAACAAAAACAGTATGAATAATGGGAATAAGGTATGAATGTAGAAAATAGATACCTTATCTTAATGAATCTTTTGAAATGAGAACTAAGAATAAGATAAATACTGCCATGCGCTGATGTCTGTTTTGACAGCAGTAGTGATTAGTGTGAGTTGATAATTGACAACAAGGAGCTACTGCCAGAGCAGAAACTGTCTTCACCAAAGTCCTGTGACACTGTCACTTAACTCAATTAGTTCAAATTACAGACATGTAGCTGAATAAGCAATATTATGAACTGTGACTCACATGAGCATTTCACTCTGGGAAAGTAATTCAGAATCTACTAAGTAGAAGCTAATAGCCAGCAGGAGAACATGCACAATTTATGACTTTCATTTAAAGGGGACTGCTTACCCCAAATAACTACTTTAAAACAGTAGGTCTGTTTTAAGACCTGAATACTAAAGAGAAAAATCTACTTTGAAGTAAAATCATCTTTCTAAGCTATGATCAGTATTAATTTTGACAAAAATAGCAGCAGCACCATTGACACAGATACTTCCTTATGTCAGAACAATGTCATTAGCTTTACTTCAGACATCAACAAAAAGGTGTAGATCAAAAGAGGTGTTATCAGATGCCTAGGCAATATTTCTGAGTCTGTGTGCACATGTGGTTTCATTTAACTACTCGCATCGATTATTAGGTTCATCTTTCCTCCTAAATTGATTAAAGAGAGGCTTGTTCTGACTCACACAGCTGCTCCTAGAGCAGTCAGGTCAATTGAGTGTAGCAATGAACACATTCATATGTCAGCAAAAGCTTTCTCTGAAAGCAGTCTCAAAACCTTACTCCACAAACAAAAAGATTAGACCCCCTACTCACTAACAAGCTCAGTTCTTACAACTGCTACGTTACATTCACAAGCAATACCAAATACCCATCACCTTTCTTAAACAACATGACTCCTTCCTACCATATAATCGATCATGTAGATCCAACCTGAAGATGTCATCACTTCTACAGATACCAAGAAACACACGCCTTTCTCATTTTTACTTCAAGCTCTTACCTCTGCATTGGCAAGGTTTGGGGAATCATGAATGGAGGGAGATGGAGTCTGCTGGGTTGTGCAGATTTTTGCCTTACTTTTCAACTTGTTTCCCTGATTTCTTTTTCTCCTTGATTACTTCCCAAGCTTTCTCTCACAGTGCCATTCTAGCATGCCATTTGTAAGAAAATAATTTAGGATTTAATAATGTAATGGAGTCAGCCTTGAGCATGCATGAACAGATCTATAGGGTAATACACAGTGCTGATGTAGAATCAGTTTGTCCTTAGAATGTCTGCCAGGCGTGGCATGTCACAGAGTGCACGATCACATTGGTCAGATTGAGTTCACAGTGCAGCCTGCTATATGGTGGCAAGTCCAAATAGATGGCATTAGAGAGTGTAATGTTTGCTGTAGCTCACTTATTTGGTTTCTACTCATTTTTGTGCTTCAAAGTGTAAACTCTACTTTGAATAAATACTTGCAATGATGCCAGCATAAGATCTTTTGTTTTCAAGGATAAAGGATTAATATTGTTCTTAAAAATTCAACGCATTCATGCACAAAAATTGATGTCACAGGTGTACTTTTCATTTAACAGCGTCTCTCAAAGGTCTCTTTTTCCTAGCAATTACAGCTGATTTAGTATTATCCTACTGTGAAGTACTTAGTTTGCTCTGAAAGTAATGCCTTCTATTTATTTCAATGGAAACTACAACAGATAAAAAAGCTAAGTAATATTCTTGATAAAGCAAATTCTCAGCTAAAAAAACACTATTTTTCAACATAGTCACCACCATTACCCAGTTCACACAGATGAGCTGATTGAGATGCTCTTCATTTTGTGGTATGACAGCTGCTATACCACCAACATCTGGCTCCGATGTTGTGAGCCAATATAACAAAAGAGCGAGCATTACTTTCAGAGCAGCCCTTATTCATGCTCAGAAAGTGTTCTCAGTGTAGCCTCTCTGCCATGGTGTTAGAGATATAGACCTTATTAAAAAATCCCAGAAATGCTTTTTGGAATATAACACACTAGATGATTCAAATCTTGTTCACCTCAGGAAAAATTCTGGAGCTGGACATCTAAAGATACATAAAAATTAATTCCTAAGATATTAATGATTTATGTTTGGAAAAAAAAAAAAAAGTCAAATACAAAAAAGAGGAACATAACCAACATCAAGATGTCTATACTGAGTTATCTTTGCTTAGCTGGTATCTGGAACTTTTAGGGGCCTAAAAGTGACTCACTTCTGCATTTTCTCAGATGCCTGGATTCATGCCTCAGCACAGTCCCAGCAGTCCCAACCAGATTCAGACTTCCAGCACTAAACTTGGTTTCTAGACCCCGGGCTTTATCTGCATCCTGGCAGACTTATCCCAGCAAGTAAGGTCCACATGTGCCTAATGGGTTGGCATAAGTGTGTTTGTAGCCCTCAAAAATTTTACAAATGAGATTGGAGCTAGGGACTGCAAATTCAAGGTGGAGAGCTAGTCCAATCTGTTTCCAAGCAAAGGATTTTAGCCCTATGTGTGTCACCTCCAAGGAGACTGATCTTGACATTAAATGGGTGGCTCTGTCAGGAAAACAGCTCTCACCCTCCAGTAGGACATGAGTGCAGGGATTCTGTGCAGGATTTCTGCAGTGCAAGTGCTCTGCTCACAATTCACCACCAAGAATCTGAGGACAGAGAGAGGGAGGAGGTCTTGGATATAATAAGCTGCTGCAATCCACTACTCTAATGTCTCCAACAACTCAGAAAAGCTCATGCATTTTTCAGTGTTGACTACCCTTGTTCAGTGCATGATGAATTACTGATCCTTTTGCATCTATGACACTTTCTCTAATTGAGTTTCTTCAAATTAGCTCAAAGCTCTGAGAAACTATGGCATGCAGTGAGGCAGCCCAGTGGGAGTGTCAGATTTTCCTGCTCCTTTAATATTGCATAGATAAAGGCTCCTTTCTACCAAGCTTATGAACAGACAGCAGACAGCCAGATCCTCACCTAAAGCCAGTTGATGTAGATGTACTTCAGTGCAACTACACTTTTCTACATTAGCTGAGGATCTGGCCTGAAGGATTATTAAATTTTGTATTTCAGTTTTCTAAACAAACGTGTCCTGCTGAGATGATGTGCCTGATTCATGGGGCCTATTTTGCCATTGAGAGCAGCTGATGGGCAAGCTGACTAGTAGTCCAGTCATCAAAAGACAATTAGGCAGAAGGAAGCCAGAAATTCTCCATCTCTGTTCTGTGCTTCCCCACCCGCTGGTGCTTCCTGCAGGCAGCCACATGTGTGAGTGAGCCTTACCCACAGCCTCACAGCTCCTTCACCAAGGCAAGCAGCTGACAAAAAAGCAAATTGCTGGCCTAAAATGGGAAAAACAAGCTGAACAAAAGGTGCTAGGAAAATGGTGTATTTGGAATCCAGCACACCAATTCAGAACAATTTTTTCATTTGTTCGTTATATAACTAGTCTAAATAAAAAGCAAGTGATAAGTGAACTAGCAGGAAACAGGTGGACATTCATGGATTTCTGTTAATTTCCAAAAACAAGGCTGTCGTGTCCTTCCTTTCTCTCTCCTTGCAACAACTAATGGATGGCCCCAGAATCTGGCCCATTTAGGCACATATTTATTATCTTCTTAGGTGCTGAGTGAAGGGAACAAAACTAAGGCTTTTGGGACAAAATGTGCTTGTTATCATTTCAAACATAGGTAGCCCTAGTTTTTGGTGCATATTAGCATCTGAAGGGCTTTGAGGTGCCTAATCCTCTTCTTATAGACCTGTAGCCCGACTCTGCCTGTCCGTGTCTGTGCTCCTTCTCTAAGCATGATGTTTGCATTCAGTGTTGTATTGGGGACAGTATTAAAAACCAAAACAGCGTCTGCTATGTCTTATTTAGCACTGGGCAGAACAGGAAGCATTCTGCAGGTTGCCTTGGGATATGCAGGGGTAAGGAGCAGCCAACATCAGCAGTTTAGGTCAGGACAAACCAAGGCAGGTCAGAGCCCAGGAGTCTCCCCAGTTCTTCTTTTCCAGCAACTCATTCCTGTCAAACCTGCTGATGGCAGCCTGAGGACCTGCCAGTTGTTTCCCTCACTGAAGTTGCTTTTATATGGCTTCTTTCCAGCTATTATTTTTCTGGAATATCCCAACATGGGCTTAGTGCCAAGCATGCTGGTGTTGGAGAGGAGAAGCTGATCTGCAGCTGTTCTCACCATGAGTAAATGCAGGTAAGAGCTTTTCAGAAATGCCATCATGCAGTGGTATTGGCAGTGGCTGGTAGCAGCAGGAGAGGGAAGAACATAAAACAGGGTAAGCATGTAGGATGGTAAAATCTACAAATATTGATGGATTCTTTGAGCAAGAAATTTTTATATTTTTGTTATATCTCCCAGTGGACTTTCATATTTGGTTATTAGTCTTTACAGTGATGTGCATTTTACCTTTTAGCTCTTACCACACTCCATGGAAATGCATGCCACTGCCCTGTTATGTAGTTGCAAAGCAGCTTCTGCTGTTTTCTGCTTACCTGTTAACTTCATTCCGGTGCCACCAGTTGTTATATTAAATTCACTCATGAATCTATGATCCATGTGTATATACCTCATGATTCTCAGAATTTTTTCAGCTTTATCATGAGCTTCACAGTTGAATTTTTCTAGGAAGAGGGGCTGTATTAATTTCTGATATGGCTCTGTATAACTGACCATCCTTATTGTTCTTCTGCGTTGGTTTGTGTCCACTGTATGTTTCAGAGGAAAGTCTGCAAAGGTAGCAAAGCAATCAAGATTTGAGCTTGTATAGGAGCATACAATATTCCCTGTTTTGTTCTGCTTTCTGCTGTAAGAGTTCACAAACTCCTCCCCATCTGGTATTTCCTAGAACTGTCTAATGACAAGATCTCTTTCCTAGGCGATTAACTGTCAGGTCTGAGCCTATTTTTGTGTATATGTACTTAAAATTGTTGGTTTTTTTTCTCTTTCTTGTATGCTACTATACCTTTATCTACATTCAGTTTTGCCAGCCCTTTCATCTGCTTGTCAGTGCCAGAGGTCTTTCTACAACTTTACACAGCTGCTTTCATTTTTCCTACTTTGGGCAAACAAGCATAATCAGCTGGCTTTGTCACCTCAGTGTTTGTGCTGTTTTCCAAATGGCTTATGAGCAATCCAGTATAACTCACTTTTCTTCAGTAGAGTTATGCTAAAAGAGAATTGGATGTACTGGGTGAAACCCTTCTGCTCTACTGTCAATAGAGTTTTGTTAACAACTTAAACAGGATTGAGGGTTGAACACATCAAGCTTAGTTTTTTCCAATGCTTCCTTTATTTTTTTTAAGAGGCAGAAATGAATACAAACTTCAATTCTGTTTCCTCTTTTTTTTTTTTTTCCCTTCATGGCTGGAGTCTTAAACAAGTATCAATTACATTTACCAAACTGTACGCTTAAGTTGGGCTCCTATTGATGATTTACGAATTGGAGTTCCCTTATTCTGAGCCTGAGGTGCTATCTTACAGGCCGGTGATCCAACTCCTGACCCAGGATATCCATTACCATCATCAGCCTCAAAGTGGGATAGTTTAACTCTAGTTTAAAGCCCTCCCTCTTCCATCCTGGTAGACTTTGACAAGCAATTAGGAAGAAATTCTTTACTGAGAGGGTCGTGAGACTATGGAATAGGTTGCCCAGTGAGGTTGTAGAAGCATTCAAGGCCAGGCTGGCTGGGGCTTTCATCAGCCGGGTATAGAGAGAGGTGTCCCCGCATATAGCAAGGGGATTGAAACTAGATGATCTGAAAGGTCCCTTCCAACCCGAATCATTGTATGATTGTGAATAGTTGGCCAAATAGCATCATTTTCTTGTCTTTAAGGCATCTGAGGTTCCATTTATTGCAGCTGGGTGGTGGCAAATACTGGTAAACATAATGTAGATTTATTTTGCAGAAATAAGTAATTTCAGCTGTGTGAATTAAACATGGCCCCTTCAAGGTTTGAAAATTCCTTGAAATTTCTCTTTGGAATGATAATACTTAGTACTTATACATCATCTTACATCTTTAAAGCACAGTGCCAGCACTCACAAATTAATCTTGACACCCCATAGGCAACCTGGAGTTACAGTCCTTATTTTAGATGTGAGACACTAAATTAGAACTCTGTCTCTGATCAGCTTGGGGCTTTTTACAGTTTCCCAGAGTTAAAACATAAAGACTCTGACCCTTTTTTTTTTTTTTCCTCACTCTTCCAATTTTCAAAATTGTTGAGGTAACTGTGCTGACAGGCTGGTCCTTTCCTGTTTCATCCTTTTTTTTTTTTTCCCCCCTGGTAAAAGTTTCACTTTCCTTAATCTAAATTTTGTTGCTCCTTCTCACTTCATCATGAGCTGTAAATAAAGACTTCACATTTGGTCACTTTCTGTTTAGTTTCTTTCAGTTTCCTTTGACAAGATAGAAAGTGTGAAATTATATATGTAATTCAAGGAAGCTGTAGTTGCTTCAGCTCTATGATATGTAGCCTTCCATGAAAATGTTACTTTTAAAAATATTCATAATGTGCATAATGTCACATCTTGAAATACGGCTGCATGTAACAGATCACTTGATCCTTCCTTTATGCTTTTTATGTCAAGAACCATAAGTTTCCAAATCTGCCTTTCCTCTGTAATGACTTTCATTCAAACAAGTAACAAAGCTTTACTGGAGAAATTTTCCCAATTCTGGTAATGCTTAGTTTAATATTAACTATTTTTTTTTAATATAACTTTCTTTCTCTATTATGATTTAAAGTGGTCAAAGTCTACAAGTAGCTCTTCAGTATGCTGGAAGCCCTCTTAAGTTGAATAAATTTTAAAACTATGATTCTAATGCTCCTTTAGATGCATCTACATTCATGCTTTCTGGAGATGACACATCTTAGTGTGATGAAGAGGAAGACAAAGTGGGAATAATTAATAATTATTGCAGATGGACTCTGAATCTGTAGAGAAAGATGTCAAGAAAAAAAAGATTTAGCAGGGAAAGTCATTTGTAATGTGATCTATTTCTTTTCCAAATGGAAGAAGACCAATATCTTAAGTGGCATACCATATATCATTCACAGGTGAATAAGATTACTTTGCTAGGAGCAATAAACAGAATATATGCTACCTGGCTCACAAGATGTGTACGTGGTCTGAGATTTCCAGTGATTTCTCAATCAGAAAGTGCTTTCAGGGTGCATGACCTTAATAATCATGCTCTGTTAGTAGACCATTGATGCAGGATGCTTTCATTATCATGCACAGCTTCAGACACCTGACGTGTGAAGGATATGGGTAGGTGTCCAAACAGCTCACTACCCCATCTGTTCTTCTGTTCAGCATCCCTGCTCAAGAACTCACCTCTCATTTCTCTCTATAAAACTATAAAAATATGTATTTATCAGAAGTGCTATTTCCCTGTTATGCTATTTCCCTGTTATCATGTATTAGGCTTTGACATTTGGTTTCACCTTTACCTGTGTTTTGAGTTTCTTTTTTCTATTTTGTTTTTCTGACATTGTACCACGATGATCACGGAAAGCTGCATATTTCTTGTTGTGCTGCTACTGATAGTAGAGATAGAACATGATATGTTGTTCTCTGTCCCTGCTCAAGCTGAAAGCTGGCAAATTTGTATCCCATTCAGTGGTGTTTGGATTGTGGTGCGAGCATTTGTATTGCAGTCTCTGAATGAGACAGCATGCTGCTCTCCGATGCCCAGCTGCTTCTGATAGGTAGCAGTGGCAGGTAAAATCACACTCTTCCTTCTGTGAATGTTTCACAGACCCAAACATTTGTCTTTTATAGGCATTTCTGTGTTGTGGCTGTTATGGGATGCAGAAGCTGTCAGGAGCAATTCCAGGCAGGAATGACACAGACATCTCAAAAACAGTTTACCAATAGAAGGCTGGGCTATAATTTGAGGCTTGCTAAAACACTTGCATTGGGAAGATCATCAAGGTGTAAATGAAGTGATACTCGGATTTGTAAATGAGGTGGAGGTGATTTGTAAATGAGAATTTAAATATCTTTGGGAGTCAGGGGCTGAGCACCAGGTGATGGACTTTGGTACCTCAACACCTTCCTTCAAGGAAACAGTCCTTGTGCTCTGTAAATAATATCTTACAACAATTTTCTAAATATGTAAGTCAGTTGGCCTAGAGTGTCTGATCCCTGCCAAGCATAAAGCAAGAGCTGTGTTTGTGGAAAGGGAAAACACTGCAGCAGGAAAGACGGTAACACTACTAAGCCAGTGGACTGCTGAGATCTTAGATTCTTCCTGAGAGCTTTTTAGAAATCATAAGTTACAGAAAAGGAGCTACTTTTAGGTCTCTCCCTGAAGTTTCTTGAAAGACAAGTAGTTCCTTCTATAGCACAGCTGTTCTATCTTTAGGGCAGTATGACTTTCCTGCCTACTGTTCCTGGCACACGTAGAGAAGGCACGATTTCTTCAAGTCTTACTGTCCTTCAGCTTTAACATTCTTGCCTGAATCTGCATGTGTGCTTATTTTTCTACATTGTTTCTCAAAGATATATGGCAAGAGAAAAAAAAAAAATGGGGGGGGGAAGGGGAAGGGTGATTGTGGGGGTGAAGTCACGGGTCTCTGTTTAAAAGAAGATCAGTGAATGTAGTCAGACACTTTAAGGTCTAATAAGAAGTCATCCGTGACTACACTTCAGTAGACCTTTAATGGTGGTATGATTGATAAAGCAGTATCTAAACTAAAAAAACCCCACACATATATTATTTGAATCAGAAAACTATTTCACCTGTTGAGGAAGTTACTATTATCCAGAATTTCTCCACAATTTTTGAAAATCAGATACTTACATAAAATGGGTAAGTATCTTAAAAGGCTGGTCACATACTTAGGAATTTTGTATAGGTTCAGAAGAATAACTTTGTCTTTTAATACCTTTTATTTTTGTTGAAGCATAGTATAGAGGTTTTTAATGCTCTGAGGATGGTTGTTAGAGGAAGAGCATTTCGTATTCCTAGTCTTTTGAAATCTATTTCATATTTTCTGCAAAGATGGGAGCATATTAGTCAGAGTGAGAGTTTAAAACCTTCAACCTACAGCTTTAAACCTGCAGCCTTGCAGCTCTTTTTTTGCTGCAGCACCAGGGCATTGGATTCCCTCCCACTGACCATAAGAGTTGAAAGCTTCATCCTGTTCCTTTGTATGACTGCAGTCCATGTCAGATTTGAAATCAAACTTCACAGCTGGTACAGCCAAAGGAGGCTTTTCATCACAAGACCAAATGAAAAAATAACGCTCCAGTAAGATCAAAACTTTAAAAGCTTCCCTGTGTGGTCTGGACAGAGTAGCCAAAAAATCCTGACCAGATCTCTGGCATTACAGACCATTAAAGACTGCAAATGTTTGCCTGCTGACAAGACACTCCTTTGCTTCTCTGTGTTGTAAATGATAGTTAATACAGAGATTAATTACTTCTTTATTTTTAAGCACCCATGGGAACAAAACATCTTCTCACAGAAGATATTTGTGTTCATTAGTGTTACCTTGGTCTTACTGATCATTCTGCCTTCAGTCTTCTGTAATCTTTGATCCACCTGTCTGGGTGGATAAAGCTGAATTGAAAGCCCCAGCACATAGTTTTGTTTTTCCAGATAAGCAATTGATAGAGTTGAGAGTGAAAATTCTTCATCTTCCTGAGCCTTCTGCAAGACTGGGTCCCCAAAGGCTTGCTTGATGTTCGGGAACACAGTATATTTAGTTATTCAAACATAATCTGAGCATCACTAAAGGCAGCTAAGAACTATAAATCATTACAAATCTCTAATTCAATAGTGACATCCATTTCCATGGAAGCTCTTAGATGGATATGAGTACAGACTGACTGGCTGATAGTGGCACTGCTCTTTTACTGTAATAAGACTTGCTCTTGGCACTTGCACATTATTTGAGTATTTACTTATATAGAATTATTTTATCAAAACTATAATCTGGCTTGCTGAAGAGCATAGCAGCTTTGGGTGCCTGTAGGCTCATATTTTTTTCCAAGCTTAAGTGTGCTATGGGGACTTAGAAATGTGTTTGGGTGAAAGCATGAGGAAGAAACAAACCAAGAACATCAACGTGTGCTAATTAAAATGGCAAGAATTAAAGTGCTTTTATTAGAGGGAGCTTGAAAGGAAAGGATCTTTGCCAGGTTTTTAGCTGCTATGTGGTGGTGCAGTTTCCATGCAGGTGGCAGAAGCAAGGTCTTTGGTGACACTGTCCTCTCTGACTTTCCAATGAGGAGCACAGCTTGTGGTGTGGCTGGGACTATAGCAGCAGCTGGGAGAATGGAGCCTCTAATTTAAGATATTAATGCATTTTCTGATGCAGAATGTGACGGGGTTATCTCTAGATATACGTCCGTGACTGGGGCACAGGCCCCAGAGAAAAGGAAAAGAAAAATAAAGGAAGGGGTACTAACTGTTTGCCACACGACCCGGCCCGTCCCTGGAAACGTGTGCTCCGAGAGAGGGGGAAGGGCAGAGAGCTAGCAGATAGTTTTAACAAAGAGAAAACACAATGGCAACGATCTGAGGAGGAATGGTAACTTACTGAATTAACCAAATCAAACAAAATGAGAGAGACAAGGGTATCCAAAATGCGAGTCAAACCACAATGCTTTTCTCTGCGGCGAGCTGAGACGGCTGAGTTGGGGCCGGAAGGAAAAGGATGGGGTCCTCCGGAGATGCTGTCCGTCCCCTGCCATCAGGATACTCACAATGCCCATAAGGGGCAATAAATGGGACCAGAACACTAACTAACTTCCACTGGTCCACATGATGTTCTGATGTGGAATACTGACAACAAAAAATCATCGACCCAGAACATGGAAATACTTCTGTTACTATTTTGTTTTAAAAATGTGAAAGTAGAAGGGTATTTTTCCAGCAGTGGTTTGTGTGTAATGTACTTGATGGGGATTAGGCAATTTCAGAGATCTGTTTCAACAGCATATTACAGGAGCCATCAGCCTTTGCATTATGCATCAGAGGACCTGGTTTCAGATGGGACAGGGTTGATTTTTTCTTCATACTGTCTGGGATGATGCTACGTTTTGGCTTTGGAAGAAAAGCCATGTTGATAACACACTGACGATTTAGTTGTTGCTGGGTAGTGCTGTGCATATACGCCAAGGACATTTCATTTTCTCAGTTTCTTGCACTGCTCTGCCAGTGAGAGGGGTTGGGGGGGCACAAGGAATTGGGAAAGGACAGAACCAGGAGAGCTGACCTGAACTGGCCAAAGGAGTATTCCATGCCTTATGAAATAATGAGAAGAAAAAACAAAACAAAACAAAAAACTTGGCTGGTTGGACACTGACTGGGCATCAGTCAGCAGGTGATGAGCAATTTTATATGTATATATATGTATATTTATATAATGTGTATGCTTTAATCTACATATCATCTTACTTACCATTATTCCCTTTTCTCTTCCTTTTCTGTCTTAGTTTTTGTATCTCAACACACCAGCCCTGCTTTGTTGATTTTTTTTCCCTGATTCTCTCTCCTATTTCACTGGGAGTGGGTTGGTAAGCAAACAGCAGTGTGGAATGCTAGAAGAAAGAGATGCCATCCAGAAGGACCTAGACAGGCTTGAGAGGTGGGCCCATGCCAATCTCATGAAGTTCAGGAAGGCCAAGTGGCCTTCCAGTACCTGAAGCTGGGGAGGGACTTTTTATAAAGGCATGTAGTGACAAGGAAATTCTCCAAGGCCTGGTTTAAATACAAATTTTCTCCTAAAATGTGGGACAGAATCTCTGAAGTTTATATAAATAATGCTGTTGTCACATCAGTAATAGGTACCTAATAGCTGTTGTAAGATGTAATTCATGCATTAATTAAAATTCATAACGCTTTATGATCTTTCTTAAAAAGTCAAAGAATAAGATGCTGATTGGACACACCTTTCTTCTGACTGATAGTGTCTGTAGAGAATATATATTTTCTGCAGACCCTCCGAAGACTTGCTTTAGGAGTACTCTGATCCAGACATATATTGCTACTCTCAGAAAGTATCCGTGTCCTGACTTGGGGCTGTGTGAGACAGTGGGAATTAGGCTCCTCACCATAGGGACTGCTCCTTTTGTCTTTAGAATTTGACTTTGTCAGTGGCAACTTCTTTTAATTAGAATAGTCAACAAGTACAGAAAAAGCATTTAAAAAGCAAATCACAGGCTGGATGATTTTTACCCTGGTTTATTCAAGAATTTTTTTACCCTGATTTCTTTGACGTGCTGGATATCCCCACCCTATTTTTTATCTACTTCACCTCCTTGGTGAGGTGACTCTGCCTTCTTGGAAGCAGATTCCCAACAATGCACTCCACAGCCAAAATCAGGAATTCCCCAACAGATCTCATCCCCTGTGCTTAGTTGTTGAGGAATCACCACGCCTCAGGTAGCTATGCAAGCATACAGATGGGTTTTAGTTATAGAACTGATTAACAATTATATATGTGTATGCATTTCCATTTTATAACCAACGCCATTTGGTTGATTGCCTGTTTGCATATTGTATCTTTGCAGTAAGGAGGAAAAAAAGGGTAGAGAACATGGGAAGGGAGGGGATAACATGGGACTCAAGGGTCCTGTCTATCGAATGCTGCACTAATTGCTTGTAAAGTAATATCACTAGCTGGTGGGTTCTCTTGCACTCCTGATTTTGCCATCTGTAACTTCATAATTAATTGATTTCTTCTAATTTTTAAACTTTAAAAATTTGAATTGGTGACTTTGAATTTAAAGTACATCTAACAGTCAGAATGCTAGGTGTTGTGGTTTTATTTAATCCTTTTTTCTTCATGGAGTTTATCTGCTCGTAGCGTGTTTTCATATTTTTCCAGCTGCAGAATCAATGCAGGTATGGCTGAGCAAGGTATGCCTTTGTCTAGTGCATAATAGAGCTGGCAGGAAGACAGCCGTCCCTTTTCACAATAGCCTTTGAGATTTTTAAATTTGTTTTCTTGTTTCTCAAACTAAAATTGCTTTCAAAGTTTTGTGGAAAGGAAAATGAATTGCTTTAAAGGTCAGTTTGTATGTTTTT
This sequence comes from Phasianus colchicus, assembly GCF_987193195.1. Classification (NCBI taxonomy): domain Eukaryota; kingdom Metazoa; phylum Chordata; class Aves; order Galliformes; family Phasianidae; genus Phasianus; species Phasianus colchicus. The sequence goes on from NC_143439.1 coordinate 40,741,655, forward strand.
CTAATAGTTATGGAAGTTATAGGAGGAAAAAGGAAAATAAGTCAGCCCACGATTGATTTACTTTACAATACTTTACCAGTGGTACACAACTCTCTTCAGATCACAGACTGCAGTTTATAAAATGTATTTTATGCCTCAAAGGTCTGGAAGGACCCAACAGGATTTAATCCACAAACCTGCTCTATGACATGCTATTTGATTTCCTCCAATGATTTTCAACTTGCTTCTCACAAAGTAATCAAAAGAAACTTATGGTTTTCAGTGTTCATACATGATAAAGAGTCAAACTGTGTGCTTCTTTCAAAAGTTACTTTTTTTTTAATACCAAAAATAAAAATAAAATACACCTTTGGGAACCGTAAGTAAGAAGATATTTTAACCATTTCATTTCACCTTTTTCTATTTTCCTATGAGTTGTTCTTCTGTAAATGTATTCTCACAAATATGACAGATTGTCCTCCTGAAGACAGAAGTATTTGGGATTTTTAAAAGTTTGGCTAGAGACCTTCTAACCACTTTTCAGTGGGAGAAATTGATAGCTGCATCCTATCATCTTAGCCATTTATCCATTAGAAACTGAATTTTTGGTAAAAACTTGTAGAGCAGTTTAACTGGCCTTCTTTCCCACTTCTATTGTTGTCTTAGCCTTCGTGCTTGCTGTCACAGCACCAGGGAAGGAAGCTTACTGTGCCATGTACAAGCAAGCCTTTTGCAATAACTGTTGTTGATACGCAATGTATGTGCTCCAAGTGCACAAATAATGTCTGTGGCTCTGGCACAGTCCTGGATTCAGGACATCAATTCAGCTTTTCAAAAGAGTCCAAAATCTGTGCAGCATATTGATGTGCTTTTAGTTCTATTTTGTCTGAATTTGCAAGGCTGGTAAAGCCACTGTTTCCTCTCATGCTTTGCAAAGAGAGAAAATAAAAGAATGACTGGCTCCTGGGAATGCAGGGCTAGTCACCTGGAAATTGCCATCAGCAATCACTGGTTAACTTTCTTGGTGTTATGACTAAGTTCTGAATTCAGTGCCATCCCGAAACCTTCTTGGTGCAAAAACATGGAAATCATTCCCTTGATTCAGCACAGCTGATGTATTTGAAGTAGCTGCATTGTGACAGTAATACTGCCTGGGTCTGAGCAAAAGAAAAGTCCCCACTGATCTACTGCTAGTCTTTGCACCTTCGTAAAGTAGAGACATTTTCAGGAGCAAATCCATCAGCATATATTGTCTAGAGGATCAAAGGATTCAGGCTTTGTATGTTTAATATTAAAAAAAATGAGCTTCTCTCTTGCTTTTCCCTTAGCACTGCTGTAAGCTATATCTGAGAGCTTTCAAATGCTGTATGTTTCTTAGCTCATAAGCCTTCTTGAGCTTGGTGGTGCTGAATGTTGAAAGGAAATTTGGATTTCATTTTACAAATTATGTTCTTAATGCTGTGTTGGAAAATTATATATAGAAACATTACTAGATACCCTGCTATAGGATGTGCTTTTCTCTTCTCCGAGATAAAGTATGGGCAATGAAGTGTCTTCTCATAGGAAAGTTTAAGGGCTTTTATTAAAAAAATACTTTGTGGGGGATATATGTATGTAATTATATAGATATTGATTCTAGATAAAGATCAAGGTATAATGATTCACAGTTTTATAGCCCACCATAAGCAGAATACAAGCTTGATGTGGTTGAAGTAGTTTATGTTGGTAAGGATATATTGTCTGGTTGTAGTCCAACTAAGCGATGATCAGGGGATGAATAACTGAAGCCATGTTATTATTCATCAGATAGAAGTCCCTTGCCAACCAGAGATAGTAAGCATAATTCACAGAGTTTGCTGTGTGAGAATTTAACTTCAGGAATCAAAATAGTAACAAACTGAATGAATAAATGTCCGATATTTACTGTGGATGAAGAGACGCGTTGAATCCAAATTCATGGAATTATTTTCTTATGCTCAGTAATAAAAACTGTCCCTTGTCTGGGATCAGTCTTATCTGCTGTCCACTGTCCATCTTTCAGCTCAGCTGTGATGATTATGTTTTTGAAGCTTCGTGGTGAAAAATAGAGAAACTTGAGGTATATCACAAAAGCTAAGATTACAGCTGCCAAATGAACCAAAAACCTAATGTAAACTTTAGAAAGTGTTCTATGGCCTGCCTTTAAACACTAAACCAGTGTCCTTAGGTGTTTTTGCCTCTGAACCCTTTGAAGCTGGGAGAGAGGAGTAAGGATGTTTCCTCCACAAAGTCATTGAGAACTCAGATAAGGCAAATTGCCAGCTCAGGTGCCCCAGTGAAGTGTCGATGCTTTGGTTAATGGTGTGACCAAGTCTTGTATGCTACCCACAACTAAGGAAGCAAGATACTGCCACAGTACTATTCCTTAACAAAATGATGTGTTCTACTTCCGGATTTAATAGATTCTTTCATGTTTTCTTTTACAGTGTAATATGAGGACATAGGATAAGCATAAGGACGTGCTACTGTTTGCAGGGATATTGCGTGCCAGATTTAAAAATGTATTTACAGAAGCTTCTGCAATGGAAGAGCCAAAGATTGAGGGAAAGGGGGTATGCATAACTCAAATTATCCAGAAAAAGGAAATAACAGATATATTTTAGGATTTGTCTGTTCTCAGAAATGTATTTGTTTGTGTGGACTAAACAAGGTTAGACTGGAGAGATCATTAGGTTAGGTGCTGTTCAGGAACTCCTTAGAATAAGGCTATCCACAGACCAGGAATGAGTTTAGCTCATTCTCTATTTTTAATTTGGTTGCCTGAATGCCAATAAGAAAAAACAGGCACAGTAAGCATGTCAAATCTGCATCTCTGTAATTGTATGTCTCTGCAGCAGTCTAGTGTAGTAACTGAAGTAGATCTCCACTTCTAAGCACCTGCCATGGCTACCTGCCTTGTGCTGGGGAGTGCATGAATATCTAGAAGGCTATGTGCTTTCCTCCTCTTGGGCTGTTGTACTGGTTCCTGCACCTGTTTAGCCAGCAACTTCTGCAGCTTTTCAGGTTCTCCACTGCTTTGTGTCTCACATAGTCACTTAAGGCTATGCAGTAACTGTGCATGCTTTTCTTCTTGCTGATTGTGTAGGTATAAGAGGCTCTAAGTAAGCAAGCTCATAGTTGTCATCATTTCTCTTCCTCTTTTCTCAAACATAATGCTTCACCTGTTCTCCTACACTCTGCTTTCTGTTGTCCAAAAGCAAGGAAAACCGCAGTGCTGGAAAATCTTGGGTTAAAACTTCCTTCATTTCTTCTGTTATTGCAAGCCTACATCTTCTCTAACTGTATCAAACACTCATAGCAGGGACAAGTTGTTCTTTGCATCTATGCTTTTCATGCCTTTACAGAATCCAAAGTGTAAGTGGTGCTGAAAATCAGCTGCTATATTTTAGACTGCAGGATTTTTCTGTTTGTCTGAAAGAACTTACCAAAGACAGATGAGCCTGATC